>NC_052534.1:73979137-74313199 GCF_016699485.2 Gallus gallus
TATATATATAAAACAAAAACAAGCAGAAGTACACAATCTTTTCTTGATGTACATAAATAAGGCAAAAGCATGGTGAAAGTTCCATGACATGTTAGCAACTGATAATAATAACAATGGCTACATAACTGAATAGTCCTTGATCTATTTTTTTCTTTTTTTCTTTTTTTTTTCTTTTTTATTTTTGTAGAGAAAGAATAGATAAACTGACAAAGATGTGGAAAGAGCTGTAGACAGGACCACTGTGAGGAAAAGAACTTAAAATGGTCCAGTCTTACTGTTAATGAATAATGGGGATGTTGAGACAAGAGAGCAGATCAATCAGCAAGAAAACCTAAGGGAGAAATCCAAGAAAGAAAATGGGAAGTATTTCAAATGTCCCAGGGTTCTTATTTTACCTGCTTCTACTCAATACCTACATGATTTCTTTCTGGAGCTTTTCTCTGAGAGCACAGGACATTGTGAATAAGGAGCATGACATCTTAACCACAGTCTCTGTCAGAGATCATTGTTTTCCCCTGGAAACATCTGGGTTAAAAAGACACAGTGAGGCCCTTCTTCCACTTCTCCACAGAAGTCCCTGCTTTTGCTTCTGTAGCCACTTAGATGTAAAAAAAAAAAAAAAAAAAAAAAAAAAAAAAAGGAGAAAGACAGCGAGACAGAGACAGAGAGAATAATGAACAAATCTTTTAACAAAAACCTAATTAGGAGATTAGGAGTCTGGGCTATATTTTATACTTTCTAGTTCACTTCTGACTAGCAGTGGAAGGGTAAAAATGAAGTACATCTTTTACACTGGCAAATGTTTCTATTATGCAGCTTTATTGTTTTCCCTGCTATATGTTTATAATTTGTTATCACATTCATGAAAGTATAAATAATTTTAAAATACATTCTATTGAGTAGATTTAGCAAATTATTCGACAAGCACATGGAAATTGTATTTACCTCTCTTTTCTCTCTGTTTGTTTCATTTTCAATAAGGTTAAAATACAGTATTTTATAACCATTTATTTCACCAAAAAAAGTAGTGCTGTATTCCAGTAGTCTAATTAATACAGAAATCAAGTAGTATCTAATAAATTATTCTAGATGGAAAAATTTATACTACAATGTAAGATATTGAGAAAAAAATGCCTTATTTCATCTGAATTATGTTATGAAGTTCTAAAATGTCTTTTGTAGAATTAGGAGTCATTAGTTCTCAAGACTGTTACTTTTAATCATAGAATCATAGAATCGCTAAGGTTGGAAAAGACCCACAGGATCATCCAGTCCAACCATTTGCCCATCACCAATGGTTCTCGCTAAACCATGTCCCTCAACACAACATCCAAATGCTCTTTGAACACCACCAGGCTCGGTGACTCCACCACCTCTCTGGGCAGCCCATTCCAGTGCCTGACCACCCTTTCAGAGAAGTAGTATTTCCTAACATCCAGCCTGAACTTCCCTTTGTGCAGCTTGAAGCCATTCCCTCTAGTCCTATCACTACTCACATGAGAGAAGAGGCTGACCCCCAGCTCACCACAAACTCCCTTCAGGTAGTTATAGAGAGCAATAAGGTCTCCCCTGAGCCTCCTCTTCTCTAGACTGAACAATCCCAGCTCCTTCAGCCACTCCTCATAAGGCCTGTGCTCCAGACCCCTCACCGGCTTTGTTGCACTCCTCTGGACACGCTCCAGGGCCTCGATGTCTTTCTTACAGTGAGGGGCCCAAAACTGGACACAGTACTCAAGGTGCGGCCTCACCAGTGCTGAGTACAGGGGGACAATTACTTCCCTGTTCCTGCTGGCCACACTATTTCTGATACAGGCCAGGATGCCATTGGCCTCCTTGGCCACCTGGGCACACTGCTGGCTCATGTTCAGTCTAGCGTCAATCAACACCCCCAGGTCCATTTCCTCTACACAGTCTTCCATCCACTCTGCCCCAAGCCTGTAGCGTTGCCTGGGGTTATTGTGGCCAAAGTGCAGATCTACATAATTGCTTTCTTTAGTCAGTCCCTAGATTTTTCCTTTTAACATCTTCATTAACTACTTCAGCTTTACCCCTTGTCATCTTTTTCCCTCATCTCTAGTTTTGTGTATGTCATTCCTCTCTGACACAAATGTAGTTTTTATGGTGTTCTAGTCTAACATTTTTAATTCCAGTTTAAAGTCTCGAAGTGAGATGGGGATTATAAGTAGCAGTAATTAATAAATTAAATAGTTCTAAAAAAATATTTATCATTATTATTATTTATCAAAACAAACTCAAGTATATTTATTATAATGTTTATGTAGAAGGAATGTTGAATGCAAGTTATAAGTGGCTTTAGAGCTATTGAGTGTAGTTCAAATAGCACTTTGGTTTCAATATTATAACACATTCAGCTACATTGACTGAATCAAACAGATTTTGTCATAGAACTGTTTTGCTTACACTTTTCCTATGCAGTCTGAAGGCATTCATATGCTTGACACTCTAATCCTTTCACTTTTATGGCTTTTTTCCTAAATGTGGAACACACTGATTTCTACAAGTTTGTATAGACTTAATTGTTTAACATAAGTTATAGTACAAAAGTGTTATATATTATTGGAACTCTTTTTTCAGACTTCTGATTTTCTTAATGTATTTATAATTCATATAAAATATCCATTAAATTTCATTTTCTGAAGATCTCTTCATTCTTCATTGGCCATGACCTACTTTCACAGAAAAGAAATCTGGAACCTTGCAAAAAATCCCTGGGAGGATGCAGTAAAGATGGAGTTAGGTTCCTTCCAGTATTTACTTAGTGACTGGAAAAGAGGCAGTGAACATAAATGGAAACACAAGAGGTTCTCTTTGAATACAGGGAATCAGTTTTTGTTGTGTGGGTGACTGAGTAATGTAACAGGTTGTTCACAGAGTCTGTGGAGATCCCTTCCTTGCAGATCTTCAAAAGTGACCTTGATATGTCCTTGGGCAGCCTGCAATTATTTAAAGAAGCGTAGAGGAACTGTGGGTATAACAACTGAAAAACATACACATTTTATTGTAAACATCGTGGAATCATTTCATTGAGCAATGGTGCTGTCTTGTAGTCATCCTGCTGGGTTAGTGCATTGAAGGTAAGACTTAGACAGGAACAAACATAATGTGTTTCTCATGTACATGGGTCATAGGTCTTTCTACCATCAAGTATGGTTCAAGACACTGTTGATCTTCCTTACCTTTGCTTCAAGAAAACAATAAATAAAATTAAAGACATAGATGAATGTGTTTGGAGAAAATATAGGAGATACCCTTTGTGGTTCTTTTTAAAAGAACACATTCTAAGGTTGTAAAAAGAACTAAAAATATAGTTAATACCTTTTCCCTTTTTTTTCCTTATTTTTGGACTCATCTCCAGAGTAGTGTACTGCCTCAGTGTGAATCTGAACCACCGTATGTGAAATAATCCAATGAATGTAATTTTTGTTGTTAACGCTTTGGGCTTTCTGTTCTTTTCTCTTCTTTTCTTTTCTTTTCTTTTCTTTTCTTTTCTTTTCTTTTCTTTTCTTTTCTTTTCTTTTCTTTTCTTTTCTTTTCTTTTCTTTTCTTTTCTTTTCTTTTCTTTTCTTTTCTTTTCTTTTCTTTTCTTTTCTTTTCTTTTCTTTTCTTTTCTTTTCTTTTCTTTTCTTTTCTTTTCTTTTCTTTTCTTTTCTTTTCTTTCTTTTCTTTTCTTTTCTTTCTTTTCTTTTTTTTCTTTTCTTTTTCTTCTAATTCAGTTTTTCATCTACTTTATCTGTGTTGGGATATTTTGTGAGAAAATGCATTAGTAGTGAAGAAAAATGCCTCCAGTCTGCAATAATGAACAGCAGAAATTGGATACATTAATATACAGACATGTATAATTCAGAGTGGGAAATGAGAGGCTATCAGATTCAAAAGTTTTCTTCAAAACTGAAGAAAGAGCAAATTCGAGATTGGTAAATTTCACTGTGTTACTGTTGTGAAAATTCAAGTAAATTTGTGTAGCACATTGAGTGATAGTGTATTTGAAGGTTTACTATAACTCACCTGGAAGACAGTTCTTAAGGCAGACATCTCTGAAACAGCTCTGTTACTATCTTTTGTGAGCTAGTTAAATACAAGTAAAATTTGCCCTATATTTAGGAAACAGAAACAAAGAAATATATTCAGGCATTCATTCTAGTGTTGTCAGTACAAAGGCACTTGTGAAAGGTAACTATGACAGTGCTGCACGAATCCCACAGAAGACACCATTTTATGTCCCTAACTACACTGTCACTAAGTCAATTTCATAGTCAAGGCCAATAGATTTCACACACCACTCTGACATCAATGGAAATTTTTGCACTACAGAATGTCATTAGTTTTTGAACATCATCTTCTGTCTCTGTGACCAAATTCCCTGTGAATCTACATGTAGGAAATATAAGTGCACCTTCATCTACCGTACATATAAAAATATTTCAATGCAGAGAAAGTTACATTTCTGTGTTTCTGTGGCCATCACTTGACTGATTTTATTCTTAAGCATCCATGTCAGCTTCAAGCATTTTTTTAATCTATAAATATATGCTTATTAATTTTAAATACGACATGATGTATTTGTCTGTCACAATAACACTTAAGCTCTTCCTCTACATAGATAATACAGTGTCTTACTTCACGTCATACTTCAATATGCTCTCAAAAGACACACAATAGTACTCATTTTCAATCACAGTGGTCACTACCATACATAACATGTTTAATTTATTCATATATATTATTTTAAAAATTATGAGAGAAAAAACAAGGGAGTAATTTATGTATTGATTTGGGCCAGAATGTCAATCACTTCCCTAAAACCTTGTACTTATCTATTCCATAATGCGAGAGTAGAGCCTATTATGCATCTGTATGCATGCTACGTACATAATTACACAGATGTTAGATGTATCCAAGACATGCATTATGACTACATGCGCAATTTACATTTACAAAGGAAAATTCTTGAATTCTTTTCTTCCTCATTATATTGAAAAAGAAATTTATAGAATAAAAAATTTTACTTACATTTGAAGAAGTTAAGCATAAACTACCTGTATTTAAACTTGATATATAGTTTGCCTATATAAAATCTCCTGAAAGTAACTCTTACAGTTACATGCAGTAATCTGGTATAATTACTAAACTGTTAAATTCCATGATCAATTTTACAATCCGATTTTGAGTAGACATAATTTTTAGAGCTGCAAATTATTTGTGCTTACCATTTACATCTGACAGATGTCTAATTTTAGATTACAAAATGAAAATACTGAGTATTTGTAATATTTGGAAAAAAAATAATGAGTTATTATGACTGACTAGATAATTACATGTCGGAAATGCACTCTTGTTTTTGTCATTTTTTCAGCATACTAGTAACCAAAGGCTAATTATTTCAATTCTTAGTTTAACTTTTCTACAGCTTTTAACAGCTGTTGTTGTTATTATTATTTTTATTTTATTATTAAAATACAGTATGCTTTTCAAGATATAATAACACACTTTCATTTTATTTCCTTTACTTCAAATATTTTGCAGTAGTATAAGCAATATTTTATTTAGATATCCTAGACAGAACTGTTATATATCCTTTTTATTTCTTACTATAATATTACCTAAAATGAGTTTTACAAAGTGCATGGCATTGTTTTTACTAGTCAGTAGAATCCAGCATTAAAGAAGCTGGATAGGATTAGAATAGGATTCACACTGCATAATCTTAGTTACTTTGGTAATCTTAGTCTACATTGCTTAGTTTTCATCTGAAGTAGTCATTCAGACAATTTTTTAAATGGCTATATTTTTTTAATGGTGAGTGCTATGGAATTATGTAGTTTTAAGGGTGTTTTTCCCAAAATACATATCCAGATCAGATTATGGATAGTATCAAATGCCTTTCCACTAACAACAAAGTGTCTAACTATTTATCTTACATTTTGATTTCTATGTGTTAGATTCTGTGTTTGGTTAGACAAATTAGTGTTTAACCCTGGATGAGTTTTATAACACAAACAAATAGAAAATCATATGCATGTGTATGTGTGTGTGAGAGAGTGCTGTCTGGATAAATTTTAGCTTCTTATGCATTATTATTCATTCAGTACAGTTTTTAATTGCATGATCACATGCTATTTTTGTATGGGAACCTTGTTTCTTCATGGCACAGATGGAAATGTGGATATTGCTCACTTTATGAAAAGTGTTCAATTTGTTTTTATCTGAATAGAAAGCCTCAAACATGATTTCTTGTGCAGTTACAAAATCCGTTCTGAAGGCAGAATTACTCATCTCTTTTGGTACAGCATTCCTCTCTGAAATATCTATATTATCAACAAAATGAAGGAATGCATGCCTGTCCAGTTCCACATGCTAGTTGTTAGACCTACCCACAGAGTCAAGATCTCTCAACTTCCCACTCAGATACCTCCAATATTTGCAAGGTAATGTCACGGCTTCTCTCACTCTTCCTCTCCTCGTGTCCCTATGCATGTTCTGTCTGCTAGCTCTGTGGGTTTACAGAGTAAGAGCAGCCACAATACATGCAGGCTGGGCAGACCCTGCTGGAGCTGCACTGTGTTTAGCATCAGATGTCACTGACAATAGTGTAACATGAACGATACCCACCTCATGCTCCTGGGTGCATGAAACATCTCCTGAGCTATAACAAAACATGGAATTGCCATACGCACTACAAGCAAAGGTACATAATGCCTCAATGTATTTTCACAACACTCTTCTGTGAGGAGGATATTTTTATACCACAAATTGAGTCAAAGTGAGGAAGGAGAGGTGTGTCCAGTAATTTAGTAGATCAGACGATGTGTTTAGGATTTGCATTTTTTTCAGAGCACATGGAGTATTTCTAAACATTATGTAACACTTCGGTCTTCCAAATCCATTTTGTAGATGCTTACAAATTCATCCAGATGTTGAGATGAGGACTAGATAATGTGTAACCACTTGTAAAAATTTCACATAAAACAAATTGCTTATAATTATGTATAATCAATGTAATGTCAGAGTTCAAATATCCTGACTTTGTTTTTAGTGTTTTTAGTAGATGGAAGAACACTATAGGATTTGTATACAATTTCCAGCAGGGAAAAAAGACAAACAGGGAAAGAGAAAGTCTGTCCTGCAATATTATCTGGCAGCTTGACTGGAAGCTTTGGATGGATGTCACAGACCTCTGACACTGTATAATGCAGTAAGTGATAGCAGCAGGTGGGAATAGTCCACTCTATAGATGCCAGCACTGCAGGAGTCTGCGACACTTTGCCGAACAGAATTGATAGACATTTGCTAATAGTAGGGTAACGCTAAAATTTTCAATTTAAGGTGCCAATCCACTTACTATGTACTTCTCTTTGAATATATTTTCTTGCTGTGTTGCTGGAATATTTAACACTTTCTTCTCACTTTCTACTAACCTGTCAGTATCCCAGTATCATTTCTTCTTGACACTTGTTCCTGATTAACATGTAGTCTTCTCTCCATGTAGTTCCAGACTCCACATTTTTGGGTTTATATGTTTATGTGTCATACTTTCACTCTCCATGCCACAATTTTAATTTTCTTCCCATACTTCACAAGACAACCTCAGCTGTCTCATTGAGACACCTTATTCACTCTCATCTTCACTTTGAATTCTAAGTTTTTCCTAATTTCTTACCTTAGCCACACACCATTCTTTACTCACTAACTCCTCATCCATTTTATATGTCTATCTTTTACCTATTTCAGCTTTTTTCTTAGTCTATCAGATTAGTTCTAGCCTTTCTGCTGGAACACCTCCTCACTAACATGACCTGACTGTTCAGCCCCAATTTCCTTCCATGTCAGACACTTATTTTTAGTGAGTCAAGTAAGGGTCTAGCTGCTGATAAGAGGGTTTTGACTTCTTTATGGACTGGCAAGATATCTTAGGGAGTCTCAAGCATGTATGAAGATCTATTTCCAGGTAACTGAACTGATGAACTTTAGGTTTTGCGTTGACTTTATTGGCTACTCTCCATTGCTTATGGTAGTCTTAGAGATAGTTATCTGTGGATGTCCTGGTGCTTTTAGCATTGAGACAAGGGGATTTTGCCAATCCAGATATCCACTTGTCTACTGTAGACTGCATGGTATGCCTGGTAATCTTTTGTGGTCACCCTGAGATTTACTCTCAGGTGAGCTTAAGTGCACCTGACATAGTTCTGCACGCCATTGAGACTGCTGAACTCTGCTGTTGAATTGAAGAACTGATTTTTAACCTCTCTGACCTCATTCAGAGCAATAGTTAGGCATTTAACAAAGTTGCATGTTACCAAAAACAGGATACTGTATTTATTTTACCATGGTCTGCTAGGTAATTAATAAAAACTTATGTTGTGTGCCTGTCTGGAAAGGAGTATACTAGCACTGAGTATATTAGGTTACTGTTAATTCTGAGTTAGGTACCTCTTTGCTACAGAAAGTTTGCTCACCTCAACACAATATGAAGAAACAAAAGCAAGCATTTTCCTTGCTTACAGTTGTCAAATATGATATTCCCAAGGTTCTGCTCTGATGTAAGCCCTGTCTTTCAGCTCCTGACTAGGTCAAAACTGCTTCTTTAACTGTCTGTTGGCTTTATCATCTGACATTTTTCTTTTCAAGCATGCCAAGTAAGATGAATTCTTTGCATATATAACCAGTTCCAAAGAAATCATACAAACAACTGGCTTATACCTGCAATTTATTGTATTAGGTTATCTCATTCCTTAAAGTAATACTTTGTTTGCTTGTGTGTTTTGGTTTTGTTTGCTTGATGACATTTAGAAAGACAACTTAAAAAGCTATTGATGTTACCAATGTTATAGTTTCCAACCAAAGAAGCCTTCTAATGGTCATCAGTGATATCTTTAATAAAAAGCAGTGCATGTATTCAAGTGAAAAAGAAATCTACATTCAGCTATCAGGTTATATATTACTTTTAGTCAACACAGTATTTAAGCAAACAAAGTTGAGTCTGAAAAGGTTACATGTCTTATTATATGATTGATGGATTAGATTTCTTAGTGCAGTTATATAAAGTTATGGGAGTTCCTTCCTGAAAGCAGCTGAGCTATTTGATTCAAAACAATGAAAAGGAAAAATACTGGAATCATCATATTAAAAGTCATGTGATCAAAGTGTAATTGTCCAGAAGAACTGAATTGTTCTTTCCATAAATGAAAGACCTCCATTAATGAAAGACCTTCATTTAAAAAAAAACAAAAACAAAAACAAAAAAACTTCCCAAACTTTTCTAAATACATGCTAAAAACAAAACAAAATTGAGATGAAATATTTAGATTTTTTCTCAAAATTCTACTTTTAAATTGGCAACCTAAGTTTTAGATGGAAGCAACTTGATTTTCATAAAATCACACAAGCTAACTAAATATGAAACATTTTTATTTCAAAGATTTCAAGAGCAATGTCATGTTTTTTCCTTGCTTAGTTATACTTACTTTACAGTAAGTGAAAGTCAGAAAATCCAGTATTTTTCTTCTGGAAATTTATCATAAAATTTTCTTAAAACTAAACTGTTAAAGAAAAATTAGTTAAGCAGTCTGTTGAACCCAGAATGTTCGGCTCCTTTTAAGATAAATCTATGAATTATGCTAATGCCTATTTTTTCAAATAGCTGTAGTTTTTGAACAGAATGTTTGTTTGTTTTACCACATCTCAGGCAGGACTTTACTTTAGCTGAAACACATCAAGATGTGTTTTAGACTGTACGTTTTTATTGTAGTGAATGTCCATCAAGTGGACACATTAATCAACGTATCAAAGGTTATTTGCTCTGACAATCAGACTATTGAATAATTTCACATAGCAACATCTTTTTCTACTGGAATTGCTCAACGTGGTTTAATAACATACTATGTGCTCATAGGAATAGCAAATTGAGCCCAGATCATCTGAATCATTGCTGAGAGCACTAATTAGTAGGTCATTGTAAATCTCAGTCTTTTGCATTTAATGAATGTACAACTATGCATTTGCAGAGCAACAGCATAGCCTAGTGGTTAGGTTTCTGGGGAAGATATGGACCAATGTTCAATTATACAACCCAAATAAGAGAGAGGAGAGAAAGAAGAAATTGTCATGTAGTTTGAAGCTCAAAATCTATTGTCAACATAAGCTTTATTGTCAATGAAATGATGCTGGTTTTTCTTTTTCTTTACTTTTTCTTTATTTTTTCTTTTATTTTTCTTTTATTTTTTTAATTGTCACTTCCAGTTCTTCATTGTGAACTAATGAGGAATTAAAAATAATTTATTTCGTTCCTCATATAAATTATTTTTTTGCTAGATTTCTGGTTGAAATAATATAACATGTACAGTTACATTATTATTGTTATTATTTAAATTTTAATTTTTAATTTTCCTTTCTTACAGAACCTCTAAAGTCTTATTTAAAAAAATAATGCCTTAAGAACAGAGAATTCATGTTCTGATTCTGTGTTTATATATCATAATATTTTTCTTAGCTTTTAAGCAAACAGTTCAGTCAAGTCTCACAATGATAGTTATATCGGTCTTGTGGGTATGTCTGCAGTCCTGTTACACATCACAAATTTCTGGAATTCCTTAAGAATAAATTAAGATCCAATTGATGATATCATGTTCCAGTATAATAGTTATTATATCAAAGATATACAAAGTTGTCGTAGATGATTTACAAATATTTCTAGCAGAAAAAAAAAAAAATAATAATGGATATATCCGTCTCTGGGAAGTCCTGGGAAAACCATATGTAAGCTTTGCCAGAAGGTAATTCTTCCCCTGTATTGTATATACCTGTAATTATATTGGGCATTCTTTAGTACTTAATGCTCCAAATGACAAACACTTCCTTATTAGTAAATATATTTAGATGACAGTATGTGCAATTAAGTTCTTTAGTTCAACACATGGCCAGTCCAAAAATTATTTAGTACTTATGACAACAGATAGAATATTTCAATCTTGTAATGCAATTTCAGCTACTTGCAGAAGGTTAAATCTTCTTTCTATGTCTTTCTGTCTCTGTCTCACCCTTTATTATTTTTTTTATGAAATAAGTGGTTTCTGAAAAAAAAAAATTACTTTTAATAGAAAATATCCAACACACTAAATTTAAAACTTCAGATAAACTAACAGTCACTCTTACTACTTGGAAGAGTTTAGCCACTACATTAATAAACATCCTGAAGCCACCTTAATTTCATTTTAATTTTTAAATTAGAAATCTTTTCAAACACTTTTTCTTTTCTAAGAGTAATTAAGTATTGACTACCGTCTTCTATCCAGCCTACCAAGTTTTTATGGACACAGTTAAATCTACTTCCCTAAATATGATCAACTGATCGATTCCTGTTCATGTACAGGAATTGCATACGTTTTGATTTTTAGGCTACAAACAAAAGGAAAGCCCTAGATATTACACACATTCCTGAAGATACAGAGTTAGTTTAATATCTCCCATTCTTTTGCATAATCAGCTATGTCTTCTACAACTGCAAAATCTGCAGAAGCATTTGCCATGACAAATGTCTCAGTAATGAGGTCTAATCTCCAAATTATCCCAGTCTCTCTGCTTCTAGCTGCTGTGGCATATGGAACAGGTCATATATTTATTTCTCACAATTTTCAATAAAAGTTTGTTTGTGTTTCTTTTTTTTTCTTTTAGGGTTTTTTTTTTTTTTTGTGCTCTGTTACATTAAAAATAATTTCTGTGTTTACAGTAAACAACTCCCTGAGGGCTCAGTACATAGAGCCATACATCTCACAAACAAAAGGGAAGATCATGCCTAACCAATCTAGTGGCCTTCTATGATGGAGTGATGGCATTGGTGGAAAAAGGACAGGAAACCGTTGTCATCCACTGGATTTTTGCAAGGCCTTTTACGTGGTTCCCCACCACATCATTATATCTCTATTGGCAATATATGGATGTACACAGTGGATAAGGAATTGGTTGGAAGGTCACATCCAGAAAGCTGTGGTCAACTGCTCTGTGTCCAGATGGAGGCTAGTAATGAGCTATGTCCCCAGGGATTCATCTTTGGACCAGTACTCTTTAACAACTTTATCAATGACTTAGATGATGAGATTGAGTGGGCTCTCAACAAGTTTGCTGATGGCACCAAGCTGAGTGATGCAGTTGATACAACAGAGGGAAGGGATGCCATCTAGAGGAACGTTGATAAACTTGAAAGATGGGCCCTTGTGAACCTAATTAAGTTCAACAAACAAAGTGCAAGGTTTTGCACTTGGGTCAGAGTAATCCCCGGTATGTGTGGAGACTGGGAGAAGAATTCTGAGAGTAGCCCTGAGGAGAAGTACTTAGGGTTTCTGCTCAATGCAAATCTTAACATAAGTCAGTAGAGAGTGCTTGCCGCCCAGAAGGTCAGTGGTATCCTGGGTTCAGTCAGAAGAGAAGTGGCCAGCAGGGCAGGGGATGTGCTTGTCCCTCTCTCCTCCGTCCTCTTGAGGCACCATCTGGAGTACTGTGTCCAGGTGTGGGGTCCCCAATACAGGAAAGATATTGAGATTGTGTGTACTTCGTCCTTGCAGAATCCTTGAGGTCCTGTCAAACACAAGCCATTCTATGATTTTGTAATCTTAGTGTCACTCCAGATTAACTTCTAATGCTGAATAAAACACACTTTTTGTATTATTGTCATGTTGAAGAATCCTTAAATGTTTTTAGTCACAAATGGCAACTGCAGTTGCATAGAACTGTAGTTGAAATTAATTACCATATTTGAAAACATTAAAAAAAATCTAGGGACTGATGAATTTCTAGAACTAGATGAAAAATTATAGTTTTATTTTTATTTTTATTCTTTTCTTTTCTTATTCTAGCTCATCATCTAATTTACCTCCAAAAGCATTAATTCAATGATGGTTTTCTTGTTTTGTGCTCTTCTTTTTTTCTTTGTGTGTGTGTATCCATTTTTAAGTTTGGGTTATGGAGAACATGAAAACACATTTGTATAGGATATTACAGGATCACTGTGAAATCAGTCCACAATCAACTTGAAGTTATCACCTGTCCCTAGAACTATTTTACATAAAACTCCAGGGAGTGTAAGGTAGGATATAATGGAGTTTTTCATTAAATTAATAGCTTTTTGTTTGTGATTTTTTTCATTCTTTCATTTAGAAACCACAAAACTGATTTCAAGATGCCAAAAAATCTTGAATTCCTGGTTACTTTTAGGGAAGTAAGTATGGAGCAATATACCAAAACCAAAGTACCACAGTGAAAATACTCTTTTTAAAGCTAATCTTGAGGAAAGCTAGACATCTTTAAGCTTGGATACTGAACTAACACAGTTAATTAAATCCTTTGTATTCTCAAAAACTGTCTCTGCATTTTTACATTTGTGTTTTTGCTTATTCTTTTTTAGAAGAAAAGACTACATACTGCAACTCTCTTTTGATTGGTCTGCTTCATATTTATCAAAAAGGATAATGAAGGAAGCATTTGATAAAAACAGAAGGAAGAAAAATTCATACTGAAAGTGTGCACTGGACATCAGAATACAAAGAAGTAAGAGGCTAGGTATGAAAAGAGGTTTTCCAGTGTTTGCAGTGAGGTAAAGCTGTTGGATGTCTTTCAAATTATTATATCAGTTAAGTTAGTTTTTGCATAATGAGAACATCAGACCAGGTTTTGATTTTAGCTAAATAAGTAAAAATAAGAATATGTTGATAAGGTCACCTTTAATGTAAAGCTTGGTCTGAGTTTTCTAAAGTATTTCTTAGAATAAGGAATACTGCTGCTGAAGTGAGGCAATTTTATAGAACAACCTGACTTTCTAAGACAACTTTTCTGTTGTTAAAAAAGCATAATTGACTTTCTCATTTGGACTATGTTCATTTTAAATATTTCTGAGTCACTATATCTTTATATATGTTATCTAAAAAAAAATGGGAAAATAAACGTTTATGTTATCAAGCCTACAATATGTATTTATAAAAATATATATTATATAAATATAAAATATAAATATAATATAAAATAAAATATAAATATTATATAAATATAAAGAGTGCTCCAGCACATAAAAACAGAGCTAATTTAAGTATCCAACATTATTAATTAATGGTTTGACATAACAGTTAAGTTGTTTGAGAGTTTGGTGACAAAATAAAAACCGTCAAATACTGTTGTTTTATCAAAGGGCATGATTTTTAGGCCCATCTCACTGTTTGGAATCCTAATTCTTGAGTGCAGAATGCAGAGTGTTTGTAGTACTGGAGATAGTGTTTAACTTAGGACAGGGGATCGTTTTGTTTTGTTTTAATTCTTTCCTTTTTACTGCAGTGCTGCATAGTCTAATTATCTAGATACATTACAATGTCCAGCTGAACAAAGAATACATTAGTGTGCAGTGGGTCTCTAGAATATGGCTTCATTACGGTTTTCCTTAAGGCTCACTTCACATGATCTACAATACCCTTAACTAACAACTCCAGCTGGGCTACAAAATATATGAGGTAAAAAGAGTGCTGTACATACGACCATTTTCCATTTTTACTTTCTCAAATGTTAAGGAAAATATACTTTATTTTGTAAAACATACTTGCTCTAGAACTACTAGCTCCATCTTCATTTCAAGGGTTCATGTAAATCTATGGATATATATAAATTCATGTATATATACATATGCAACTACGCTATGCATATATAAATAAACTATATCTATAATTGTTTGGTAATATCACAGCTAGTAATTGAGATTTCATTCTGACTTCATTTACTTACAGTTTTGTGGAAGAGAGTTTTTGGCAAAGCATCAATTGCTCTGTCTGTTTTCTTTCTTTATTTGAAAAAACAGTAAGTATGATTTAAACATTATAGTTTTTTCCTTTTTGGAGTGTGATAAAGAATGTTTCCTCTTCAGCTATTAGTCATATCTTAGAACAGCTTCGGTTTGCATTCTAGAAAGAAAAAAAATTAGTTCTCTTTTTTTTTTTCCCCCTCAGATTCCCAAGTCTGGATGTATAATATGAACAACAGGGCCAAATGAAAGTAATCTGCTCTGAGATTTATCTTAAAAATTAGAGATTAAATAATGTCAGAAATACAAGAGAAAAAAAAAACCATCTGTACACAGTGCATGAGAAAAAGCTACAGTTCTAATCCTATTAATGCTATGTCTTAGTATCAATGTTGGGGTTTAAAGGAAATATTAATTAAAAATTATTGCATCGTAGTCCTGTTAATGCAGATGACAGAAATGTAAAAGTAAAATCGTTCAGTAATCCCAAATCCTTCAGGCTATTTTATGTTTCTAGCTACTGAATTTTGAATATAAAAGTTAAAACATCTAAAACTTCTTACCATCCCTGCTAAGTGATAGCAGTTGTGGTTTAGTCTGGAGGGTAGCTCAGCACCATACAGACTTTTGCTTACTCCCCAACTCACAGTGGGATGAGAGAGAGAACTGGTAAAATAAAATAAATTAGAACTCATAGGTTGAGATAAAAAAACTATTTACTAAGACAGAAAAGGAGAGAAAGAAAAAAAAACAGTAGTGATATGTATACAAACCAACCAAACTGATGCCTGGCTATTCAGTGCCTGAGCAGTTGCTATCCCAACCAGCCAAATCTCCATAGTTTTCATAATTTTCTCATTATGTCACATGGCATGGAATATCCCTTTAGCCAGTTTAAGTCATCCGTCATGGTCCTGTCCTCTTCTAGCTCCTAGTGCATCCTCAGCCTCCGCACTTGTAGGACAAAAGGAGAAGCTGAAATATACTTGGCTCTGTGCAGAACTACTTGGCAACAACTAAAAAAGAGGTGTGATAGCACCATTATTTTCTACTAAAGCCAAAACATAGCATCATATCAGATTCTATGAAGCAATCTGCTGCTTATCACAAATGACAGCTAAGTATGCATCTCCAGAGAAGGCAGACCCTAGGAAAAAGCTAGTCAGTTCACATGGTTTAGGTCAGAATCAGGATCAAAGTAGCTTATTAATTTATTAATGGCACATAATTAATCCTCAGTGAGCTAAGCATTCAGGATCAATACTGGTAATATAACAGATAAATCACGGCACCAGGCACTTACAGAGTGTTAACAAAATCTTAGCAACATGAAATAGATGGAAAAGAGGCCCCTGTAGCTCTGGGACCTCTGGGGACAGTAATCACCAGGATAACTGTTATAAGAAGATTGATGAAACTGATGATTCAACTCTCAAGCAGGTGCTGTTTGATTCTGTTGTGTGTGTTTTTTTCTGTCAGAATCCATCTTAGTCCCACACAAGTAAGACATTTTCAAATTCTGATAAACTCAGTTCAATTACAATAAACATTTGCATCCCATTGGTATCAATCTTGTCATGCATGTTTCTTTGTTAAAATCACTGCATACCCAAAGCTGAGTGAGCAGAGAGAATGAAAGAAAGAGAGACTTTATTGAAAAGACGACTCAAAAAACTTTTGCTAGAAGGATGGGTTCCTCTCTGGAGTAAATTTTGCTCTACAGGAGTTGCCTTCTGCCTTTATATTCATTATTCCTAACTTGTTTGTCCAGCATCTTTTCAAAACCCTTAATGGGTAATCCAGAAACTTCCTAGTCAGTCCCTTCTAGAACTTCACTTTTTGGGTTATTGTGCAATATACTTTTTGCAATGTCTAAGCTAAATTGGAAGTTATTCTGATTATTTCTAATCTTATTCCTAAATGAGACACAGAGATTTTCCCGTTATTCTTCACACTAGTATTTTGCTCATTTGAAGACTGTTGTTGCATTCTTCTCTATATATTCTTCAGACTAAGCAGTCACAGTTATTCATGTCTTTCTTAAAATTTTAAAAATATTATTATTTATTTTTATTCTTTTTCTGTCAAGAAATATCATGGTATAGTAGCTGTGTAATCTCAAATAATTAAGAAAGTTGTTATTTATTTACCAATTAAATCAACATTGCTCATTCCTCCATCTGTATGATTCTGAAAATCATCAACATTAGTATATGAGAATTTTTTCAAAAGTTTGTGCTTATTTCATTGATTGCTGATGGCAAAGTAAACTAAGAATTTATTTAATGAGGAAGACATCACAGCAAGCACTTCTCATTTACCTCAGCAACCTGGCAGTGCAGTCACAGGGATCAGGCGTTCGGTCAATGCCAACTGTCTAACTTAATTAAGCATGATTAATTGCATTTGTGCATCTCTAAATTTTCTAGCAGTTTCGTTGTGCCAATGAAGAGCAGAAGACTTGCTATTCTTCACTATCACTTCCAGATATTATTATTGCTGTATGCATGCTAGCTGTACTTCTTTTTTGTAACACAGGTCAGAATGTAATGTGTCAGGGTTGGAAAGCTGACTGAGGATGCTAAATCCAAAGTATCTATGATGACTTTAAATTTTAAGATTAATGTTATTTAAATTACATTTTCTAATGACCGTGGGTTCTAGTAACATTTATTATGCTAAATATAGAATTGCCACATATTTTATAATGCATTTGCATAGACTGGGATAGAGCTTTGTATTGATAGTTATTGCATATACTATTTAGAAATAACAATTATATTTGAAACTTGATTTTACGAATGACAGTGGGAAATTTACTGTGTTTGTAGTTGATTTTCATATCTTGTAATTCCTGCAATTTCAACAATTTTTCTGCAGCATAGTCTTACCTCTTACAGGTAGCTAAAACCAAAGCAGAACCAATGATAATAAGTAAAGTAGTCTTTAATTTCTTCTCAAAATTGTAAATAAAATTCTCTTCCTCTTCAGTCCTAACTTTCTATATTACTTTCTCTGATTATTATCATGCAAGGGTTTTCTAATATATTGTTTACTCAGAGTTTATTTAAATGAAATATATTCATAGAAATGTGTAAACATAGTTATTTGAACCTGTCATGCTGACTCAAGTCTGGAGCAAAGCATATGACATGACTCATGTATTCAATCAAAGGTAACTATTTACATTAAAATTTCAGATATTGATTATTCTCAATACGTCTGACTTGAAGCAAAAAAATCTTCTTGGGTACAGATACACTAGTTTTATGGTGTATGTAATGATTTTGTGTAGAATAAGTATTTAGCAACAATTTTGCTGGAATTGCTGTGATATTTTACTGTAAGAGTGTAAGATCAGTCCATTTCATCTCCAGTTTTCTAGTCCAAAATATCTGTTATAAAACACTAATTTAGGAGAAGTGTATGGGTTCACCTCTTCTTTTTCCTCAGCTTTCTGAGGAAATAGATAACTTCAACATCTGTTACCATTCTCTAATCCAGACCTTTTTCTGAAGGGGATAAGGAAGAAAGATCAAGTAGAAGAAGGACATTTATCCCCTGAACTCAAATTTATAGGAGCTTTTGTGGTTCATTTTTATATTAGTTATTTTTTTACAGTTATATCACTATCCAAGATTGGATAATATCCACCATAGTAACCATAAAGCAGTGTACTTAACATGGCTGCAATGAAGGCCAAAATAGCTTCACAGAGTTGCTGCAAAGAGAACCATATATGTTGGTTCATGCAGCAGTGCAGATAATATTAGCAGTTTGTAATAGTACATTATTTAGGGAGGATAAGGTGAAACCATACAGTTGCAGTGATTTCATTTCTTAAAACTAATTACTGATTGGTAAAAAGATATAACTCTATGCACATCTCTGAATACTGTATGGGTTTTTCACTGAGTTGAAGTGTCCTAATGATGATCAATGATCCCACTGGAAGCTTGCTTCCTATTCTTCAAAACATTGCTAGTGACTAGTCAGTCCTATTGACATGCACAATTAGTAGCTGGAGCAGTGGAAAAAATTCCCTTCATTTAGCTTAGTATTTGTAGTACAGGATGTATCAAACTCTTAAGATCACTATTTGTTAGAGATCTGATATATCTATAAAGAACAAACAAACATCTGAAAAACAGTTTAGAAACATACAGACAGTGAGTTCTGAGTACTATTTCTATTTTGTTTCATCACAAATACGCACTTATGCATAAAATGAGTTGCTAATTATAATCATCCAACAATTATCACACAGCTACTCTGAGAGTTCATTATATTATTCATATTCAGACTTCAAAATGCCAGGACTACTGATGCTATTTTTCCAAATTTTCAGGAATTTTGCATGTAATAACGAATAGATCAAGACCTTAATAGCCTCCTTAAGGGATTGATTAGAAGAGTCCTAGGGAAGGGGGATACAGAGAAAATGAATATACATCCCACTCTAAGACACTAAATTTAATGTTAGAGTATTGTTTATCTTACAGCTATCTACAAAGACAGTAATTTGAAAGATTACAGTTCAAGAGTCTTTTCTATTATTTCAAAACTTCTTCATGATTTGTGCTAATATGACTGAAGCTGAGGTAGTTCCTGAAGAACCAACACAGCAAAAAATGTAAGTATGAAGAAACAGATGACTAACACAGACAAAGTTCACGTTAAGCCATGGTTAGGACTCAAGCTAATATTGTAATAAATGATCAGCTTTGAGAACTCTGTTTTCAGGGAGTGACTTCTTGATACTTTCTGATTTTTTTTCCCCTTTATTTCTCTTAATTTAAGCAGGGACAGTCTGAGAAAGCTGGGGCTTTTCAGCGCGGAGAAGAAAAGGCTCTGAGGCAACCTTGTAGTAGCCCTCCAGTACATTAAGGAGGCCTACAGGAAAGCGTAGGAGGGACTTTTCTTGAGGATAAGAGGAAATGGCTTAAAATTGGAAAAGACTAGATACTAGGAAGTAATTCTTTACTATGGGGGTGGTGAGATGTGGGATAAAGCAGGTCACTGTATTGCTAATGAGTGGTAAAGCTCAACAATAACTTGGGCCAGATGTAAACACCCACAAGGCATGTAGCCCTTTCATGTCAATAGTCTTGGTTGCACGGAAAAACTGTTCTGTTGCGCGGGTATATAAGGCTCTAAGCACCTACAATAAATGCCTCTGTTCTGCACCAGCGAAGGAGTCCGCACCTCTTTCACCACACCCTCAAGGGAGCACGATGCCCTCTTGCAACAGTGAGATACTGGAACAGGTTGCCCAGTGAGGTTGTGGATACTCCGTCCCTGGAAGCATTCAAGGCCAGGCTGGATGGTGATTTGAGAAACTTGGTCTAGTGGGAGATGTACCTGCCTATAACAAGGGGTTGGAACTAGATGATGTTAAAGATCTTTTCCAACCCAAGTCATTTTATGATCCTATGAATAAGAAAATATAAAACAAAAGAAAGTCAATGATAGTTCTAAGTAAAACTATATATTAGCTGACCAACAAACCTTGAGATATATCTCAGAAAACCTTTCTGCTTTGTACACCATATTTTATCCTGTGAGGTATATTTTGCTGGTGATCTACTGTGAACAGAAATATACAATGTAAAACTGTCCCTCCAGACAGCTATCTCCAGAACTGCCTTTCACAGTATTTGATTTTCAACCTGTCATCAGGTGAAAGAAGGTAGTTCAAGAAAATAAATACTACAATATGAAGTTGTCAATTCAGAACTCTAACAAGACATAAAATAGGTTTTTTAAAATGAAGATCATTTGAAATAGGTCAATATATGAATTTATTAAGCCTGAGAAATAATATATCTGAAAAACATAATGATAGACAAAAGAAAATATTATTTATTCTTATAATTGTATTGAAATTTTTGTCCTTTCTGAACAGAATTTCTTTATTTTGGTTAAATCTATGCATTTGAGCAATTTTGTTTCTTTCCAGTCACATTTTTTCTACTGCTTTCTTTTTTTTCTTGTCTTGCCTTCCCTAGGCTTCCCTTGCCTTATCTTGCATTCTCACACCTGCTAGACCACCCCTCTCAACCAGCTGGTAAAATTTTCCTAGTGCAGACGAAGACAATATTTGTCTTTACTGCAAGAGTGCATTGCTGACTCATGGTCAGCTTGCTGCTCATCAAGGTCATGAAGTCCTTCCTTGAGAAGCTGCTTTCCAGCAAGTCAGCTCCCAGCATGTAAAGTTGCTTAAGCTTATTATTTCCCAGGTGCAAGTACTTTCATTTCTATTTGTTCAATTTAATGGGGCTTTTGCCTGTTCATTGTCTGCTCCGATCTGTTAAAAGGATATTAAACACTCTGGAGGGTGCAGCTACTACAACATTTCTGAAAGTATGACTAATAGGCTATATCAGTTGCTTCAATAACTGTTTTTTCCCAATATTTATTTATTTTCATATAATATTTTTGTATAATAGTTAAATCCATTATTTATTTTTGGCAGTGCTCTTGTTAGTTTTCTTTGTTATTCCATCTCACACAAGTCGGATTTGTGACAATTGAAATGAGTGTAGAATAAGGCAAATGCTTATTAGACAACAAAATTAATGGAACACTTATGAAATAGTGCTGAGATTTTCACCCTGTGCTAGTCAAGTGACCTTGATAGAATACTTGAGAGACAATTTTTCTTCTTTGGTAATGTCTTCTTCAGAAGCACTGACCATTAAATAGTTCTTAAGATAAATGTGGGGTTTTTGTTTATTTGTTTGTTAGTTTGTCTTCTGTCAACCAAGAGTAACTTCTGTCAGACATTCTAAAATTGTCTATGGAGAGAAGTTGAATATTTTTCTGCAGAATGCCTGCATATTAGTCTTATTTCTTGCTATTTCTAAGACTTTCTTATTTCTAAGTCTTCTTATTTCTTATACTTACCTGGCAGGGGAGACACCTTGAATTAAAGCTTTAGTAGATATCAGCTGTGAATACTGAGTGGAGAACCATCCTGATTACAATCACCAGAACCAAAGAGCTTTTCTCCTTTTGTTTATTATGTATTTTAATTTTCATGCATTCCTGTCTGTACTTGCTGCCAAAAGATAGAACAAGTCTGAACATTAGATTGACCCAGTATAACCATATCTGCATTTAGTAAATATATTACCTTAGAAATTAAAGTAATTAAGAAAAAAGAATCAGGTTTCCCGATTGTTCATGTAAACGTGAAGTAAAACATCACAAAGACCTTCAAGTTTACGTATAAATACATTACCTTCTATATTTTTAATTTCTATAATTTTCTATATTATATTTTTCTATTATAGAAATTTTTCTATATTATAATTTTCTATTATAGAAAATTTCTATTTTCTATAATTTTAATTTCTAAATAAATTACCTTCTATAAAAGGTACATGGTAATCTTATCTCCTCATCTAAAGCATTATATTTTGTCTAAGTGGCATAAGAGGAGGGTATTTTGTCTGTAGATGGTTAAAAAGAGCATTGAAATAATTACATCTGTCTTTTCTATCCACTACTTTTTCTGCTATTCATTATTTATTTTGTATATGTAAACATTCTAGTTGACAAATCAAAAATAAATAAATAGGGATGCGTTCCTTGGTTTAAATATAATTTGTCAAGCTGGAATATTGGAAACATATTTCTTCTTTTGTTCAGAGGAAAGCAGCTGATACAGAAACCTTTATTTTCATAAGACAGTATACTTAACTGTGGGTGGTGAGTTTCACTGTGGTGAAGATCTGTACCACACAGAAAACAAATAGGTGAGATAATTTTGCAAAGGAGGAAATATCATTGAGTTTCTCTAACTTCTGTTCATCAAATTACAAAGATTCAAATTCAGCTGTGCATCACACTTCTAGAATTATGATCTCCATAGAAAGTATGAGACTTTAAAAATATTTTATTTATGATTTCTTAGTTTTTCATTTTTGTAAACTTCAATGTTATCTCAACTTACATATTTTAGGTTTCTTTTTTCACTTTGAATTGTGGAAACATATTATCCAGAACTCATTCTTGGGATTTTAAAATAGATGATTCTAAGGCCTGATATTTTTAGAAACATAGTAAACATAAAAAAGGCTTAGGGGACTTATAATTTATATGTAGGACCAGGTAGAATCAGAATTTCATCCAGAAATAGGATATTTATGTTTGTGTTTTACAGTTGTCTTAGCAAATAAGTATCTTGACAGAAATCCTTATACAATTTACTAGTAGAAGGGTCTAGAAAAATACAAAATATGTGCTTCCCAACATATGAAATACAGAATAATTACACTTTGCAGCCCAGTTACTTATAACTTTCAACACTTTAACAAACTCCAGCTTAAAGAAAATACTGACAAAAACGGACAAACAAAAAAGCACAATCGACCAATACTAACAACACCAAACCCAGGATTATACAAAAACCCTGTTCTTGGAATTAAGTTCACATAGTTTGGAAAAATAATCCAGCTGAATTTTTGTAGTTGTTTTATTTAAGAACTGAAACTACCAAACCTCAGTGACAAATGTCTTAATATATATTTTAAAGAACACTATTAATGATTCTTTCAGTACTCTAAGTACAGAGGTCAATCTGAAAGAGTTGTCTCCTATTCATTTCCATGGAAACTACAACAGATACAAAGAACACATTAACACTATTTGATAGAGCAAATTGTCAGCTGCAGAAGACTACCTTTCAATGCAGTCTCCACCACTACTTTTGTGTTTTCACCATTGATGAACAAGAGTCTACAAGCCATGCTTGTAAAAACTTGCACCAACTGTTTCAGAGCTGCTACGATGACATTCATCTTTGCTAGGAAAACATTGCCCACTCACTCTATCTTTAATTGGCCCGAACAGACGTAAATCAGAATGTGCCAAATCCAGATTATACAGTAGGTGTGGCAAGACAGTTCAGCCAAGACTGGCAATGTGCTCCATGGTTTCCAAACTAGTGTGGGGCCTGGTGTTACTGTGTGCAAGAGAAAGATTGTCTTCTTATTTGACCTGACTCTATAAAGTTGGAGCCTCCAGCTTAGTCAGTGTTGCAGTGTAGCAGACAGAGTTGATGGCTTGTCCAGGAAATCCAGATTCACCTGTTTCCTACTCCAAAAGACAGTGCACACCACATCACCGACCGAAGGCTTCATCTCATTTTTGTTGTTGTTGTTGTTTTGTTTTGTTTTGTTTTGTTTTTTGGGGGGGGGGGGAAGGGATTCACATGCATCCCCTCGTCCTGTGGCAGGAGAGCTGTGGAGTCCTTGCTGGGGCGTTGGTTGAGGCAAGAGAGCTGCGAGCCCCCTCGCTGGTGTGGCAAGAGAGGTGTGGACTCCCTTGCTGGTGCAGAACAAAAAACTAAGAAAAACCTTTATTGTGGATGCTTACAACCTTTCATACCCACCCAACAACTTGGTCACATGTAGGAGCCAGGCACCTTGTGTGTATTTACGTCTGGCTCCAGTAGCTGCTGAGCTTGTTTACTCATCAGCAAGGTAATGACTTTCTTTGTCCCACATACTGCCATGCTGACTCCAGCTCGTAGTGGTGGTAGCACATGTTGTCACCAGTAATTACGCGATGCAGGAAACTAATGCTTTAAGCCTTGTATTGGTTCTAACAAAGTGCATATGGTGTTCTTTCTGTTCCTGTGTGAGAATACGTGGGGCTTGTCAGGTGCAAACCATGGTTCCCAATGCTCTGAATCTGATATTCAGCTCTGTAAACATTTCACTTCTTGTAATATGCCAATATGCACAGATGACTTCATCAACAATCTCTTCCTTTTATGGTGTGACAGCTGTACATGGTGTCTGGAACACACCTTGCCTTTCATGTCACTTTTGCCACTGCTGAAATGTACCACCACCACCTCACTGTGCTTGCATCCACTTTTTGGTCTTGATAAACATTCAGCAAGCAACAGTGAATGTCAATGCATGACATTTTTTATCCATGAAGGAACTAAATGACACACTTTAATGTCAGACACCATTTTGTCAGAGTGCCCTTCTGCTGTCATCTGTCACACGACAACAAAATATAATAGAATGTTGGCAGAAAGGTTCAATTTACCAATATCTGCCTCTGAAGTCTTGGGCCAACATAATAAAAGAGGAGGCATTACTTTCGGAGCAGTCCCTGTAGTAATGTCCCATTTGGCTCCAAGAACAATGCAGCAGAGGAAAGAACTTCAGAAAAGTTACCATTTTCTCACAAGTGCAATGGTTTATGTAAATGCATTCTCTGTATAAACCAGACTTAGACCTCACTATGAAGCAAGGCAGAAGTGAGATTTCTGATTCTTGCTACAGTAACATGTAGAGTTGTGTTACATACTAGTTATACATACTACATACTAGTAGAGTTATGTTAGATACTAGTGTGAAGTCCAAATCGGGTTTGGAAATGAAAAACACAGAAAAAAAAAAAAAAAAGTTGAAGTTCTTCTAATTTTACTGATGGAATGCTCTCACGCATAATCACTGTGATGGTAACTGGTGTCGTTAGAAAATACCACTAGCTGTTAAGGACAGCATTTGCAAAGAAATAATATACTCAAGTAGAAATATTTGTAAACACGTAATGTGATTTACTGATTTGTTGCATGAAACCTTATGATATTTTTTTGTGTGATTAAAAAAAAAAAAAAAAAAAAAAAAAAGGATGGGCAATGGGCAATGTGTGTTTAATTACAGAGTATAATGTGTCTCCTTAATGGAGATGTGCTATCTTCCTCTAAAAATATCACTGATTTGTTTTACTACAAAGGATGAGCAAAGTGCATTCATGGAAAACATTGTTGCCACCGTTACTTACCTGCCTTTTCTCTCATACTTCAGGGAATGTATTTTCCTCATCAACTCCAGCTGCCTTGTATGGAAAAATCTGCCTAAACTTGCAATCTTTTCTTTCTCAGACGAACCAAATTCACTTGCAGCTAAAGATACATATAGTGAATAAATATAAATTCAAACACAAAACAAAACAAAACTGCACTGATTCTGAGCTCAAGAAATGGCACACCCTCTAGGCAGTAGAATTTTAAATTTGCCCAAAAATAGAAAACAGATGAATTCTTTTTCAAATCTAAATAAAAAGTATAGAAATGTAATACCCTAATTAAATAAAACATGAACAAACAAACAAACAAACAAACAAACAAAACTTTTCATACTGAATAGTCTGCAAGTGTAGTAAAATACATGATTGATAAATTCTGATCTCAGGATTCCTCCTTTTTCATTGCAAATTTTCTGACCTCAGTTTTGTGGAAGAAATAGTCATCTTCTTTACAGTCTTCTTAGCTTATACTATGGTTTCTCTAGTTATTTGACCATATTTTCCAACCTTCCTAAGCTGAAAACACAATAAATAAAATCAAAGCAAAAATAAAAGTATCAAACAACAGCAGCAGCAACAATAAAAAAGAACAAAGGGAACAACCACAAAAAAAACTGAGTAATATCTATCTAGTAATATCTAGTAAGGGATATGAAAAGCGGTAAAATAAGAACATTTTATCCCAGTGACACTGAGTGTTAGAATCATTGTAGTTTGAATGTCATGAAGTTCAGTGCCTGAAATAATGCTTAAGCATTTAAAACCTCTGTCTCAAAGGCTCATATCTAAGTTAAAGACATGACTCTCTCTCTTTTATGCTCAAAAGAGAAAACAAAACAAAACAAAACACTATTATTATATGTCAAAAACAACAAAAAAATCTGTAATGAATCTGGGTAATGATCAGTGAGAGTAAGTTTTTGTTCCATCCACTTCCTCTCACACTCTTTTTTTGTCTGCTAATTCCCGCATAACTGCATGGGCCAACCAGAAAGTCCATGTAAAGTTGTGCCGGTGATGCTGATGAGTTTTATGGGCAAATGTACATATTCGTTCAAGTTGAGACATATGCTTAGATATAAATTTGCTATTAAAATAGTTGGGGACAAAATATGTATTTATATTTAACACATACGCGTATATATAGCTGTTTGCTTAGGCGGATTTTCATTAATTTATATAGGGTAGAGTTTTTTTTGTTTGTTTGTTTGTTTTTGTTTTATTTTATTTTTTGTCTCATTTGTTCCTCCCAAGAACTAGAAAAGTATGAAGAAGTATCACTGTCAAAGAGTATTAATTTCTAATTACATAGCCATATGCTCTGTAATTAAAATAACACTTCAAAATTTTCAAAGACGCCACCAAAGTTACAATGTGATCTGTAGTAAATTATTATTTTCGCTACCAGTGAACAAGTCTGTAAGAAATTTAGATAGGCAGCTTATCATTTATAGATGTAATCCACTGGATTTCACACTTGGGAATAAAGCTAACAATGAGGACCTCACAGTAACACTTTCAAAACTAAACATTTGTATTTCTTGCCTGCTTCAGATATTTACAAATCTCTTTCTAGCTGATCGTTCTCATCTTGCACTTTGACATAGTGACACATAAATCAGATAAATTAAAGGTCTGAAAATCCTCAAATATTTCTCTTTCTCTTAAAGAAATAAGAAATAAATTAAATTAAATAAATATTTCTCTTTTTCTCCCCTATAAATAACAATTATTTCAGACCATTGTGCTCAGTAAAGCAAAAGCAAAATAATTTAAATTTGAACGAGAATAGTAGTAACATTCAAACATGGAGCAAAAACAACGCAACTTCATAACAACAATGACAACAACAAAAGGGTAAACCTTAAATCTTTGGATTTCATCTTGTCTTTCCATATTTATTCCAAGTTTACATGGAAAATGCTGAAAAATTCTGTATATTGGTAGATTAATTGTAGAAAGAGGTTGTAGAAGAGACAAGATTAAGTGACTATTTGTGAAATCCAGATTTAGAAGTAGCTGGAAACATTTTCTACTAGGTTATTTCTTGGCCCAAGACATTCTTTACTGTCCTAGATTTTAAACAGAAGAAAACAGGAGAAAACTGTTAGACTATCCATTAAAATCAGTAATATTTATGGTACTATAGATCAGCTGTTGTACAGATTATTTCTTTAATGCAAGAAGTTCAGTAACATATGATAACAAGTAGTCTGCTACAACTTGCATTATCATAATTAAAGCACTGCTTTCAAAAATCCACAAAAACTGCAATGCAAGCAAGTAGAAGATTTAGGATTGTGATAATGCTGTATGAATGATAAGAATGTACAGTATAAAACAGCTATGATACAGACTGTTGTGTAGTGTACATTATGAAAATCAAAATATTTTAGCCTGAATTTATAATGGCATGTTAGGTAGATTGTTTGTGATTTGCGAAATTAATGTTTGTGTTCAGCCAAATCATATCTAAGAATATTGTCAATTTCTCTTGCACACATTTAATTCAATCCTGCTAACCTACCCTGCATTTTCAGAAAGCTGGATATTATGAATTTTCTGAGCCTCTGGATACGTTTACAAAGTCATGTGGGAAAAATTATTATATTTTGTTCATAAGTAACACATGGAACAAATTAAAATGAAACATTTTTATATGGTTTTACTTAGTGTAAATTGAAAAGCTAGATCATACCTCAGTGCAAATGCTTCTTCTGTATTAGAACTGCCAGTCATATATTCACTGTGTGCAGGTATCTCTAGCTGTGTTATCTCTTTAAACTTTTGAATGTCCAAAGCCATGAAATAGATTTCATACGATATAACACTCATGAAATCTGGTGACACTGGGAATGATCACACTAGAAGCACTAACTGGTGTGTCACTTTACAGAAATATAAGCACAAAATAAAGATATGTTTCCACCCGTCTACATGAATTCCATTTCACCTGGAATTTACAGCAAGACCATTATGCACATAAAGGGGGAAAGAGAGCAATAGCTAGGCAAAAAGGAAGATCTCACAGCTTTTCTCCTCTCTGTTATGGGCAAAGCACTTAGGAAACGAATGCATGCGTATAAAACAAAAATGTTTTTGAATCTTTTAATTCAGCATTTAAACAAAGATGATACTGCTCTGAGAGATTTGCCAATGACCAGGTAAAAAGTCTTCTAACCCATGGGTCTCAGTATACAGACCTCCTGTGTACAGTTTTGGGATTGATATTTTTGCCAAATATGGTCTGAATTTGACTTTGCAAATGGCTATATACGGCCTGTAAGCATTTTGCAACTTCTGTGTTGCAAAATCAATCTGGTGGTCTAATCCAGAACAGGTGTCTTATGAATGTCATTGCAAGATTAACAGAGAGAGCATAGCCTTACAGACTATTTTAGTAACCATGATTAGCATTAAGAAGCAAATCTCCCTACATATTCATGGTGTGAAAGGATCCCATTTCAGCACATGTGCTGTTCTGACACACAAGAAAGTGGATGGGATGCGGAGTCAGGCTAAAGTGGCAAAACTAAGCTGAGGATGGAGAGATCAGTGTGCTGCAGTCCAGAAGGAAGAGGAAGAATTCAGCAGAAAAAGACATGATGTTATCCAGATTTATAAATTCTCCATTTAACATACATCAGTAAAGTTCATTATGGAACACAGACGCCAGCATCCAAGAATCAAGAAATATCATTGCCATTTCAGACTCTAAATGAGTTGTTTTGATCTCCTAGCCTTGATAGATACGTAAGAAAAACAAAAAACAACAAAAAACCCTTAAAATAGTCTATCGCATAATGAGAAATATGAATAAAATGTCACTGAATGAAGAATATCTTTAAGTCCTTTTATCTGCATAAAATATACAAACACTTGAAACACTTTTCTTGATTTAAAAGTCTTCCAATTTTTAATCAGAGAGGGATCAGTTTTCAAATATCTGAAGTCATTAACACAATAAAACTAATATTTTTGATAAATATTACTGATGTCATTAAAAAGAATCACAAAATTATTCTGGATTTTCAAGCATGTTTTACTTACATATATTTTGATTGACACTAAAAAAAAAAAAAAAAAAACTTCCAAAAAATTTATTGTTTTTTTTCCTATAGTTTCAGGCAACATATACCATTGTCTGCTTAGGTTTGTTTCCAGGAGATGTAACTTAAATGCTTAATGCAATTACACTCAGCAGAGGACTGACATTTTCCAAATGCTCATCTCCGACAGCGGCTGGACTTCAGACAAAATGTATCCAGTTATTCAAGTAAATGTCAGTGCTGAAAAGATGTTCTTTACATTACAGCCAGTAATGAAAAAAAGAGAAAACAAAGGAAAAAGTGTTTACTGACATATAGGAACATCTCTCTTTCCACTGCGAACGCATTATTAATGAGTTAGAGAACCTTATCAGCTACATCTTGGATAGACTAAGATAATTAGGAGCAGAACCTTGTGTGAGATGTCAAATGCATACCTTTTTATTTTCTACGTAGTACATAACAACAGATCCTTTGCTTGGTAGGACTGATATATCAGCACTTGGAGACAGATAAAGACAATTTTATTCAATTTTACCTAAAATCAAGTGCACTTCATTTATTTAAAAGTAGATGTTGAACTATTACAATTTTATTCTAGCACATAAAAGTATCTTTTTTCCTGGTTTTGGCTAGAGTCTTTGTCATTGAAATATGTAAGCATAAATGTGGATAGAAAGGGGCTGATAGAAGGTTAGCATATTGATATAAATTCTGGAAGTGCATTGAGAAATAATTTTTGGTTAATTCAAATTACAGATTCAGATCCTATGGTACTGTATATTTTTCAGCTACTTAGGACAGAAATAAATTACTTTCAAACAATAAAAGTCGGACCAAGACTTCATTTAGAGTCAGTAGGAACCTAGCATGGCCAGTTACTCTACTGCTTCTCAGTGGAGTTCTGACTGCTGTTTGCCATACCTCATGTTTCAGTCACAGTTTGCTTTGGTCATAATTGAGAACATAGAAACATAAAATAGTCAGTTATATCTATAAGGAAAATGAGGAGAAATCTAAGATCAAAGTGAATATATATGATATATACATTTCTTATTCCGGACTACTGTTTGACTACTGGGGCTTCTAAAGCCAGCTGTGATTTCTCTGCATATTTTTTTGCATGTTTAGTAATCAATAGTAGATTTTTTTAACATGAAGATTTCTCCCTGAATTCAGTGAAGTCCAGAGCATCCTTTAGTGAGGAGCTCTCACGGAGCAGTACCGAGCAGTAATTAGAATCTGGGTCTTACAATGTGATGCTTCTTTACTCTTATTACTGAAAGGATGATGAACAGCAAATCTCAAAATTTGTCCATGCCCCAGGCATTTGTGAATCTTTACAACTATTTCTTATATTTTTTTCCTGCAGAATGAGGACTCTTAGCTTAATTAATATTTCATTTTATGGAATCATTGCTGTGCTATTTATATTCCTTAGTGTCCTTCTCTAAATTCTGCTGAGAGGTATTTAATTTGACAAAAGATCATCGGAGCTGTGTATAGTACAAATGAAATAGAAGAACCCTAAAATTCTGCAGTGAAATATTTCTGTGAGTTTTCTTGTTCCCTTTTATTTCAGTCCTAAAATTCTTTTTGCCTTTTTGAAAACTACTGAGTGTATTTCCTAAGATCTTAGTGAAAATGCTAATCACATTCCCATCATTTTGCATGTGAAATTGTCTTTGGTTTCCATTCCAAAATTGCTCCCAGAAGACAGCCATCACTTGACTCTTGTCATCACTGAATTTGACATTGTGCTTTCCAGTCACCCAGATTTAAAACCTTTTTTTTTGCGCTTTTCCATAAGACATCTTGAAAAACTTACTTTCATCAAGAAATTTTGCCTGCTTGCTGCTCACTTCTTGTCCATATCTTTCAGTTCATTTACAAGCATATTCAATAGAACATTTACAAATATATTTAATATCACAGGCAATGAAGCACTCAGCAATTAGCCATCAAAAGCTAGCTTGGTTATTGCAGATATTCCAGTAGCCAATCAGTGGATATCATGGTTATACTTGTTGATTTTTTTTTCTTTCATTTTTCTTTTGCCAGTAGGAAATAAATACTATTTAAACAAAATTTCTAAACTATTTGTGTGAAGAAACAAAACAGAATATATTTTCTTTATTCCTTAATAATCTTTAAGACTGGTTGCAACACAAACTTAAAACACAGAGGTGATATGGATCAGACAGCTAGTAAATTAAAGAGCAAGGCTGGATATTTTTTAATAAAGCATCTGAAGTTTAGGAAAAGCTGCTGTGTTACTCAGTGTATTCGATTATCATGGAAACCCTGTGATTTGTCATCTACCTAGGATGTAAAAACATATTTAAAATCACCTGTAAGAAAAATAAAAATTTATAGTAGTTTATAGTCAACGTAGGTATGATAAAACATATTTTATTGAATATTTCAATACATTACAGTGTAAAGTTGTACTTTGAAATGGTCATTTATGGGTCTTTTTTATAGCAAAATATCAATGTTACTCTTAAAATATTTCATTAACATATTTAGGAGCCAGGAAGGTTGTTTTACTGAAACTGAATTAGAAGTACATAACACTACATATTTTAATCATGCTGAGGATATTTATTCAGATACTTATATTCAGTTTATATTTAGTAGTCATGTATCTTCAGAATATACAAAGAAAAAAGCAAAAACATAAAATGTCATTTCAAAGAAAGGAGATCTGTTACTGAGGATTAGAAAAGCTCCTTCAAATAAACTCTCATTTTCTCTGTCATATATGAGAGAGATATTTCAATAAGCTTTTATATATCCTGATAATGACCTCTCTCTTTTCATGCTGGAAATTGGTTTGTGGCACAAGTGGATCACCAGCAATTTATTTGAGAATGTGGATTGTAAGAAGTCTATTCCAGATTGGGAGTGGAATTCATGAAGGAACATGGAACGTACTAGAAATCCACAACCACATCTAGTGTGAATCTATAAAGGTAATTAAATACAATTAATCAATCCATGAAAATCAGTCCATGGAGCCAGTCCAATTCTGCATTTTATTTCCTCAGTGAGTTCAGACAAGGTAGCCCATGTATACTCCTTACATTCTGACTAGTCTGAAATAAGGCAGGGCAAAAGAATGACAAAATGTAGTGAAGTGAGCGTGAATGCCTTTCTACGCATGATTCTGCAAAGTAAATGGATCAGCAGAATATTTCAAAGCCTGCTATAAGTGATGTGGAGAAGTCAATAGGGAAGTGGCCCCAAAGACATCTGCAAGTCAGCAGTGACAAGGTGTTTTTCTTCAGTGTTGACATCCTGCCAGATACATCTGGGGTGACAGGGTGTCAGATACCTGAAGTTAAGCTTGTCAACAGCGTCTCTGCAAGTCTTTCAAGACCATGATGGAGGATTCTTCTGCTATCCAAGGGTTCTTTCCAACAGCTACTGAGGCAAACAATACTTCAGTGAAGACGATGGATTACAAGAACAGAAGAAAATCTTAAAATCCTCCCTATTAAGGACCTCTCAACGGAAGCTATAGCAGAAACAATGTCCTTTCCGGACTCCGTGCTCTTGTAATCTTACTAATTGGATTTTCTTGAGGCTAGCAATGGACTACATTTCTTCACAAGATTTGGAAAAAATATAATTCCCCTAGAAAGGAAGACAAGGGTGTTCTAAAACATGTGTTTTTCTCTGAATTTTACCTTCATTAAGGGTTCAGAATAGAGAATATAAAGAAAAATGACAGAGGATGATAAACAGAAAAAGTTTTATTTTTCTGTAAGATGATATCTCTCATTATGTAAAGTTTAACTTTCATGTGAAGTCTCCATTCTGGAGTTTCTTTGGAAGATTTTCTTCTCATCTTGTTGCAGCAGGAGAAGTTCTCTTGAGCAGGCTTGTTATGTGACACATCAAGGAAGACAAGCTTGGACGTACCATTATCAATTATGATGGAGTCTCCATCGCATTTTGGAGGCAGTAAGTCTCCTTTAAAAGGACAAGGAAGAACCCTCCAGACACTCCCTAAGAATTATCTGCAGAAAGTTTGGAAGAATTTGGAATTCCTTTCCCTGGAAGTTCTTCCTCAAGGCAGATGCTGTGAGCAAAAGAAAAGTGTAAAGGAAGACGGAGATATCTTTTCTCATGATGACTGAGCCAAATTGCAAAGTATGATGGTTCAGACTTTGGGTTGAGAAGTATTGTTGGTGGAAGTAGAAGGAGCTGAATGACAATGGTGACATCTGCAGTAGTGACAAAGGGTTGGAAGTTACTGTGAAATTCCAGGCTTTTCAGTACAAAGAGATGATGTTGTTGAAGGGGAAAAAATGCTTATCTGATGCTTTTTATTCTACTCTGAATAATGAAGAACAATAGAGTGAAGGTCGGGATGTTATATGCAGCAAATGTTTAGTTATTATAATATATCTGACATGTATAAATGCATGGCAGAAAGAGAGAATGATTGCTTAATTAAATGCCATGATTTATTTGACTTTTAAAAAGTCTTTGATAAGCTCATGCTTGAAGATATGGCTTCTAGCTATGGCTTTTGCTAGAGCAAAAAGATATTTCGTTCTTCATAACTGTAAATTGATCTTTTTGTTTTCAACAATATGAGAGATTTAGAAAACTGAATTGTTGTGTATTTCAGATTTTAAAGCAAAAATAATTATGAAAACGACGCTTTTTGTCAAATTAGTGACAGATTTATTAGTCTAACTCCTGGTGTTGGAGAGTAAAAATATAGAGGCAGGCACTTCTCAAGGGTGTCCAGTGACATCAAACAAACTTTGCTCCTTTGAGAGTGTTTGAACACTGGAACAGCTTGCCCAACTGTTGCTGTTTGCAACTAAAATATGACATTAAGACTAACTAATATGCACCCAGCTTTAGAAACTGGGACAAATATATGTTAAATGCTACATCAGAGAAGTTTTGTCATCTCAGTCTTTGCAGGTATCTGACTGAACCTCACTCTGAGCAGCCTATGCTAGCTGACCCTTTTCTGTGCAAGGGATTTGACTAGGAAGTCTCTAGCTATCACTTCTCACCTCAATAATGACATTCCACAGAAAAAAAATCATTTTCTATCTCAAGAAGAATGTAAGCTCTCTTAAGACTGCTGATCCACAAATATGATTTTCTGACTGCAAATATGATTATCTGATGCCCTTGTCTTCTGTTTTCTCTAATGGTCATTCAGTTTGTACAGAGATATATAGAAACTACACTGTGATCATTCTTCTTGCAGAACCAATATAAAAGTGAGACATGCATCTCAAGCTGATGACTAAGAGGAAATTTGTTTGGGTAATGGTTTTGCACACATTGATTTTCACTGTATTGATATCAGTCTTGAGCAATCAATAGTACAGCTAGTTGCAGAAAATGAATGACTAATCTCCAGACATAAAATAATTTCTTTCTAATAAGGACAAGCTATAACCATAGTGTCAGTAACTGTTAATGTATTTAATCCATGAGAAATTATGATGACAGTATATGTAGATGTGAACCATCAAATACCCATGGTGTTCTGGGGTATATAATGTTAGTCAAAGGGGACAGTTTTATTTGTGGCATTTTCCTTCGTGTGAGTGACGGCAACCTGTGTTATCTGTTGAGGCTCTGTGTTGAACCTGTTCCCTGTGATAGAAAGTACAAGAGATCTTCAGAAGACAGTGCTAATAAAGGCCACTCTATCCTTTTCAATCTAGTATAAACGTGTTCGAGTGAATATATCTTAACCGGGAGCTCCTGCTTACACCTTATCATTTCTGTCCTAGAGCAAGAAATTTCATGTGAAGTCTCCATTCTGGAGTTTCTTTGGAAGATATTCTTAGCAGGACTTCTTAAATGAAAGTATTATTTAAAAGCTTTTTAGGCTTACAGAACAACATAACACAAAAGGAAATTTTTTAGTAAAAAATTTTAGGCGGTCAGTATCTTTAAACATCCTTCAAACTCTGAACTTTGCTCTACTCTGTGCCACAGATCATGGGGCTGAATTTCAGCTTGTGATGTGTTGCATCAAATGGTTTATCCTTTCACCTTTCTATTTACTTTACTTTCACTTTAATATATACATTTTGCTTTCAAAATCTAAAAAATCAATTTTAAAAATCAAGTTTAAAAACCACTGAAAAATGCTTTAATGTTAAGGGAGAATTCCCCAGAGTTCATCAAACAAAATAATTTCTGTCTCTGTGCTCTCATTAAAACCAGTATAAAGCCAACAATTTATGTATTTAAAACTTTGACTACAGCTCCACCTCCGACGTTACTATCCTACCCTAGAAAGTAAAACAGAATTATGAAATATTTTCAAGTCATAAAACTAAACATATTAAGAAAAAAAAAAAGAAAAAAGAAAAAAGATGCAATCTGAAATAACATAAATGCATGGCATAACATTCACTCAAAAATGCTATGTTTTTCTAAAATATAACAAATCACCTAATAAGTAATGAACATGCTATCATGAAATTAAACTGTACAAATAAAAAGGATAGTTTATTTAAATAATGGAGACCCAGAGCAAAGAATAAGAATCACAGAATGGGTACGGCAGAATGTTAAAAAATCCATGGTGTTATACGCAGACTTGACTTAAATTGCCTTTAAAATAATACTCTTGAGAATTATTTCACTTGGATCCTAAGAAAGAAAAACTCTTTTCTTTGTGTTACTGATTGTTATTTATTTATTTATTTATTTTGCTTTTGCATTCAGAAATACAAACAATACTCTTTTAAACTTTTATATTCTCTGAAGATGTAGACTTGGCGTAAAAGTAAGGTAAAATTGAAAGAATTAGGAGTAATTTATTTGTGCAAACTATAAACATGAGCACAGAGGACAATGGGTGGGTATTTTGGAAAGACCCTCATTAGTCTGTGACCCACTTTCCTCTGTAAAATGATTTTATTTTCAAACTGAAGATTGTAGTATGGAAAATTGTTTAATATTCCCAAGGTTTCCTCATATTGTTATTTCTTTTCAAAAAAAAGTCAACATGCATGAATATTCAAAAATACGTTTTAATATATTTTATTCTCTTTAATCTCTGTGTACTATCACAGAAGCTATGTGTAAGTCTCATGACCAAATGACATTTGAATCACTTCAAATAGTTTGATTTCCTGTTTGTTTTGTTTTCTTTTTCTTTTCTTTTTTTTTTTTTTTTCTTTTTTCTTAATGCAAACAGCTACATAAAGCAAGTAAGAAGTCTGTCTTGATACATTTTATGAGTTTCAATAAGTCTGGTACTATTTTCAGTTTCACAGTTGAAAACGTTCAATCAGTGTGATTCAGCTTGGTGTCTTTTTTATTTTTTACAGCCTTCAGAGCTGCCATATTAGGTACCACTTATAAAAAATACCCTAGTTGTGTAGGTAGAAGAACTAAGTATTCACTTGGAGATATTTGCAATTTTCAACATAATTTTAAGCAAATATTTTAATAATACTCTATTTGGGTTTGAAAAAGATAATATATTTTGGATTACTTTCTGCATGTTGAGAAATTTATGCTGCATTTAAGTACTCTAAAATATTAATCTGCTTTCTTTCTAAGATGCATTTATTTTATTAACATTAAAAAATACCTATTTCCTTTGGAAAATATAGAAATCTTGCTTTTTTGATAGTGCTTAATTAAAATTAAAACAGTTGCATAGAGTAATGATTTAGTTCTTTACTATTTCCAGATTTTGTTGCAGATTTTTCTGTGTATCTTCAACAGATTTTAAGCATGAATGATGTATGAAACCAGAGAAAATTGAGCCCTCAGTGTGTGGGTGGGTGAAATGGAGGATTGAGAGGGATTAACACTTCTTGGACTATCTCATATGAAAGATTATGTCTGAATAATAATGTAAATCTAGGAAAAACAACAGGTGCAGAGGCACATTAGAAGTAGGATATATAGTGTCAGTTTTAAAAGAATGGTAGAAGCTCCACCATAAGCCATAAACCTTAAAATCTATCTGCAAATCACATAGCATCAGTTCACTTTTCCTGGTGACATTTAAATATGATATTCAAAAGTTTAGAGTTAATCCATCCAGCTGAGCTGAACATGGAAAGATTTGTCCAAAAATTCCTGCATTTTTTTTATCATAAATTAAAATAACAATTGCGTAATGACAACAGGTGTTACACATGTGATTGAGTTCTTTCCTCAGTATGCTTGACTTGAAGCAGAAATATATATGCTTGACTAACGAGCAAAAATTGGCAAGACCTGGTTCTAAATGCACCAACTACTGAAAGACATTAAATGAAACAGGAAATGTAGTGATCAGTAAGTCTGGAAGAGCTCCCATTTCTTGCAGCTCTCACTATAAGCACAGTCATGCAGTACTCTAGGAAATATAGCATGTCTACTCAGCTACAGAGAAAATGCCCTCAAAATAGATTATGTATATATTGATATGAAGAAAAGTCTGGCACAAAATAGTTCTGTCTTCAAATTTGGGGTACAAAGTTATTATTTGTTATATGAAATCTGCTCCAAGCCAGTCCTACTATATAGGTATGGGCCAAATGTGAATGGCAAGATGGGGAGTGGTGTTTTACACAGTCTGATTGTGAAAGAACAAAATGACACAGTTTTAAAGTAAAAGAGGAGAGATTTAGATTGGATATAAGAAAGGAATTCTTTACTCAAAAGTTGGTGAGGTACTACAACAGATTGCCCAAAGAAGCTGTGGATGCCCCACTCCTGGAGATGTTCAAAACCAAGTGATATGGAGCCGTGGGCTGTCAGATATGGTAGGTGGTAACCCAGACTGTGGCAGAGAGGTTGGAAATAAACAAGTTTTTAAGTCTCTTCCAATCCAAACCATTCTATGATTCAATGAATTGATGATTCTATGATTCTATGATTGATTCCATCACAAAGTGACATATGCATATTATTTCAAAATTTATGTATATATCTATGTAACATAGCTTATGTTTTTTTTTAGTCTTCTTTCCACAGTGTAACCGTAACAAGGATTCTACTTCATAGAACACAAGACATAAAGCTATGTAAATAACAAAAGGCTAAACACACATGCTTATTGTCTGTGTCTTCTTAAGATTACCCTAAGACAACTCTGAGATGTTTTCACCTAGGTTAGAAAGCAAGGAAATAAACAAGAGTTCAACAGACAATCAATGTCTTAAAGATTTTGTATGTTTTTGTACAATTTTATTATATCTATTGTCTAAATCAAAGTACTTAATTAAATTTATTAGTATTAGCACCTCCCCTATGAGCATGGGCTGAGAAAGCAGTGGCTTTTCAGCCTGGAGAAGAGAAGGCCCTGAAGAGACCTTATAACAACCTTCCAGTACATGAAGGGGGCCTACAGAAAAGCTGAGGAGGGACTTTTTATAAGGGCATGCATTGACAGGACAAGGGGAAATGGTTTTAATGTGGAAGAGGGTAGATTTAGATTAGATATCAGGAAGAAATTCTTTATTGTGAGGAAGCTGGAACAGGTTGTCCAGTGAGTCTCTGAATACCCCCTCCCTGGAAGCATTCAAGGCCAGGCTGGATGGGACTTAGAGCAGCCTAGTTTATAGGGAGATGTCTCTGCCATATGGTATGTTCCAACATACCATAGCAGGTATGCTGGAACTAGATGATCTTAAATGTTCCTTCCAATCCAAACCATATTATGATTCCATAAAAGTAGAAAAATAATAACAAAAAAGTTTTATTTTAGGAGAGTAATAAAAAAGCACAAGAAGGATATTCAAACTAATGAATACAATTAATAAGTCAATTTGAGTGCTCTTAGGAGACAATTAAATTATTTAAACAAATGATAAAATTATGCATGCAGTCACTTTTAATCTTCATTCAAAATTATAAACTGCACTATGGAAGACTCAAGAAATGTTGAAATTACTCCTGGAAGTTTCACATTGTTTGTGTGAAGAATGACATTCCAGTCACTGGAGATTGACTGATTGGAAATATCATGGAGAAGTAGGAAGCTGAAAATGTTGCCTAAACATACACTAGAAGTCATCAGTGAATACTGGTTCTTTGTTTTGTGCCATACACTCAACTCATACAGCAAATTTTTAACTGCCCAGTATTTCTGAGTGAATTCTAATTTTCTATCTAACGGAAAACCTATGGATGTGCGCAAAAACTTTCAGGATAAATACCTAAATATAATACACAAATAAATATAAATATCTGAAAAGTAATCACAGTTATTTCTTTAAGTTTTCATGTGCCATATATGAGAATAAAATTTTAACACACAAACTGAAACTCAGTACCATGAAAATCTTCTTTACAGTGAGACATATAACTTATTGGATAGTTTCTCAACAGCAGTTGAAATAAAAATGATTGAATTTTTCATTCATTATTTTCATTATTTTTCAGAAACTTAGAATTTCATGCAAAATGAATATCAGAAGAAAAGACACCTAAAATTATGATATATATATACCTAAACATGAAATACTTGACAAAAAAAAAAAAGAAAATCCACTCAGTTATCTTGAATTTTTTTATCACCCTGTATAGAGCTCGTTCAATATATGAATTGTTTATTTATAGTGAAAGATACAGGTGAATTAATAAAATAAAGCCAAATAAAACATTGTAAAATGAAGCAGTTACCTAACAAATGTCACAACAGTCTTACAAAAGAAAAAAAAATACATTCAAGGCTTTTTTTTTTTAATTAAAACCTTTTCACCATTGGTACAAACACTGATAAACAACCATCTCATAACATCTACTCTTTAGATACCACAAGACTCTTAGCTGTGAACCTGAATGCTTTCTCTTAGGACCACATTGAAAGTTGAACTTAAAACACTCTGACATCTGCACCAAACCAGTGGGAAATTTATCCTGCACTTGGATGTTCTGTCAAGACTCGTAACTGTCTGGAAAAATTAAGAGCAGAAGTGTTGTGTTAAAATATTGTTCTATGTGCATTTTTTTTTAAAGTATTTTGTTAAAATATTAATCTATGAGCATTTTTATATGGTTTATATGTGTGTTTGCAAAGCAGGCAGTAGGCTTTATTTTATTCCACTGATCAGACAGAAGAAAGAAAATTGGAGAGGATAAAGGTAGCTGTGGATTGATAAGAAGCGTGCAGAAGCAAGATGTGTACATTTAAAGCAATGCAATATCTTGGAAGGAGGAAAAAGATCAATCCAATGTTAGAAAGCCAGATATCTAGCTGTATGTTAAAAATGTTGAAACAATTACAGTGAAAAAGTAGAGAATACCTAATTTGATTTAAAATATATTTTGAACTCAATAGGCTACTTTAACTATTAACTACCAACTATTTACTACTACTTAATATTTTAAAAATTAAGTGAAACAAGAAGTCAGCGGGCTATCATAGTAAAAGGCAACAAGAGTAGTGGAAGCAAGAGAAAAGAAAAAAATGTATTAAACAATGAAGAAATGTATTTTTTTTCCTAGGTTTAATAAAAAATAAAACATTCGGTTTAAGTTATTTTGAAAACAGTCACAACTGCAAGAATCTCTTTACAAATAATTTAGTAATGGTTCAATAGAAGATTGGGGCTCAATGTAGTACCAAAATGAAATGATAAATTCATAAATAAAGCAGAAATATCTAAGAAAAGGAAGTACAGTGTTCTGCTCCTTGTTAAGAAGTAATACAGTGTGTGTAAAACTCGTTATTGTGGGGACGTAAGATTGTTTGATTTCTTGTTTTGGTATCTTTTGAAACTCCTGAACTGCAAAGGATTTTATAAATACTTGCAAAACAAGATTTTCTGCTTTATAAATCATATGATTTTGGAGAACATCTTTCCTCCTATTTTCCAGCACAGGAATTTTCTTTATGATTAATAGGAAAATTACATTCATATTCAAATTATCTTCTTTAACTTCATTGAATTTGAAAAGAACCTGAAGCCTTGAAATAGATAGAGGAGTAACCATAAAGAAGGAATAAGAAGGAGGAGTAAGAGTTATGTACCCTTAAGTTTTGATATGATTTGGCCTTCGTTTGGGGATTTTCGAAGACAGATATTTACATTAAAGAACAAATACTTTGGTATAGTAGTTGAAATCTTTTCTTTTATTACTGAGGAAGAAAAGGTCACAGGGATGTTTGTGTTGCTGGATAAGTAGTACTAGAATATTGCTGTACATTTGCAATATATTTTAATCTTTTTTTTTTTTTGCCATTAATCAATTCTCCTAGTTTTGTATGAGCTATATATATACATATATATATATTTTGCTTCTGCTTTGCACTTTACATTGAACTGAATTCCTTAAAGTGCCTCCCTGGATGTCCTATTTCTTGTCATCTTCTTCTTTTCCTTACCTCTTTTATATCAAAATTATTCTGCCAGTGTCTTCAGCTGATAGTTATGCTCACATTCATTGTGAACTGCTTATTAATCCATTGTTCTACTCTGTCTAGAAAACAGCAAGGTTCTTAAATTACTTCTGCTAAATCTCCATTGAGCATCCCAGTGCATGGACTTTGGGAATAAAAGCTCCATACTGGAGAACCAATTTTTTCTCATTTCTCCCCCTTGCAACTTAATTATAAGTATTTAGTGCATAGGTATTAGGTCATTAGGGATACAGGGCATTTATAATCCTTATTGTCCACCTCTGCACTCAAAAGTGAAATTATAAAAGTCTGTATGCCCCGTAACTCTGTCCAGTCTGACCTAGTGAGCTATAACTCACAAAACATAAGTGAAAGTTACTAGAAATAAAACCTTATTTCCCCAGTTTTATTCCTTATATTTTTAAAGAACTACAATCTTTTCTTCAGTCAGTACCAACTGACTGAAAGGATTCTGTTTGCATCAAATGAGAAAAATATGGATTTTATTTCTGAACTATTACATACATGCTCTTTCTATATATATAAATGTGCATATTTCTATGCATTACTGCATTTCAAGATCACGTAATCCATTTTTCCTAATTAATCTCTGAGTTGATCTGGGAATGGAATAGGATTCAGTTTTACTATATGCTTTGTTCTCATTCAATTTTTCTTGCTGCTTAGAAGTCACTCTCTAGATGAAGTTCCAGGTAAAAAGATTAGCGGAAATGGAAGGTGGCTGGATCAAAGCATATTAGAGTCTCTAAATGTTCCCAAATAAGCAATACTTTTGATAACTTTTACAGTCAGTGCATTGGTCTAGTAGTCTTGGGACTGGGTCACAAATCCATCATTCTCCACTAGCTCACAGAGTCTGTACAAAGCCTCCATACCAAGTAGTTTGAATTGCATATACACAACAGCAATATAACACCTTTGCTGTTTGAAAGACACAGAAATCAACAAAAATAACTCTCTTCATTGGTATACATAAGGTTCCAACGCAATGTACGTATATGTACTTTGAGACAGATCCTATCTGACATTTTTAATCAAATTATTTTTATCACTATGCACTTAAATAATATTTTTTCCTTGCTTACTGAAAAAATAATCTAAAATGCCAAAGTATTTTTTTTTCATAGATTAGATTTAGCTGGAATCCAAAATGGACTGGAACTCTACACAAGAAAATGCAAAATATAAGTAATACTTTATAAAGCCTGAAGGTAAATCTCCTTGCACATGCAGGCACTCAATTTGGCATATCAAAACTCTGAAAAGTACTTGGGTTGATTCTGACTACTAAAATTAATAGTTAATGTCAATTTGGAAATTCTTTCAGGAATAGATTTTATATCATTTTTTTAATATAAATTTATATATATTTATTTCCTTTTTTAAATATTATTTTTCTATGTTGAGGCTAAATTACAGTAAGGAAAACCACCCATGAGGCATCCACTTCAGAAAGTGGTTGTTCAAGATGAAAGAGACTCCACACTTACTGAGCTGTGTGCATACTGTTGTAGGTATCCTAAAATTTCCATCAACATGTGTAAGGAACAGATTTTCATTAAAAAAGCAAACAAACAAACAAACAAACAAAAAAACAACTCATACTGAATGCAAAACAGTGGTTTACCTTTCGTAGAATTCTGTATAAATGATTTAATGTCTTACTTCGATGGAATATACTGAGACATATATTTAGGGCACTAAACACATAGCCTTATGAAAATTTCTTCAAATATCTAAATTGTTTGAGTGAAATTATCATTATGTGCAAGCCATTTTATCAAGCACATTATAAAGTATAAGGCATTTTATTCATAAATTCAAAATAATACTTATGATTCATTAGAGCGCCTTCGTGGCAAACATTTTTCTTTTTCTGACTTTGTTTCATTTTTATGTGATTGAATCTGACCACTGATACGACTCAATCTAAATATTTAGACCTTGTTTTGGGTTTGGATAGAAATCCCTCAACAACAAAAACTGTCCAAAGAAGTGATGTAATTAATTCCTCTTTAAGATAATGTATTTGTAGAAGGCTTATTCATCTCTCATACATACTGCTGATATTGTTTGACTTGTTACTTTAAATAACAACACTAAGAATAACGGATGAAAGCACTTTTATATTGTAATAAATGAGAATAAAAAGTATTTGGTCCCTTGCACCAGTGCTGTGTTTACAGTTACTGTAAATCCCACACGAAACTAAAAACTATGCTGCAGTCCATTCTCCTTATGCATGCATATTCTATGCATCTCTTAGATACGTTACTCCATTTTGAATCTGTCTGATTTTTAAAGATATTCAACTAAGTTCTCTGTTAAAGAGAATATAGGGCAGAGGACTTTTATTTTTATACAGACACTTCTAATCTTGCTTATTCATAAAGTTTTTAAAGTGCGTACATTGCAAATGGATTTAAAGTATCTGAGCTGTAATTACTGTCATTAGTGCTGTACCATCTGCATCTTTCGGGAACCAGCAGATTGAACTAATCACCAATAATTGTTTTCAAGATGTTTAACGCATCTTAAATTTAAACATCAAAACAAAAGCTTATATTTGGCACTGATTTCTGTCAAGGTCTTCTTTTCCTAACCTTTTATGTCTACACAAGCTTGGTGTGCTGGATTAGACCCTACACTAACTTCTCTCTTAACTGAAGATTGACACATAGTTTTGGAACATGTTTGATGGTTTCTGATTTGTATTTTCCCCTTAGTAGCCCATATTACAGAGTGATCGTACATCACTGAAGCAGTTCAGAACTCTTGCTGGGACCATAGCATGAAAAATGAATTGCTTTCCAATACAAACACAGAGGTACCCTTCTTAAATCATCTCTTGTAGTCACTGAAGAAATGGCTGGGGAAAATTTTGTCTGTGTAAATCTATCACATCTGACAAAAAGAAACAGACCACTTCAGATTTAATAGAAGCTAATACAGTGAGCTGACTGAGATATAAAACATTTTTAGTTAATGTATAGGTATGCACGTATAATAAAAATTTTACTCTGTACTTTGTCTAACATCTTTCTTAGTTTTTAAGGTTCCTTAATGTGTTTGGTATCCTCTTGTGAAAATGACTGTAACATTGTACATCTTTAGAAATATAAATACACTTAATGCATTTATTCAGTATTTCCACTTAAGAATGATGGAAAGAAAAATTTTCAGTTAAACTTTATTTTTAATATCATTTAACAAATTAAAACTAGAAACATTGTCTCCAGGCTTCTCAGTGTTTTCTTCCTTTCCTTTTTCACTTGGATCTGGCAGGCAGCACTCTGCATCTGAAGCCTGTTAATGTGGAGCTACTTGTAGGAAAGAGACTTTAGATTGTAAACTCCTTTGGGGAAATGCGATATTCCATCAATTTGATTTCATAGTTCCCACAAAATATACTGATGCATCAGACCTCAGCATCTTAAATATATTGTGCAGTCTTGGCCCAAATGCTGCTAATAGAGTAGTGAAAGGTCCTGTCTCATTCAACTCTTCAGTTTTATATGTGGTTAAGACACAGCTTAGTCTGAATTGTTAAATACCAGAGATAAAACTCTGATAATATAGGAGATTACCTCAGATATTTATCAAATATTCCTCTGAAGGAAAATGCAAACTACCCAGACCTGTTCATTCATGCTCTCCTACATACAAAAGGTGTACCAGCGTTGAATCTCAAAAACACTGTATTCACAGGGCCTTCCTCTCATCAACAGCAGAGTCAGGATGTCAACTACCTATAATAAAGAAATAGTCCAATTCAGTATTTAGTTCATAGTGTTGGAACAAATCCCTAAATTACTATAAAAGTATACTTAACTAGAACCTTTTTAAGGCTAGAATCAGCATAACTATTTTATTTCTGGTCAGGAAAACAATTTTGAAGTAAATAACTTAGTCAGTTCTGTTACTGATCATTATTTTATATCATGAAATGGTTCAGCACCATATTAATATACATCCCTCTTAGGCAGCATAAAACTGAGTGATGATGTGTTCTAAGAAAGCATTTTCCAGCCATTGACACAGATTCAGGCTGTAGAATCAGACTAGAATTAGAACAGAACTCCCAAGAGCGGTTGTTTCACTCTTAAATCCACTACTATGCCACTGTAATAATTATAACCACAGATTGCAGATTTATTTTTTTATTTATAGTCACAGAATCACAGAATTCTTTGGAATGGAGGAGATATCCTTCTTCATAGTAGAGTCAGTCAGAGAAGGTAGCCCAGGTCCAGATTTTGTTGCGTGCAGAACATATTCATAGAAGGAGACTTCACAACCTCACTGGGCAGCCTATGATAGTGTTAAGCAACTTCACTGGAAAAAAGTCAGATGTAAATTCATGAGTTTCCATTTGTGTCCTGTCTGTTGTCCTGCCACTGGACACTGTTGAGAATCTCTCTTTTCCATCCCCTCCCATAGGGTACTTACGCACTTTCTACATATTCTCTTGAGATTAAGCAGTCAGAACACTCTCAGCTTCTCAAGATGTCACATACTCTTTTCTCTTAATTCTTTTTGATGTACTCACTCCATTTCATTTAAGACTGGTTTAAGAAATTCTCAGTAAAGAGGTAGAAAGTTTTTCAACATCTGAGAATTTCTTCTAATGAACAGTTGCATTCTGCTAAATCAGTTATGAAGGTATGTTTCAGTATGCATGTACCTGGATAGTGGTATACCTCTTTCATTTAAAAATTAAATCAAATGAATTTGCTAAACCACTTGGGGATATAAGGCCAATTCATTAAAAATAACATGTTTTGAACTTTTTAAAATATGTTTTATCACTTGGTCATGCAAACTCAGCTTATTTATTCATTCTTTTCTTTCTTTGGTCTGATTTTAAAGCTTTTTGTCATGTTTGTCATGTTTGTAGCATTTTTTTATCCAGTAGAAATTTTACATGAATTGCTTTCAAATTAAAAAAAAAAAAAAAGAAAGATATTTAAAGAACAGAGTACGAAGACAGTCAAAAATAGAGGCTGCTTCTTTCAGTCTTTCAGATTGGATTTATTTCTTTAATACTGATGAATATATAATTATGTATTCTGATTGTGTTTTTAAATATATATAGTAATGTATAACTATACTATTTTGTATACACAGAGAAACTCTGAATCATGGAAAAATACAGAGCTTTACAACATAGTCAGAGCTAAGCCGAACATCTTCACAATTTATAATTAACAATGAAAAATGAGACCCTTAAATATTAAAAAAAAAAATTGTTTTGTAAAACTACTGTGTACAGAGCCTCAGACCATAACTTGAAAAGCTATATGCTTATATTTATAATTTCAACAAACAAACAAACAAACAAAACACTGAATTTTCTTTATCACATAGAGAAGAATAAATATGTAGCCATTTCATCTATATTCTATATTCTATCTGTATGAGTTATTAAGAGAACTTACAGGTAAAAGATGTTAAAATTACACTTGCATTATACAATAAAAATGTATTTTTAAATATTAAAAATAGAAAAGATTTTCAGACAAGAAATGTTACTTCACTAAAGTCATCTCTACCCTGAAGCACTAATACACCATAAAATGTAGATGGAAATGTTAGTTCACAACCAATGTACACAAATGTCAATTGGAATTCAGAAGTAGCTCATAGCAATTTATATCAGCTTTTCAATTTCTGCTGGTTGCAGCATGCATCTCGTCCCACACTACGTATATCTACAGAACAATATACAAGCCTGCTTTCCCTTTAAAATAAAGAACACAGGCAATTTTTGCAATACATTATGTATATTGCCATGTATTACGTGTATTATCAAAAAATTTAAAAGCAACACACTTAAGCACTATTAATTTAGAGTTGGGGAATCTATAGCATCACAAAATAAAATTGGAATGAAAAGCAATATACTGAAATAGTAAGTCATTTCTGTTACAAATTAACTACCTATTAAATGAAAACAGTCTGTGAACAATGGATTTTAGAGAGAAAAAAACAGAATGTCAGAGTTCTTATTATTTTTATTTTTTTCAAAAGGGAAAATAACACATTTACACTTTGGATAGAAAACTTATACGCAAAGTTCAGCTGTGTAACTAGAGAAAAATAAAAGTACAACAGGCTGATTCCTCTTGGTTAATACTTCAGTTGGTAGAGTAGACTACGTTCCAACTTAGGAGAACTCTGCAATTAGTCTCCAATATCTAATTTTAAAAAATATTCTTCAATATAGGTCTGATTTCTACAGCAACATTTATATATTCTAGAAGAAGCTAAGTCTGGCTTAGAAAACTATATATTTTAGAACCATTCAAAAGAAATGGAAAGATAACAGAATATATTGTCAATATATAGCCAAGTCAGCACTTGCTCTCTTACTATTGTAATAGGTCATCAAAAAAATCAATAAATTAGTATTTATTTTAATAAAGTTGACATAGTGCCTTTGAAATACATACAACTAAGTTCCTTTTCGTATGCATGAAATTCCATTTGGATGAAACTGATTGAGAAAAAAAAATCTGAAATAAAAACATTATCAATGCTCTCTCTCTCTCTCTCTCTCTCTCTCTATATATATATATATTCAAGTAATTTCCTCTATGCAGGAGAATTCAGATAATCATTTTCCTGGCTTGAATTTAGCAATCATCTAATAAGCAAGTAGCAATGTGATTATGTGCAATGTGACTTTGGTGATCAGACATGAAAATGGTATTTCACTAAGGAAAGTGAAATTCCAAAACATAAGATTAAATTTTCTCATAAAAGTGAGATAGATGAATATAAACTCCTAACTGAAGCAGTCAAGCCAAACTGTGAAAAAGCTTTTTTGCAATATTATCTGTCTGGTCTAGGTGAGTAATATCACAGAAATATATATACATATATATATATTATTGCATGCTGAATAAATCAGAAAAGTAAATCGTCTTTTATCTTAGATCAATCTTATTGCTGATATGAATACAAAACGATCTCAAGATGGCCTCGGACTTCATAACTTTTAAGAATTGTATATTTGTTTTTCTTTGATAAGTTAGATTAGAAGTTGATGAATGAGGTGTTTTCCATCAGTCATTGTTACAGAATACAGTACAAAGACATTGTTTAACCTGCTTGCTGGTGGTTATCAGAGACTTCAATATCACCTTGTGCCAAAAAAGAAGGAAAATCACTGTTGTGTATATATATATGTATACATTTTATATATATACATATATACATACATATAGAACAGTTAGCAGCAGACTATTATCTTGAGCACTGCTAGGATCAGCAGCTCTCGGATGATATATATAAATATACAGCTACTCTTAGAGAAACTTCTAAAATGCAACTAGCACATATAGCTAGCTATTCTTAGTTTTTAATAGAATAAAATGTACTAATATACATATTACAGTGATGAAAATGATCATGCTCCGATCTATAAAAGACTGTAAACCCTCATAGAAAAGTTTAACACAATCAACTACATTTTGTTGTTGTTGACTATAACTTTCTGTTTTTTTTGTTTTCTTTCATTGTTTTTGTGTTGAAAGAAATAAAACATAACAAAGTAAAAAGCTCTCAGACACTTGAAATTTCAAATTATTTTATTTTAATGAAATGAGTTCATTTGCCTCAGACCAGATGTTTCAGCCCTGGAACATTGAAGAGTGTATTAACAACAGGCATTCACTATATAACACTAAACTTATCACTTTAAAATGTTATTATATATAACTATTTTGTATCTTTCTTCTATATTTTATTTGTATTTTTATTTTCAAATATCTATAAAAAGAAGTAGAATATTCAGACTTACAAAAACATGAAGAGAAATGCATTGAAATTCTTAGTTATTTGGGAAGATAGATTGTAATGGAGTTGTTACTGCTGCTTAGGTCAGTGCGTTCTCAGAATGTAATCCATGGATTACAAACACAATGAACCATAGCAGATCCTGCTATATGAATGACTGTTAGAATGCATAAAAACCTATCATTCTTCAGATAATTATTTTGTCTAAATTTAGATGTTTACTGATGACACTACCAGAAGTATTTTTGGTTGCATGTAGAGGATTTAGCATATGTTAGCATTAATTGACTATTACTTCTGTAATGGAAATAAAACTCCACATAACTTAATTAAATATAGCACTAGAATGGGAACTGATGTGAATATAACCATAAAACCATAAGAAAAAGTAACTGGATTGTGGATGTTTATGAAGAGATAAATAAACTTTCTTTGCAGGCTCTGAAATTGTATTTCATTGCACTCATTTTTAATGTACATTTTGGATTTTTTTTTTTTCCAGTAAGATTCTAAGAAATAGCTTTCTGGAAAAAAAGAATTACTTTTCACTAAAATTATTCTAAAATACCCGTATCTTGATGTTTTGCTTTTGGTAGTGATTTTACAATACTAAATTCTTAAAGGTTTGTTTCTTTGTAGCAAAATCTTTTTCATTTATTGTGTTTTGGTTTTGGTTTAAACCTAGACTCAGTAAATGAAAATGTAGAGATTTATTTTATTTGTTTTGTTGTTTTGTTTCTTTTTACCAGATAGATATTTTGAGGAACTTTTTTTTTTTCCATATTGGGGAAAAAAAGAAGTTACCCTCTAACTACTTTACTGCTGTGGTATAGAAATCTACTATTTACCTAGCCTAGTTTAATGTTTGCTTCAGCAGTAAAACTTCTGTCAGTTGGGTCAACAGAGAAACTTACTATGAATATGTGACTTCCTACTTGGCATGTAACAATAAATTACAATAATAGAGATTCTTATTTCACTAAAATAGTAGAAAATTTTGCTGTCTTGAGAGGTCTGGTGAGTTAGTATACGAAAATTTTCAAAGGAATTCATTAAAAAAAAAAAGAAAAAGAAGGAATTCTCATTCATTAGAGTGTCAAAGATTCTTTACCATATTCCTAAACAAGGGCTTTATATTTTATTCTTCTTATAAAAAAGCATAGAATTATACAAATCCCATCATATGTGTGTATTAAAAATCATTGTCCTTAGAATATTCAGCTGGAGAATATTAAAGCAAAGCATTGAGTTTATTGAGATTAATACGGCAGTGAGTATGCAACATCTTGATGCTTTAATTAGAACCTATTCATTAGGAAAGTGATTTGTGGTTGGATATAGTCATTAAAATATCATCATAATTTTTCTACTTGTGTAGAAAACTTTACAGTATGTATTGTATTGATTTTGTGCAAATAGAATTTCTGTCATCTTTAGTAGATAGTCATCAGAGAAGTTTCATTCCTGGTAAACAGAGGCTTCACACATCCAGGATTAAGCGAAGGATAGAAGGAAAAAAAGAAGACAAATCCCTATGTCTACCAAACTTAAAATCAGAATCATCCTTAAGTTGAAATTACCTAAAAACAAGAAAAAAGTAATAAAAAAGATTAATAAAACCACCACTACAACAACTAAAACAAACAAACAGTGACATCAGCAAGTCACAAATATTTGCCTGGAGAAAAAGAGGGAAGCTCCTGAGGAATCAGTGCAGCACTGGTTATTTACAGAAATAGTGATTTTGAACCATTATGTATAATGAGTTTGACACTCAAGTAGACATGAGAGTTTTTCATCAACTGAGAAATGATTCAGCTTTGAGCAGATCTCTGAAACAAGTAGCTGATACTGAACACACCCTGGATTATCCTACGTACATTAACACAGTTGTTCTCTTCTCTAGGCAGCATTTTCCCATCTCATTAATGTTATACCTTTCTGCACTTTCTATCTTAGCAGAGTCACTTTGATGCCATTCTTGTACAGTTATTTAATTTCCACAAGGGAATTATGGGCTGGGGCTACAGTTTCAACCACTACAGAGCTGCATGCTTCATTATTTTTCATTGTGGAGTGTGTGGTTTTTTATTAATACTAGTGACACAAGACTGGACTCATTTAATGCTTTCTGCTGCTAAATGTGCAAGTGCAAAAAAGTATAAGGGAAAATTATTTTGATAAAATAGAGACCACAGTCTCTCCCACAAATGTTTTATTATGTAGGTATATTTTTAAGCAATTTGAATATCTGAAAGAACACATGCTTCTGTGCCTCAAGTTGAATTTCAGAATCAACTGAAATCAACAGTCTTTTATTTCTTACAAGTTTTCATTGTTTTATTAAAGATCTGTTTTTTTTTTTTTTTCTATTAAATGTTCAATGGAAAATATGCATTGTGTAGTTTAACAACATATGTGGTTATTTCAATTTGATGAAAAGGGTATGCTTTATACTAATACCATAGTTTGGAAAACAGGAGTCCCATCAGTCTTGTAGAGGTGCACTGAGAAGAATACCTGAAATAAGTGAAAGCCCCCAGTGTACAGTTTTTAATGACTTAAGGTCTCAGAAGTTACGGAATTTTTTAGGATTAGTCAAGCTAAGACAGGAGCAGAAGGATAGTTACAATTTTTACTTTGTATTAAAAAGATGAAATAAATAAAAAGTAATATTTAAATTGGGTCCAGAAGTACAATAGTAGTTCTTGTATTTTCTTCTAGAAGCCTTTTGTTCTTGACCATTAATACTGATACACTATATTCAGAAAAAAAAAATTATATATATTTTCTGTTACTGAGATATATGAACAGTTGTTAAACTTGTTTCACAGTTTAAAAAAAAATGTTGCTCTTTAATACAGTGAATTCTCTAACACATAATATCTCACAAATGTAATCCTTTTTCAAATTTGCACTTAAGGAAAACATAACTTCTGATTCACAAAATATATCTCTCTGAAAATCAGGACATAAAGATATGAAAAATGCAGGAATCATAAACCTCCTTGATAATTACAAAAGTGCAATCAGTCTTCAGATTAAAAATACATATTTAATATGTTATTTAAATGTGTCTAGCTTTAACATATGGCCACAGGTGATTACTATTCTTCTCTACAATAAATTTCATATATTTCCTTTCTGGAAGTACTTATGCATTGCAGTCAGGTTACCTCCCGGACTCTGTTACAAGGCAAAGAGAGTGAGTTCATCTGAATAAAATTTATGGGTGTTTTGCATGTGAAGTGTTTACAGATCTGAGATATTTTTTTTTTCATCACCTTGCAATAGAAATGTCTTTTTCATTTGATTTTTTTTTCTTCACACATTTAAACCATTTGAGAATCACTACATTCTGTATGCAAGCAGGTGTCTGTGTGTCACACTATTTATTTCCCAATTTTGTGCATGAAGGTATTAAAACACTGTATGTGGGTAGCCTTAAGTTACCAAGCCTGCTCAACTTCCTGCACTGATTGCTCTGATTCTTATTTGCCACTCAAAATGTCTTTGTGTCACTCAGAGATCTTTTAGCTGTTTTTAGGTACTTACCTCTGGATCATTGATAAAATCAGGAAGAGAATGAGGCCTAGTACTGTCTATCCTTTGCGAAACTCCTTGTTGAAAACAGCAATTTGCTGAAATGCAGCAGGTAATACTTTTTCTAAAATTAGTATGATTTTTTAAACTTTCATTTCTATTTTAGTTTTTGAGAGAAAATTCTTGATTATTTTTCTTAGTGATGCCACTTTAAAGGTCACAAAAAGTATAGGAACTTTATTCAGATGGATGGTCAATTTCAACATTGTACAGTAAGATATTTAACTCACTTCCTTAAAATACATTAAAAAATATATATCTTAACAAGTTAGATCGCCAAATAAGATTCCTGAGTTGAGATAAAAATACTGCCGCCAAGCCAGAACAGGAAAAAATTGTCTCTCTAAGCTTCAGAAAGCATATACAGTTCACAGAATGTAGATTATTGTGGAGATACTAAACATGCAATTTTTCTTTTCCCAAATGTATCACCATTAAAAAGGAAAATCACTGGATGATGGATGGTTATGGAGACATGGGTTGGCATCTGAATACACGTGCTGATGGCCTGTGAGGTCACCAACCAAGGGACTGTAACATCAGTGAAAGATGAGTCTGACCTCACTTACTCTCACTGTATAAATTTGGGTACCAGCAGGGTTTGGGGTGGACTTGTGCCTGGACTCTAGTTGAGCATCTAAACAAACAGAACAGTTTCTCTAGTACATTGAAATCATCTATCCTCTACTACATTAGATGGTTATTTTTCATTCATGTTGAAAGTATCAAAAAGTTAACTATGGTACAGACTGGGCATATTTAGATATGGAAAAGCTGCTTTAATCAGGAGTACTTGATTTTTTTTTAAACAATAACAACATCAAAACCACAAAAAGCATCAACAAAAACATTGTAACATTTCACATCAATAAATAACAGACAATATGAAATCATGAGGACTCATACTCTACAATTTCGTTATATCATAATACGGAAAATACATAATTAATTGCTTGTGCTGCTATGTTATAAAATGAGATAACCTGCTAATATAAAAAAGCATAATCCAATGAATATGGACGATATGCTATATGACTTTGCTGTTTCATGCTGATTTTTTATGATAATAAAATATTAAATAGAAAAATTGAGTGGGAAATCTCAATTGTAATGGTATATTTTCTGTAATATAATCCTCATTGTCCTTTTTTCACTGTAATAATATTTAAAAAGTAGTGCCCAAATATCTCCAGAACTTCTCCTCTTTTGCCTCCTAATTTAGAATTAAACTGCAATAGTTCTCTGTAGAGATACAGAGCACATAAGGAAGTAAGAGTCTTTAAGGGTCTTAGGCAAAGCAATTGACATGATGTGAACTACGGGCCATAAAATTGGATCATGTACTAAGAATCAGAGCTCTACAAAGAATGAAATCATGGAAAATCTTACACCTTCACTGATGTTGTATGCATGAACTGATTCCTATGAGACTTTTCACTGCATTCACAGATGAAGCTTATTACTATTTTCTTTTGTGATAATTCTGAGGGAAAAAATGCATTCTAGAATGTATAAAAATGCAAGCAGAAAACTGTATTTTAAAAGAGGCAAGTCAGAAGTTATGCTCAAAGTTCTACAGCTGGATAAGTGGTCAAAGGGTCATTTATTTATCAGAAAAGTGCTTTCAGAAATACCTCATCTGGCAGCACAGATCATAGGCAAATATAACTCAAATAAGGAAAAATAAAATTATTTTCAAAGAGATTATGAAAGAAATTTAATAGGATAAAATTTAATTCTACTGTAGCATATACTTTTATCACAGTTTTTGAAACTGAATTTTCTTCAGACAAGAATACCTTTCTTCTCCCCCTACCTGCAAAAAAAGAAAAAACAAAACAAAACAAACAAATAAACAACAAGAACAACAAAAACACAAATGAAGTAAGTGCACTCATTATTAAACAATTAAATCACTATTTTATAATTGATATTATCTTTAGACTACATGAAATGATTCCTTCCCTATATGGTTTGTTTCAGTTGTGAATATTTACTGTAAAAATTTGGTAGAAATCAGCAGTAAATTCCAATTCTAGTAAACCCAAATGTATGACAAAATCTATCCATCTACAGCAGATTACATACAAAGAGAAAATTATATTCTGATTATTTACTATTGATTCTGATTTACTGTCAGATAACAGTGCAAAATTATGGTGTTGAATACCTTTGGAGAGGACTCAATTTTATTGCAAAATAAAGATAAGAGTTTGAAGTTATTTAATATCTTGAATTAAACTCTTTATGCTGATTTTTTGTTTGTTTGTTTGTTTGTTTGTTTGTTTTCAATTCACTGTTACATCCTTGCTGAGGAATTTAACAAGGGGCAGACAAAAATGCTCACTTTCACACTCAGTTCTTTCTACAGTGGAAACTGGATTTTCCCTTGTTTTCTTTATTGCAAGTCCCTCTGAAAGTATACTTGACCTTCTTCCTCTTTCCAGGAAAAGAAGTTTTGTTAAAATTTCCTGGTTAATAATCATCAAATGTAAAGAGCAGAAGATCATTACTGTTATGACATAGAAATGATACTGGAAAATATTTATATTATCTAAGTTTAATCTCCTGAAATACTAAGTTAATTTGACTAGACTTTTAAAATGCATTTCTCTGTGTGGAATGGAGAAAGAAAAAGTCCTCAAGAAATCAGTTCAGAGACATCGTACATTAGAGAGAAAGACCACCTGTAATGGAAGGAAAATAATTTTACATAGAAATAGCGTCCTACTGGGAGTATGATTTACCATATGATAATATAATTTACAAAATCACTAACCATGCGTGATAAAAATTAAGTGTTTAGGCACTGAGCTTTGCCTTCCCATGAAAAAATAATGCCGTATTACTTCACACATTGCATCAAAGCAGTGGGAAGCAGAGAGAGGAAAGAGAGACCATTTCTTATAGGGAAATGATGTCCATACAGACCACCATTTATCTTGATCCTAGCATAAGCTTATCCTCACTGACAACAGCAATTTTAATCTTCCTCTTTGCATGATCTGAATTATATATGAGTTGTCTCCTTCAAACTAAGGAGACAGAAAATGTTGATATTTCCATACGTTCCTATCATAAGTCAAAATAATGCATACTGAAGACTTGTGCTTTGGGTACAATTTCTCTGTACAGTTCTATTTCCCTAATTAGTACTGCAAGACCCATATGCTCTTCAAAGTAGTGACAGAAAGGAAAAATAAAATCATCCAGCCATTCAGCTTTACTTAGAGTCCTGCTAGGTAAGATGTCAGTGACTGAAGGTCTTTTCCTGAAGGTACAGTTTCTCACAACTTCAGATTAAAATATTTTATAGATTCTGTTTGAGCCCAGAAACAGAGGGAATAAAAAAAAGAATGTATTTAACTTTGAGCTAGACTTCTTAATAGAATGCTTGGTATTTTCTTCTTCCTTTTGATGGTTAGATGCTTTCTCTTTATCTTATACAGATGAACATTCAAGGGCAAGCAGCCTAACATACAAAAAAAAAAAAGCCAAATTGACAGACATACTACAAATCTGCAACTCAGCTGGTGAAAACAGAATATGAACTGAGACTCACCCTGCAACAAAAATCTTGACCCAGCACCGTGGGAAAAAAAGAGCAAGACAAGCAATTTTAAAATTAAGGAATCAAGGTGAACTTGATCATTTGATCATTTGCCTTGAAGCAGTGCCAAATATTTGAAGGCAAACTGTATTTGCAGCAAGGAACTTCAGCACATCAAGTAGAAGATGAGTCTGACTTGAAGGAAAAAAATCTATGAAGAGGTTGAGAAGCTTCAGATGAGATCCTCACTCTTGATACCATTTTTTTGAACAGCTCATCTTTCCCAGAGGAACTGCTAAAATATTCTGACTAAGCATCTGAATACTACATCAGTGTGGGAGAGGCAAAGAGTTGCTTAGGTATGTGGATATATTTGCCATCTTGAGTGACTGTACAGGTGCATACACAGAGTTTATTTGGTATTATACTACCTAAGGTCTCAATAAACACACAAAATTTTTATGAAACGTTTTAAATGAGAATAGCATACTCTAACATATACATAGGATGCTCCTGCAGCAGCTACAAAGAGCACAATAACAGTAACTGTTCAATCATAGAATCATAGAATCACCAAGGTTGGAAAAGACCCATAGGATCACCCAGTCCAACCATTCGCCCACCACATATAGTTCTCACTAAACCATGTCCCTCAACACAATGTCCAAATGTTCCTTGAACACCTCCAGGGTCGGTGACTCCACCACCTCTCTGGGCAGCCCATTCCAGTGCCTGACCACCCTTTCAGAGAAGTAGTATTTCCTAACATCCAGCCTGAACCTTCCCCTTGTGCAGCTTGAAGCCATTCCCTCTAGTCCTATCACTAGTCACACAAGAGAAGAGGCCAAACCTTCAGGTAGTTATAGAGAGCAATAAGGTCTCCCTTGAGCCTCCTATTCTCCAGACTGAACAATCCCAGCTCCTTCAGCCACTCCTCATAAGGCCTGTGCTCCAGACCCCTCACCAGCACTGTTGCCCTTCGTTGAACACACTCCAGGGCCTCAGTATCTTTCTCACAGTGAGGGTCCCAAAATTGGACACAGTACTCGAGGTGCAGCCTCACCAGTGCTGAGTACAGGGGATAGAGCAAATCATCAGCTAACAGTGTTTTCAACATAGTCACTACCGTTAGCTATGCATTTTCACCAGCAATGAACAAAATCTATGTGACTGTCTAGAATGTGTCTTGTCTTTCATGTAGGTGCTGCCACTGCTTAAACACACCACTCACCACCTCACTATGCTCACATCCATCATTTGGTCTTCAGAAACATTTCACAAGCAACAGTGAATGTCAATGGGTACAACTTTTTCCACATGGAGGATTTCAGTGACAGACTTTTGCTTCATACACACTTCTATGTCCGATATCATTGCTGCCATCTGTCACACAGCAACAAAATGTGATGGTATATTGGACAGGAATGTTCTATCTCTAATGCCATATGACCAACATCTGTCTCTGAAGTTGTGGGCCAATATAATAAAATAGGAAACAGTACTTTTGGAGCAACCCTAGTAGATAGATCCATGACTACATCCACAAAGAATCCATTTAAATCAATTGTATGGCAATAAGCTATTTCCATGACTAACCAAGGATTTTTAAAATTGCAGTTTGCATTTTGTGCATAACTTCTAGCCACAAAAATCTCATGTTATCAGTATGTCTTTTTAAGACCAACAAAGACAGAGATTTAGAAGGATTTAGTATTTTCCACTGAACACAGCAAAACCTGCATGAAGAAATCCCACTGCATAATGGCTTTTTTTAATTTCGGAACTAATTTTTTACCACTTCATCTCCCTGTAGTGAAGATTGTTGTATTGAAAGATCTAAGAAAGGGATAAGAAAAACTAGAGATTAATCTCTCTCTCCTCCCCCTCCCCCCTCCCCCCCCCCCCCCCCCCCCCCCCCCAAAAAAAAAAGTTCTGTTTTAACATGGAGCAAGAAAAGACTGCTCCCTGCCTGTCCTCCTGTCTCAGACCTCAGGAGTCACTTTTTTTTTTTTCTCAAATTCTTCTAGCAGCTCCTGTTGCAAGTGCAAGGACACATTACAGTGTAATGACATATAATTGACAAGAACAAGGAATAAGATAATACAGAGAAGAAGTGAAGTCATGTGGAGTTATACAAGGAAGCAGCTTTGGAGAGGACACTTAACAGCGAGGGAAATACAGGACCGTATCTGTGATAATTAGCTCAGGAGCTAATTAACATGCTTTCTGCAAGGAGTTACAGAAAGTAATGCTGAGAAATCATAAGTGGTTGGCATAGGAGTTTTAGATGTCTCTGAGTGTTTCCTGTAAACAGCCTCATGCCTCTGGAATAATGTTCTTAGATAAATTCAGAATATTTGGTCTCTTGTTTTTTTCCAGCTTGATACTTCACTCAGGATTTTTATTTCCCTAAGAATTTTGCATAGATGTTCTGCTTGTCACACTTGCAGTGATTTTGTGGCAGAAGGGAACTAAACAGAGAAAAAGACAGCAACATTTTTTCCAGTGGTCATTCTCTTCTTAAGTAGATTTTAAGGGGGAGTAATGAGACATTGTACCCATTGCTCTGTGAGTACCCTTTCTTTTCACCCTATGCAGCCTCAGTATGGTTGTTCCTAAATATGGTGGAAATTCTCACAAAGTAGGCCTGGATGGAGGAAGAGTAAGATTTGATAGAGAACCTTAACTAGTGTTTTTTTCCACTACCCAAAGACTGCTCCTTATCTTAGAAGACTGGACATCCTGTCCTTTCTGCTATTTCCTGCTTCTCACGTTCCTATGCAAGGCATAGCATTCTTACACTAGTTACATCCTGAAGAAAGAAGCAAAACTAGTCAATGTACTTTATGTACCACGTGAGAGATGTAAGGAATTACACAACATCTAAACTTCAAAATGCTCACTTTGTCAAGGTTGTGGAACACCCTTTGAAAATGTAAGTCTTAACTATGAGAGAGAATTGTGCACTTATTTGCTTGTTAACTTCCAAAAATGGAATCTTGGATGGCTCTACTATTTTATATGGCTCTACTATTTTAAAAATGGCTCTACTATTTTATAATCTTACAAATACAATACACTGAAAAAAAGAAAAAAAGATGAAAGAATGCTTTTAAAGGCTCTTCAGATTACTTTGTATTATTCACTTAAGACATTAATAAGAACAGCAAACACAGATTCTGTGAAACTTGTCATTATTGTAATACTTTTCAAAAGTATAAATTCACTATAAATAATACTTACAATATACACTTAAAAATCTTTTTGATGGGACTAGATTTTTATATCATACTTGTATCTTTCCTAACCAGCCTGGAAAGGTCTAATACCAAGAGATCTGACACACAATAGCAAAGATATATTTAATCATTCAAAAAAAATCATCTACTTATACATCTAGAGTGCCATGAGAACTACTGAATTCTCAGCTGTAAGTCTGTTTTGTTTTGTGAACTCTGTTGAAACATTTAACCTCCCCAGATCTCATTTTTCCATTCTGTAATAATGGACCATCTGACCCACATGAGTATGGAGAAGCTTAATTTAATTTTATCAAAAACTTTTATGTACCTGAATGGAAAACACCACATGTGAGTACAGCCAATTTTAATTTTTTCAATGACTATTATTGTTGGGTTTTCCTTTCTGTCTGCTTAGGTTCACCTTCTGGAATAATGGGATTATCTGAAAATACTTGTTTTCATTAAAAATTTTGTTTCTGGAGGGAAAATACATCAGAAGTCATTGTTAGAGCTCAGTATAAAGGTAACTAACTTCTGAATTTTCTTTTTACTGTTTTGCTATCAGTCCACGCCTTTGTAAAAATATACACACTGGACTGCTCCTAGGGAAATATCTATACAGTTTTATAGGAAGACCAGTTTTTGAGTGATTTTTTAATTTTTTTGTCCGTTTTTAATTTTTTTGTGTGTGTGTGTGACAATTCTTGCAGGTTATATTTTAAAATAGAAGATCAAACCCACTTTCCTCAAAGAGAGTATTTGAGATGTTGAAGGTTGAGTGACAAGAAGCAGCTGCTAGCAACTGAGAATTCATAGCTTCGGTGAAGGGAGAAATTCTTGTTATCCCTCCATACTTAGTATTCCCTCTTAACAGTAGTATGCAGAATTTTTTATCCCTTTCTTTAATGCTTACCTCTCTCCATGAATTTTGCATGAAGCCTTGTGTATGGATATCCTCTCAGGAAACAGGTGTTGGGAAAGTTATCTAAGTTATCTGAATTAGAGACACCAAGACTTGTATCTTATTTCATTTAAAATTTTCCATACAGTCACCATTGATTCAAGAATGATAATGAGAATTGGGAAAGTATTATTATTGTGAGTATTAAGAGCCAAATTCATCTCTTAACACACATATCCCACTGGCTTCTAAGATGACTGTGCATTTCAACGGTCAAGAATCTATATGCATAGAAAAACATTTTTAGCATTAACACAAGGGCATGTCAGTTTGAAGTACTTGAATGAAACAGAATATAACAAAATACTCTATGAACATCGGTTGAAATACATAGGTCTATGCATTCAGTCACTAATTTCCATGATTCTAATAATAAAAGAACAACATAACACAAAATCAACAAAATAGTGCTAGAATGTACAAATGAGTATAACAAAAACACTTGGAGTGCATTAAAAAAAGCATGGCCAGTAGGTCAAGGGCAATGATCCTCCCCCTCTACTCAGCCCTGGTGAGCCCACATTTAGAATACTTTGTCCGGTTCTGGGCTCTCCAGATCAAAAAAGATGGGGATCTCCTAGAAGGAGTCCAGTGGAAGGCCACAGAGGTGATGAATGGCTCGGAGCATCTCCCTAATAAAGAAAGGCTGTGTAATCTGGGTCTGTTCAGCCTGGGAAAAAGAAGTCTGAGGAAGGATCTTATAAATGTTTATAAATACCTACAGGGTGATGGAAGGTAAATGGATGAGGCCAGGCTCTTCTTGGTGGTGCATAGCAATATGACAAGGAGCAATGGCCTAAAATTTGATCATAGGAAGTTCCATACAAGTATGTGGAAGAATTTCTTTAAGCTAAGGGTGACAGAGCACTGGAACAGGCTACCCAGAGAGATTGTGTAGTCTCCTTCTATGGAGATATTCAAGACCTATCTAGACACCTATCTAAGTAACGCATTGTAGGGAACCTGCTTTAGGAGGGATTTTGGACTCAGTGGTCTCTTGAGGTCCCTTCCAACCCCTACAGTTCTGTGATTCTGTGATTTTAGCCCCCTCATACAATACTTAGGACTGCACCAATTTTGTTGCTGCATTGATGTCCCCAGTTACTGCCAAAACAGTTTTATTATCACACCACTGTTGTTACGGAGTGATGGGAGCCTGCCTAAAACAAAACCACTCTACAGGAAAGAGCTGCTGCCTCCATGGCATGACAGCAAGGGGTGGGCTAGATCCAGAACAGGTAGTCTGAATTAGGCCAAAGGTTATTCCATACTGAACGACAGCATGGGTAAGAGGTGATAAAGCTGTGGGGGAGCTGGCTGGAGGACAGTCACTGCATGGAATGGAGGTTGGTGCTATGTGATAATTGGTAAGTAGTTGCATTCTGGCTATACATGTTGTTATTACTGCAGTTTTGTTTCCATTTTTCTCTTCTATTATCTTAAATAGTTTTCATCTCAACCTACAAGTTCTATTTTGTTTCCAATTCTCTTCATAATTCCACTTGAGAGGGAGAGGGAGCAAAAAGCTGCATGATGTTGACTTGCTGCCATATTAAACCACAACAATTAGACCCAATAAAAATCAGACAGAAGTAGTTTTAATTTTTCACAGCAAGATAACATTATTTTCCATTAGATTATTTAATTAAATCTAATGTAAATTGCAAAGAACTAGTGAGAACTAGAGACCTTTTATAATGACATAATTTCATCAGAGGACAATGGAAGAGCCACTGATCTACTGGGACTTGAGTATAAGGCCTTTTACACAGTCCCTCACAGCATTCCTTTCTCCAAATTGGAAAGACATGCATTTCATGGGTGGACTGTCTGATGGATGACAAACTGGTTACAAGTTTGTGCCCAGAGTAGTGGTCAATGGATCAGTGTGCCGATGGAGATCAGCGATTAGTGGTGCGCCTCAGGGGTCTGTGCTGGGAGGAATACTCTTTAATCTTCATCAGTGACATCAGTGGTGGGACTGAGTGCATCTTCAGCAAGTTTGTATTTGACTCTGAGTTGTGTGGTGCTGTTGACATGCCTAAGCAGTGGGATAACATGTGGAGAAATATAGACAGGCTCAAGCAGTGGGCCTAGGGAAGCCTCATGGGGTTCGACAGAGCCAAGTGCAAGGTCTCACACCTGGGTCATGTCAACTCCTTACTATCAGTACAAGCTGGGTGGACAAAAGGATTGAGCATAGCCCTGTCAAAATGAACTTAGGGGTACTGATGAATGGTAAGCTGGACGTGAGCCAGCAATGTGCCCTTGCAGCCCAAAAAAAACAACCACATCCTGGGCTACATCAAAAGAAGCATGGCCAGAAGACCAAGGAAAATGATTTGCACTGCACTGGTCAGATCTCACCTGGGATAATGCATCCAGATATGGAGTTCTGTGTACATGAGAGACATGGACTTTTTGTAGTGTGTCCATTGGAGGGCCACAAAAAATAATTCAAGGGATGGAACTCCTTCCCTGCAAGGACAGGCTGAGAGAGCTTGGGCTGTTCAAAATGACAAGAGAAGGCTCCAGGGAGAACTAATATTGGCTTTTCAGTAACTAAAGGAGAACTATAAGATAGAAGGGACATTAGAGACATTCAAGGGTGGGCTGGACCAGGCTCTGAGCACCCTGATCCATGTGTAGGCATCCCTGTTCTTTGCAGGGAAGTTGAGCTAGATGACCTTTAGGGATCCTTCCTAACTCTAGCAACTATTATTCTAGATCCAATTTTATCTGAATCAGAGAAGTCATAAGTCCATCGCAAAATAGAAGTAAAAATGCACTTATGAAAGCTCTAGTATCTAATAAAGGAAGATAAATAATAAATAAATAAATAAATCTAGAGAAATATAAAAGATATGAGAGAGTGATAAATTTTAACAAGAATGGAAACAAAACACTTTTTTTATCACAAAAGATGATGAAAAATAAAAATAAAATGGATGGCTACAACAGCATCATTTACACTTCAAGTAAATAAAGAAATGACGTTCAGATTAACATGGATTTTCATTAGATAATTAAATGGTATCTGGCTTTCATTCCCTCAAATACTCTAACCTGACTGATAGCACCATCATACAGTTTCTTACAGAATCTTTCTTACCAAGTCAGAAATTTAAATTGAACAGGGAAGAAAAGAAAAATCCTCCTCACAGCATTTCAAATCATAAATTGCACTGAATTGATCCTCTTATCTCAGAAGAAAATCAGTGAGGGATCAGGATTTGACTTAGAAACTGAACCGTATAAAAATGTTTCTGTACGTGTAACAATAAAATGGTAAGCTTTCATAGATTATGTAAGAATTACCTTTCAAGGCCAAAAATAATTGTTAAACAAGTTTAATCAGATGAAGTCATCAAAGCTGCATGTTAATTCTCCGAACTGTGCAGATGGTTGACTGTTTTGTATATTCACCATATATATTAAAGATACAATCAGTGTGTTAAAATAAAAACTCCTGCATATTCAACATATGAAAATAACTTCACTTTGAAATATTAACATTCTATATTATATTTCTTAATATTTACCTATGAAACTTTGAGAATTGTAACGCTTTAGAACTTTTGCATTTATCTCTAGCCATTCACTTCCTTTCGTAGTGGAGAAAAAAACAGTATAACAGCATTAAAAAGAATCATATATTTCTGGGTAGAGGTCCTCTACCTTTCACAGTGGAGAAATGTCTTTGTTTTGTAAACAGCAGCAGGCTAGGATGATGAGATATTCAGAAAACAGAAAAAAATATGTAAATATAATTGAAAGATTCCCTAGTAAGAGCACTTCAGTCAAATTCTTACTTCCTTTTCCAGAATATTTTTGTCTCTGAACAGTAAGAATTTATTCCTGCTAAAGGTTGTTTTCCCTGCCATTGTCCCCCCACCCCCTCCCACCCTCCCCATTATATTGATTGCATTTTATCATTTTCTTCCATGCTTTCTTTCTTTATCATAAAAGCATTTTTAACAAAGCAAGTTCTGAAGAGCCCTTTAATTCACTAGGCAAAGACAGGCAGGTGACAATTGAAAAACTCTAGTTTGAAGATGTTTGTTTGCAACAGTGACCACTGAAACCAAACCAAAAATAAAATAAAATAAAATAAAATAAAATAAAATCTCTCCAAATCTCTTAACACAGAGGGAAATTCTACTGGTTATTGTAAATCATGTAGACACACTGAGTTTTATTCTTGTTTGAAGAAAACCTCTCTCTTCTTTTTCCTGCTCTCCTTTCTTTGAATCCTTATTTTACCACTGTCATAGAAACACCTAAACTAGCATTTGACACAATACAAGGAGCTAGAATGAGTGTAAAAGAAAAAGAGGGTTACTCCTAAAATTGAAAACGGAAACTTCTGCCTCAGAGCAGATCCAGTTCTTATGGTTTCTTCTTCACCACATCTCCTGCCCAGCAAAGATTTTCATTTCTCATTTGTGCAGAATGCTGAATCGACCACTACAATAATAAATGCAATTAGGTTCTTCCAGGGAATATGTAAATATTAATGTCAAAAATTGTTTTTCTAATATTTCTTCCTTTTCTCCTTCCCCTCAAATTCACTAGCAGTATACTCATTCAAAATTAAAAACTAATTAAAATTACACTATAGTTCAGTCAGAAGGGAAAGACCTATTTCAGCAATTATTGAGCTGAATCCTGCAGTTAGTACAGATTTGATCATGATGATGGTCCCTTCTGACCATAGAAGTAAGTCTTCATTGAAGATAGTATAATAGATATTCCACAGGCTATGCTGATGCTATTGCTCTCTGTCTTTCCATGGTACAATGCAGTCAGTATCAATGTTTATGCTTCTTTTGTTTCTTTTTGTTTCCCTATGGATTAGCTGTCTGCAGCACTCTACTTACTTGTAATGGTTGTACATTCCTTTCCTCTTGGATACGTAGTATCCCTTTTAGGACAATATATGTCTTGAAATCAACTCACATCAGACCACCCAGACAGCTGCTTCTTCTCAAATTTATAACCTCTCAGTTGTCTATTATCAGTTTGTTTAGCGCTCCTACAGCTTGTGATTCATGGGATGCACTGCCTTACTTTCAGCTTATTTCTAGCTGTTGTTCACATGACATTTTCTTACTATTACATTTTATTAAAGAAGCCTGCTTAAATAATAATTAGTGTACTTACATCTAATTTCTCTTAATATAGTGTTTTATTATTTCTGAAAATCTTGAGAAAACAATAGAATAAAAAATGCTTCTTATATTATGTGCCATATATAACATACGAAGATTTGTGCGTGTCTAAAGAGAAGCACCTGTAAGAATTCTTGTGTGTGAGAGAGGACTTTAGGGAAATTCCACACAGTTCTAATTTATACACAAGGCATACATCTGTGCCAAATGATTTCCATGTGAATATATTAATGTGGACTTAAATTAATATCTGTGATTTTATGCCAGAAGCACTTCAGAAAACCTTTTTTGAAGCTTAATTCACATTGTTTGCAATGTTAATATTTTAACTTTTTTTGCTGCTGTTAAAAACTAATCCATACAAAATCTCCCCTTATAGCATTTACAATGCACTTTATATAATCAGTGGTCTCCCTAAAGAAACATACAGGTTTCTTTGTTTATTTCTCTGGCTTTACTTTTTATTGTCTTTCCACTCTTTTTTTTTTTTTTTTTTTTTTTTTTTTTTTTTTTTTAAGGAGTAAAAGGCTAGATAAGTTGTTTTAGGTGGTGAAATAATATTCCTTATATATGTGACAATGGTAAATATATCATTCTACACTTAGCTGTAAAAGTTTGTAGTAAATGTCATTGGAATCAATTTGATATTAGCAATGTAATGTATCGTGTGCAGTAATAGCCAAGAAGTAAAACTGGGCAGGGATTAGCTTACAAAAATAATCAGAGGTATAAGTACTAAAAAAAAAAAAAAAAAAAAAAAAAAAAACACCACGGAATTGTAGGATTAAAAATATACAGAAATATGAAAGCAGAAATAAAATATTATGTGACAAAGCTGAGAGATGTTTACAAAAATGACTCTGTATTACTGTTAGAGGTTGCAAAGGAAAAAAAAAGGTAGATATTTTCTACATGCAAGATGAAGCAAAGTCTTTTGAAACAATGTAATAAAACAGAATAAGCAGTCATGAAAAGGTTTGTGACTATGGACATCTTTTCAGCAGGTAGAGTAATTCCATACATCATTAATCGGTCATTAATGGAATAGATTGAAATATCTTCATTTTAACAGATGCTGAACTGGATGAAGGAAAATGTCATTGATGACTCAGCTAAGTATCATTGCTTTGATTCTTCTAAGTGTATCTTGTAACCTTCAAGGCTTATTAACTGCCACATCATGAGCTGAAACTGTTTCTAATACTATAGCATGATTTATACTGCCTGAAACAGAACTCTAAATTGTGGTGTCCATTTGAAATGTGCACTAGAAATGGAACTAGAACTCAGTGAATCCCCTGAGAGTGTTTCTGTTGGTTTCAATGCATTTCAGACTGGATTCACACTTATCTCTGCATATGAACAGAGAATTTTCTCTTATAGTAGACTAATTACCACAAAGGAAGAATGGCCCAGAAATTAGAGAATAAACTTAAGCTTCACTACAACACTCATATTTTTCATTACCTTTCTCTCTCACTTAGGCTTTTGTTGTTTATTTTTTTCAACGGTAGTAACAAATCCCAGCATGCTGTAACTACTGCTTCCAGAGCTCTATTACTTCATAGCTGCATTAATGTTTCTCTGTGCCTATGTTAATGCCGTCTGTGTATTTATGTCTGCGCTATCTTAGGTTAAACTCCTTCTGGACGAAGAAATGTCTGAACCATTTATGCTGTCTGAGTAGTACTGGACGTATTTTCAGACAAGAAGGGCCATGGAATCTTTTACCTGCAGTCCTGATCACATAACCACTAGAGCATTTGTCTAGAATACAAAGGTTCTCTGCAACAGTAACAAAATGAAACAACTTCTGTCATGAAAAAACCTGTGTGTCACAGGACTCCATACAATCATATCCTCTGGACTGATGTGCAGGCAACTGAAAGAGCAGGTGCACTTGTTCCTCTAAATATCTTTTACTGTTACTGAAGGGATCAAGGGAAATACCACCTGAGTTCTCTGTCCTTCAACTAACTGCCCTGAAACTCCTGAAACTTTTTTGTTCAGGACTGGCAGAGACTGCATTCTTCAAACTATTGTATTCATTGGATAGTCCAAGACACCAATTGCACGTGTTTAGAAATTATTTCCTATCCTGCAGTGTTTTGTGAATCTCTCAGTCTTTACAACGAATAAAACCACTGTATTATTTTCAGATTCGTGCCTATGTTAAGAATTTACTTTTACAGTGAAATGTTCTGAACTTATAACCAGGAGAGACAAGTAAAACTGAAAAGTGTTGCTCTGCACAGAACAGTAAGGTATGCTTTTAGATGACATAGATGATTCCATTACAACTCATTAACTTCTGCATAGAGGGTTTCCAGCTGTAAAGGGAATACATATTTTGTCTACTGAGGCTCTGATTTAATCTGTGCGTACACAAATATCTAATGTCTGCACAAATGTATGTGTGCTTACATATTCCTACTTAGGAGCATATATAAAAATATATTTGGATGTTTACAAAGCAGCAAATAACTGTGGGTATAAGTAGAAACATAATGAATTTAGTATTTGATCACTGAATAGCTATGGCTTTAACAGACACCCCCAGTGACTCCCAGAAATCTCAGTGTTTATTGCAATGAATTTAAATGAATTTATCAAACAAATAGTTAAGGATACAAAAATTTAAAATGTACACCTAATGTTTCTGATTTATTTTTCTGATGCTGGAACATAAAGGCTTAATAAATAAATAAATAAATAAATAAATAAATGTGCCCTAATAATTCCTAATAAAGTTGCTATGTTGTAATCTAGTTGTATGACTGAGTTGGGAAAAGGGAAATAGATGACTCATAGTTTTTAAGCCTTGCAGTAAAAGTGACATCATTAAATGCATGTCCAATTAAAAGAGAAAGGGAGGGAGGGAGGAAAAGAGGGGAGGGGGGGATACAACCAAATATAAATAACAGATTGAATTCTATTTCCCTGACACACTTATGAGAATAAATAGTAATGCAAAAAGCCAATATTTACACCAAGATTTTTTTGATGGGGGTAAACTTTCAAAGGAAAGTAGGTAAAAATAGTTTTCCTGAAATATAAGCCAACCTGAGTCTAATGAATTTTTACTTACATTCATTACACATTTTTTAATGTATTTATTCTTTATCAGATCCTTCCTACCAGGAAAACAAGATTCAATACTAGATGCTTTTGTGATCATTCTACAATTAGAATGTATAAATATAAAATTAGCTATAGGAAATAGACTTCTAAAAGAAAACACCAAAAAATAATTATTTAGACTTATAATAGTCATTGCAGTTGCATACTTTACATTCAGATTTTCAGATGTTGTTTTTTCTCATTTGTAAATTTCTTCCCACTCAGGTTGCAGTACTGTAACATTATGCAGCAGAAATGCCAGGTCACAGCCTAAACCAGTGGTTAACCATCAGGTGAAAATGTGTGGATAACCCATAGAGCTCAGGTGCAAGCAATGCACCAGAGTGATTAAAAGGCATAGAGCCCCTCCTTGCCCTCATTTAAGGGTTAGCAACTGAGAGAGTATCTTTTTGGATAGAGATTGCACTCCTGTTGAGCTGTCACTAGCTGTTAGAAGGGGTGAGCCAATTTTTCTTCTTCGTTACCTGCTATTGTTCTGAAGTACTTGTATGCCATGAGAAGGTGCTGTTGTCACCTTTTACTGTACATGTTAATTATCTTAATCACTAAGAATAGCACATGGAATGCAGGAAAAAAAAAAGGAAACTTTCAATGTGTAACTCTTCTTTCTAGAAAATATTTTCATAATGAGAAGAAAAAAGTCATGAGCTTGGCTTTAGCAATTTTAATATAAATTGCAAAAACACATCTCCAGAGGACGTTACACAGACTTCATAATAAGACATCTTTGGAACTAGCGGATTTCTGTTTACAAAGTAAATGCAAAATGTTTGCACTGAAGTTATTGCTACCTGTATGCTGTTTCTAATGATTTAGGTAATGCATATTCAGGTTCATGGGAGTCTTAGAGGTGTTATAGGATAAGTTTATTTCTGTATAAATTATAACTCACTTTAGTTCATAGAATCAGAGATTGGCCTGGGTTGAAAAGGACCACAGTGATCATGGAGTTTCAACCCCCTGCTATGTGCAGGGTCACCAACCACTAGATCAGGCTGCCCAGAGCCACATCCAGCCTGGCCTTGAATGCCTCCAGGGATGGGGCATCCACAACCTCCTTGGACAACCTGTTCCAGTGTGTCACCACCCTCTGAGTGAAAAACTTCCTCCTAATATCTAACCTAAACCTTCCCTTTCTCAGTTTAAAGCCATTCCCCCTTGTCCTATCACTAACCACCCTTGTAAACAGTTGTTTCCCCTCCTGTTTATATGCTCCCTTCAAGTACTGGAAGGCCGCAATGAGGTCTCCCCAGAGCCTTCTCTTCTTCAAGATAAACAAGCCCAGTTCCCTCAACCTTTCCTCATAGGAGAGGTGTTCCAGCCCTCTGATCATCTTAGTGGCCCTCCTCTGGACTTGTTTCAAGAGCTCTACATCTTTCTTATACTGGAGGCCCCAGGCCTGGATGCAATACTCCAGATGGGGGCTCACAAGAGCTGTGTAAAGGGGCACAATCACCTCCCTCTCCCTGCTGGCCACCCTTGTTTTAATGTAGCCCAGAACACAGTTGACCTTGCGGGCTGCAAGCACACACTGCTGGCTCATGTCCAGCTTCTTGTCTACCAGGACCCCCAAGTCCTTCTCTGCAGGGCTGCCATCAAGGAGATCTTCCCTCAGTCTGTATAAATACCTGGGATTGCCCTGACCCAAGTGCAGCACCTGCACTTGTCCTTACTGAACCTCATTAGGTTTTCATGGGCCCATTTCTCCAGCCTGTCCAAGTCCCTCTGGATGGCTTCCCTTCCTTCCAATGTGTTGACTGCACCGCTCAGCTTGGTGTCATCCACAAACTTGCTGAGGGTGCACTTGATGGCATTGTCTATGTCACTGATAAAGATGTTGAAGAACCCTGGTCCCAAGACTGACTCCTGAGGGACACCGCTTGTGACCGGCCTCCACCCTGACACAGAACCATTAATCGCAGCCCTTTGGCTGCATCCAGCCAGCCAATTCCTTAATCCACTGAACAGTCCATTCTTCAAATCCGCACTTCTCTAATTTAGAGAGAAGGATGTGGTGAGGGACAATGTCAAAGACTTTGCAGAAGTCCAGGTAGATGGCATCCATCGCCCCTCCCCAGTCCACCAAAGCTGTCACTCTGTCATAGAAGGCCACCAGACTGGTCAGGCATGATCTGCCCTTGGTGAAGCCATGCTGGCTGTCTTGAATCACCTTTTTGTGTTGTATGTGCCTTAACATAGCTTCTAGGAGGATCTGCTTTATGATCTTCCCAGGCACAGAGGTGAGGCTCACTGGTTTGTAGTTCCCTGGGTCTTCCCTTCTCCCTTTCTTTAAAATGCGAGTAATGTTTCCCTTTTTCCAGTCACCAGGAACTTTATCAGACAGCCATGATTTTTCCAGTATGATGGAGAGTTGCTCGGCAACCACATCAGCTATCTCTTTCAGAACCCTAGGATGGATATCATCCATCCACATGGACTTATACACATTTAATTTCATGAGGAGGACTCGGACTTGTTCCACTGTTACAGTGGGACAGAAACCACCCCCTACACCCTCACCTAGAGGCTCATGGTCCTGGTAGACATGGGAAGCCTGACCACCCTTGAAGACTGCACTCATTGCGTACCTCAGCTTTTTCTATGTCTGAGGAAGTCAGCTCCCCATTACCTTTCAGTTCAAAGTGAATGAGGCTCAACTGGTTAACTTGCAGGCGTCTAACTTGCATCAATTTTCATAACAGTTTGCTTCTAAACTTTGCCTTTATCTTCTCACTATAACTGATAAACACTGAGTAGTGTTTTTTTTTTTTTTTTTTTTTCTTGGGGGTGGGGGGGGACGGTGGAATAAAAGTTTCTCAGGAAATTGTTGCAGACGGCTCTATCAGAACCTAATTATAACTGTGGAGCCAGAAAATAGATTGCATTTCCCATACATTATTAATGTTCTTCAAAGTCGTTATCAAGGTTACGTTGAGACGACATTCAAGGAAGCCAAACTCCTTACTAAACTCATTTTGACAACACAAGTCCTTTATAACAACATCTTAAGCTCTTAGATAATATTAAAACTGTACCATCATTCTCATGGCACTGTACAGTAATCATAATGTTGTGAGGATATTATTTATTACAAAATGAATCTCAAAAAAATTGGAAATAATTTCATTAACAAGCTTTCTTTTATGTCATGATCAAGGAAATGTGTTTAAAGAAAATAAATATTATAGGACCAACTGTTTATAGCATGCACATTAGAAGTTAGGGATACTATTTCCTTTGAATAATACAGTCATATTCTTAGAAAACATTGTTACTAAATGCACACTACTGAGCAGTTTTCATGGAAGAAATCATATTTCAAGTTGTAAGTGATGTCTTATGTTTAGACTTCAATATAATAAAGTATTCTACTATGTCATTTCAGTACTTAAAGGGAGCTTATAAAAAAAAGGAACAAAACTGAATTTTTACAGGCAAATAGAGACAGGACAAGAGGGAATGATTTTAAAATAGAAGATGAGACACTTGGAGTATATGGTAGGAAAAAGTTTTTCACTCAGACGTCAGTGAGGTACTGATACAGGCTGCACAGAGAAACTGTGAGTATTCCATTCCTGGAGGTGTTCAAGGCCAGGTTGGATATGGCTGTGGGCAGCCTGATCTGGTCGGTGACACCCTGCTCACAGAAAGGGGGTTAGAACCAGGTGATTTAAAGGTCTCTTCCCACCCAAGCAATTCTATAGTTGTATGATTCTATCCTTTTACTTACTCCAGTGCTCCAGAAAAAAAAAACTTCTTATAGGGAAGTCAAATGAAATGATAGGGAATTGTCATATTGTCTAGCTACCACTTGGGTCTGTTTTAGATTTGTATTCTATCACAATATTTCAGTAGGAAAATACACACTGCTTTGTTTCAGCCTAAGTAAATACCAGTTCCTAATGGAAAAAGTGAGCATCACAGTTATTTGTGATGACAGATGAGGAGAAAATGTATTATGAATGCAGTCTGTATCTAAAACTCCAGAAAATATAAAGCTTCTCCCATTATTTTCAATAGTTTTTATACTTACTAAAGCTATAAACCAGTTGCCAGAAGAAAAGAACTTATAAAAAACTTAGGTACTGGCACATAACTGGTGGATACTTACCATACTGTTATCTTGAGAAGAGCCACTCAAACCTTTACAGAACTTTATCATGCCAAGCCATCTTATGATCACAGATTTATAGAATCATAGGATACTTTACAATATTACATTACAGTTGAAGACTAATCCATTTTGCAGATTTACTGTTCAGATATAATGAGATAAAATTGAAGGAACTAAATTCACTGCAACTTTCATCATTTATGCATAGTTTCATAGATAATACCTACTCCGTTGAAAAACACTGTCTTATATTTAGATTGAAAAATTGAACTTCTAGATTAGGCCAAGTAAAAAAAAAAAAAAAGTAACCCCTTTATTATCATTTCATATATTTGAATTTTAGTAGGAACATATTTTTGTTATTCCCTCATATTACATTTCTCCATCTCCTTCAACTACCTGAGATGTTACTTTGAAAATGTGTGTGACTGAAAGAGAAACTGGTGACTTTTTTATTGATCTAAATATGTTGTAAAAATATACAACATTACAACTTCATGATGTTAAGAAACAAAGAGGGTACTACAAAGAATTAAACTGCCATTTAAAAGAGAACACTTTGAATAGTCAGAAAACATGAATCTGAACCAATAGATTTCCTCTTTCTTCTGAAAAATTATAATAGTCTGGAAAACATTTTTTTTAAATGAAAATATATCAGTAAACAAACAAACAAACAAACAAAAAAATTAAACAGAAAATAAATTCAACTCTACCAAAAAATACCAAAATCTAAAGGGTAAAAATAGCCAAAAATATAACAATTACAAAGGTGTATGTGGCTGTAGAATTATATCTAAACTTGATAATGAAAATGTTAGTAGTCAACAGTGTTCAGTTTTCCACAGAGAGAACTAGTCGCTGTCTAAATTTTAGTTGTTTACGATAAATACTGATATATACAGTTGATAATGAAAACATGAGTCTAAAAGCCTCCAAAAGACTATCAAGCATATGCACAGGGTCAATGTTAGCTTTCAAGCTGTGCCAGGGAAGGTTCAGACTGGACGTTAGGATATACTACTTCTCTGAAAGAGTGGTCAGGCACTGGAATGGGCTGCCCAGAGAGGTGGTGGAGCATTTGAAACCAGGGTGGTGTGTGTTAAATAGCCAATACACAAATTACTCTACAGCCATCTGTTCTATTTCAAATCTCTTTGGCTTTTGGTTTGAGGGATTATAAAGCCAACTGGGTTTATTCTTGTGTTTTTGAATTTGTTATGTTCAGAATTTGTTAAGTTCAGAATTTGTTATGTCACGTAGTAAGTGTAATTTTTATGAGGGGGAAGATGAGAGGGAATGCTACCTTTGGTGGAGCCTTTGTAACAGAGAAACATGGACTCTTACTGACCATATGCCACAGAATTTCTTTCTGTCTGTCCCACTGAGAAGTTAACAAAAAAAGCAGATAATAAAGAATGAGCAATATCAAAATTTACCCTAAGATTCAAGTATGTACCTAATTCTGAGAAGTACCAGTTTGCCTCAATGTCAATGAAGCACTGCAATCACTATTCTTATAAATAACATCTCCACAAGGTTTTCATACTGTTTGTCACTTCATAGCTCTTATAACAGAATCTATTTCAGCAACAATATTACTTTTGTTACATAGCTATGTATGTGACTTATGTTATACAGAACATTAGTTAAATTAAGTGCCTTATATATAATATAATACTAGAATGGATTTATTTTCTTCTAGTGAGTTTTAAAGCTTCAATAGATTGTCATTTTGTAATACACATTACAATTGATTAAAAAGATAGAAGTGTATGGAATTAATCAATCAGCACTTTTCTCAGTGACTTTTCTTTGTTATGAGGGAAGTTTTAAAAGTATTAAATTATCTGAATTTTGCTGAGAAGTACAAACAATCATACTTTTCTTTTTCAGCTTGATTGTTGTAATATTAGCATTGATTTTTCTTGCCACATCACTACTAATGCTTGATATATCTCTATGCATGCCAATACAGCAGAAGGTATTAATTATTCTGTGAACACTTTGGTTCTGAACAGAGGTAAATCTGAAGACTGCATTAGTGTAAAATAGGAACCTATAGGAAAAATACTTTTCCCTAAAGCATTTTAAGATATGGAATGGTTTCAAACGGGTTCTCCATTCCTGCAAAGATCAACGCATTTGAGAAAAATGTCACACAAGTTATTTTCTTTCTCCACTATCCATAGAAAAATCAAAAATGTCACCTCCAATTCTGTTTCAGTAAACTGACAAAATTTGTTTTCAAATTAAACCAGAATGAATGTTAATTTAATGCTGCAAATTAAATGTAGTATGAGTCATCACAATATACTGCTACAATAACTAATATCTAAATGCTGGAGCTCATGATAAGTGTTAAAGAGGAGAGAATTTTTCTCATTTGAGAAAGTTGAATAAGGTGATTCAAAAAGTCATATTCCCAGAATATTATGTGAGAGTCTGTCATAAAAATATTTCTTTCTTGTCCCTTAATGTCCCCTACCTGATTCTGCTAAATGCCAAGTATGGTAAAATTTCTGCAATGGCAGTAGGTTGATTTGGCTAGGCAAAAAGGACATTACCAGCTTATCTCAGAGACTGAGTGAGATTGCATGGATTATTTTATATTAATAATTAAATTATATATTAATTTAGATATTAGACATTTTAAATACTGACTTTACTTCATTTGAGTAATTCAAATATCTTACTTTTTTTTTTCCTTCTCACAAGGACAAATTCATTCATGATTTCAGTTTTTATATGATCTTCTCTGGCACAAGTCAAACCCTAATAAATTTATCACAGTGTCACTTCTTTGCTCATGTTCTAGCTTATTTTTATGCTTAATTTATGATTAATGCATTATTATGATGCTATTTAAATGACAAGAAAACTTCTTATTAAATAATGCATTTAAGACTGGAAAAATGCATATAGACTGGAAGTTTAATTATTATTAATTTTTTAAATGTCTGGAAACTTAAAGCAGTAATTTTATCCTTTGATAATTTTGTGGGGTTTTTTGTTTTTGTCTTTTTCTTTTTTTTTTTTTTTTTTGCCTGTGAGATTGATATGATAACAGCATTTTTTTCCTTTTTTTTCTTTTATTAAAAGTTCACCTCTGCTTCAGTGAAAATTTTATTTCTTTGCTTGAGCAATTTCTCTGACCTTCTTTCTATTCCATTTTTTATTTATATAGAATAAGACATTTGTTATTTCTCAGTTTAAATTGCTTTTTATCCATGCAGTGCAAATTAAAATGGAAATCTTAAAGGAATGAAATCATCTTCATTACCATACTAAAATAGAAGCAGGTTCTGCCACTATTGCTCACTGACCTGTGTCCAGGAGTTCTTATATCAGATTCTACCTCTGTAAGTCACTTTGGGCTACTTAGTTAACCTCTGTGTGTATGTGGTTCACTCCTTCTGAAAATACTTTTTTTATGTTTACAAAATATCAGTATTATTTGTTTTCTAAACACATCTCCAATCTGTATTTATTATTGAAATTATCCAACATGATGATCTCTGAATAGTAATAATATTAAAATGTTACTATTACCTGAAATAGTGTCTTTTTTTTTAATAACTGAATGAAACAGTGAGTAAAAAAACAATTTTAGGAGTTCTACTTGTAGGCTGTAGGTCTTGAAAGACTGAAAAGGCTAACATGAACAGTGGAGGTTGCTTGGACACTTTTTTTTATCCTTGGCACCATAGCCCCTCTGATCAAAGAGCAAAAGTGGAAAAATAAACAAACAGGTAAATAATCCTAGTCAACCCAGGAGACTAACATGAAGAATCTTGTCCTTCTTCTTGTCTTGAAGAGACAAGAATCTTGTCTCTTTCAGTTTTACTTTTTTCAGGCTAATGAGTTCTTTTACTTCAAACATTCAACATTTAATTTTACTGTTATTTTAATAGACTACAAATTTGATAAAATGGCGTCATTCTCTCCAAGAAAGCAACATTTCTTCACTTGAATATATAGTGTATATGAAGCTTTTACTCACAGTTTTCTGAGCTCATGTTAATAAAGAACCCTGCCTAGATATGAAACAAAAATTGGGATGAGTAGAATCTTTGACATGGTCCCACACCATATTTTTAGAATAATAGAATTGTTTTGAGTTGGAAGGGTCACCCAAAGGTCATTTAGTCCATCTTCACTGCAATGAACAGGGACATGTGCAGCTAGATCAGGTTTCCAGAGCTCTATCTAGCCTGACCTTGAATGTCTCCAAAGACAAAGCAACTTGTTGCAGTGCTTTACTACCTCTGTTGGATGTAAGAAGAAAGTCTTACAATAGAAATCTTTCCTTTTTCAGTTTGAAACCATTTCCCTTTGTCTTATCACCACAGACTCTGCTCAATAATCTATTCCTTTCTTTGAGACTCTCTTTAGAAATCAAAAGGCCAAAATGAGGTTTCCCTGAAGCCCTCTCTTCTCCAGTCTGAACAGTGACAACTCTTTCAGCATATCTTTGTAGGGAAGGTATTTCATTCTGTGGATCATTTCTGTGGCCCTTCTGTGGATGTGCTCTAACAGGTCCACATCTCTCCTGTACTAAGGACTCCAGGTCTGGACACAACATTTCAGGTGAGGGTCTCACCAGTGCAGAGCAGAGGGGCAAAAGCACCTCCCTCAACCTCATGGCCATACTTCTTTTGATGTGGCCCAGGATACGGTTGGCTGTCTAGATTGCTACCTCTCCCTCCTTTGATCCAGTACCTTCCTCCAGTATGCTGTCTCCAGCTCTCATCAGATCAGAAACAAAACATTTTAATTATACAATTCTTGCTGAATTTTTTAAACCACTTTAATCAGCTCAGCTGAGAGTCAGCCAGATAGTGGAAGCAAGGGGAACATCCTTTTCTGCCAGGTGTTAGTCTGGTTCATGTTGAGTTTAAATAAACAATATAAATGATATCAGCTTGTACTAGTCATCACATAAATAATATTTCCTTCAACCATATATAGACATATTAGAACATGTAACTAAAATCAGCAGGTTAGTATTTTGTATCACTGGGATGGACAAGCCAGATGGAAAAATGTGCTTTATAAGCTTTTGGGAAAGTGATCACTGAAGGGGTAAAGAAGAACGGGTTTAACTGAATTTAAAAGGCATCCAAACTGGTAAAGGACAGGATATACATAAGGGACTGCAGTCAGGACCTTCTGCTAAATGCATCAAGGAAGACAAGCAAAGTGAAAAACAAACAAACAAAAACAACCAAAATAAATCAGCAGAAATAAATACTATCTGGAAAAATGAAAGATGATACAGTTGCTGGGAGGGACTCAATTACATAAAATAACATAAAACTATCAAGTATAACCAAGGAAAATCAAATGAGATGAGAAAATCCAGACAACTCACTTCAGTTCTGATTAAAGAGCTTCAGCCTCACTGACAAAAATCTATCAATGGCAGTGACTACATAGAATTAGTCATATGATATCCTACACCAATAGCTAATTTGAGACACAAATATAAGACTTAGTTCTTTATTTGCAGAGAAGGTTATTGATAATGTGTAACAGCTTGTCATCTGTACAATATGCAAATGAATGAGTTTTTTGAAGTTCTGTTTCAAAGTTATAGTCAACTTGGTGTGTCAGTCTTCTAAACACTCCCCTCACAACAACCTGTAATAGCCTAGTGAGCAAAGCCTTTGACACTGTCTCCCACAGTATTCTCCTGCACAAGCTGGCAGTCCGTGGCTTGGACAGATACACTCTTGACTGGGTAAGGAACTGGCTGGAGGGCCGGGCCCAGAGAGTGGTGGTGAATGGAGTTAAATCCAGCTGGCGACCAGTCACAAGTGGTGTTCCCCAGGGGTTGGTGCTGGGACCTGTCCTGTTTAATATCTTTATTGATGACCTGGATGAGGGCATTGAGTGCACCCTCAGTAAGTTTGCAGATGACACCAAGCTGGCTGAAAGGGTTGATCTGCCTGAGGGTAGCGAGGCCCTACAGAGGGATCTGGAGAGGCTGGATAGCTGGGCTGAGGCCAATGGGATAGGATTCAGCAAGACCAAATGCTGGGTCCTGCACTTTGGCTACAATAACCCCAGGCAACGCTACAGGCTTGGGGCAGAGTGGCTGGAAGACTGTGTAGAGGAAATGGACCTGGGGGTGTTGATTGATGCTAGACTGAACATGAGCCAGCAGTGTGCCCAGGTGGCCAAGAAGGCCAATGGCATCCTGGCTTGTATCAGAAATAGTGTGGTCAGCAGGAACAGGGAAGTAATTGTCCCCCTGTACTCAGCACTGGTGAGGCCGCACCTCGAGTACTGTGTCCAGTTTTGGGACCCTCACTGTAAGAAAGACATCGAGGCCCTGGAGCGTGTCCAGAGGAGGGCAACAAAGCTGGTGAGGGGTCTGGAGCACAGGCCTTATGAGGAGTGGCTGAGGGAGCTGGGATTGTTCAGTCTAGAGAAGAGGAGACTCAGGGGAGACGTTATTGCTCTCTATAACTACCTGAAGGGAGGTTGTAGTGAGCTGGGGGTCAGCCTCTTCTCTCATGTAACCAGTGATAGGACTAGAGGGAATGGCTTCAAGCTGCACAAAGGGAGGTTCAGGCTGGATGTTAGGAAATACTACTTCTCTGAAAGGGTGGTCAGGCACTGGAATGGGCTGCCCAGAGAGGTGGTGGAGTCACCGAGCCTGGTGGTGTTCAAAGAGCGTTTGGATGTTGTGTTGAGGGACATGGTTTAGTGAGAACCATTGGTGAAGGGCGAATGGTTGGACTGGATGATCCTGTGGGACTTTTCTAACCTTAGCGATTCTATGATTTTCCAAAAATACAGCATCAGGGGAAACATGAGCAACTTTGACACCTATTATCTCTTCATTCTATTATTTATATCTGAAGATATATGTGTTCTTTGATCATTATGTTTTCATTTCATTAATACAGCTGCAGAGAGAACTCATTAATCATAGTCCATGCCAGTGAACTATTGTTATAACTGTGAAGTTTCAGAGAATTAAACAGAAAATGTTATCTTTAACATAGAAACAAATTCAGTCAGTGGAAAGCTATCCTTACTGTATTGTACTACTAAATATTGCTCTCTTCTTTCAATTCAATAACTGAGCTGATACTCAATCTTTCTATATAAAAAAAAAAAAAAAAAAAAAGTAACAATATTTGATATGCTAAACATCTACTTAGTAGCTAAGATTCTCATTATGGAACTAACAGTGCTTATTATTAATTTAATATAAATTATGACTAGTCCTGTGTTGAAAAGTTGAAATACAAGTGCTTCATTTATATGCATATAAGAGGTAGTTTTAAAAGAAATTTTTAATATAGTAAATATTGTCTATGGACAATTGAGTGTGGTCAAATACAGAAACTAGAAATTCCCTAACAAAACGTTCGTCTCAGTGTAAGTTTCTGTTTCTAAGAAAAGGTAACTTTTGACACAAAATAGATTTTGCTTTTCTAAAGGTTCCTATGGCTGAATAGGTAGTCAGATCTCCATTGCAGTACAGATATGTTCAAGAAAGGGTGATGCACAAAATTAGTCATAACCATATATCTTAATATCAATAGATTATTTCTTTTACTTCCTTCTTCCACCTTTGCACACTTATATTCACATTTTCCTTTTTTGTCTGATACCATGTTGATCAGGGTGTATCTAGAAAAATTAAAATATTCCATTTTATCCCATTTTTTTTCATTTATAAATTATTTTTGTCATTTTACTTTTAGCAGTATGGAGAAGAGAAAGAGGCCTACACCCTGTAACCAGATCAGTCTCTATGAAGTCCAGCAGCAATTACCCTGTGGAAAGCCATTGTTCAAAAGTGAAACAGAACCCTCCACCCTCACCCAAGGAGTCATAATTTCTTAACTATGAGTGATCTCTGTAAGTAACAACCCCTGAAAAAACTAATCTGAAGTCTCTGACTCATCTCAGCGTACCTCAGTAGAACTATTAAAGACTTTTTAATCAAAAGTCTTTTATTTGTTTTATGGTACATTGTCGGACTAATGACGTTTTCATTGCGTTTTTCTTTCTCTTTGACTTTTCAGCATTTCATTCTCTAACTCCTCTTTCTCAACCTTGTTTTTCATTATGGAGGACACATACTAACTGTTTTCCTTGTCATAAGCCAATTATTTTCTTTGTCAGGGCCTGTCATGCCCTATCAGCATTTAATCTCTTGTTCCCATTAACGTAAGTACCACATGTGATTTGCTTATGAAGAAATACTCCAGTTCATCCAGATACCAGCACACACTTTCCTACACAGGAAATACTGTTCATTCAGAATTAGAGACATCTAATTCATCATATATGCTGACAGAATATTCTCAGAAGTCTCTGTTTATTGGAGACAGTGGAAACTTCCTTGACTGGAATGATGAAAATGTTGAAACTAAGTTACCTTTAAAATGGAAATAGGATATTGTCCTACTTAAAATGGAGTTTGTCTGGGAAGAAAATCAGACCCTAAATTTGGAACAGACTGAGATGTACACAATGAACTTGATGGCAAATAAGGTCTGTCTTTATACCCCTATAGCAAAGAATGAATGAAACAGGTCTAGTCTATTTAGTATCTGATAGTATCTGTCAAACACAAGCAAGGCTATAGGGCTGCTGGCTGAAAAATGTAAAAGTCACTGAAAAATCTCTCTTTCATAATCCCCATTTACAGAGGGAAACTTCAGCCAATCTTTTAAAACTAGATCAATACTCTTGGATCCAATATTACTAAATGGTAAATGGTAATGTGAGGAAAATCTACCTTCTTCTGCAAATAACAATGTTATAACTAATCTTTTCATGTATAGCTCTTTCACATCATGGTAATGTTCACGTCTATGACCTCTGGGCTGGAAATAGAAAGGCATCTTGAAAATCTTGTTCTTGGGTGCAATGAGAATCTTATTAAACTTCACAGGTTATTGTGAACAAATTGCCTGCATGTTTTTTTTTTTTTTTTTTTTTTTTTCTCTCTATTCCAGTTTACCACTGAATATAAAGAATAGCCTTTCGATGAGATTCAACTTGGATATTTCAGGAATTCCCATCTGAGGAACAGCTGAACTCTGCAATGATAAATAAGAAAGTATTTTCTTTATAATTTTCATTATCAACGAAGTTAAAGCTTTCTCATTAATAGAATTTTAGACACAATAATAGTACATCCTCAACAGAGAAATTAACAACTTACAAATTCAGCTTTTCAAGAGTAAGTTGGTTATATTTATACATTTGTATCTATCTATATATTTGTATTATGATTGCATATATACCATATACTCATACTATCATATTAATATTACGTATTAATATATAAATATATTAGTATATAATATATTAATATATAAACATCACATATTATTTATAATAATAATACTATTTACAATATATTATATATCATACTAGGTCATATCACCATATCATATCATATATGCATGCAACTTGACACATGCAAGTAACTGCTTTTTATTATCCAGTGAAAGAACAGAGATAGACTCATATTGTAATTTAGGAAGTAACGCATAACAGAAGGAGCACCTACCTCAAAACACAGTGAGTTGGAGAGTTTGTATGGTACTGGAATAAACACAGTGAGCAAAGGGGTTAAGGTATGGAAAAATGTTCCTTCTGTACTCTCTTATATACCACCAGGTTTCTGCATCACATTTTAGATATAAATCATTGGACAGTAGCCATGGGATAAATCAAAAGAATTAGTGTTTGCCAACAGAACGACCAAAAAATTAAGGAGAGCTTTAAGCTAGGAACAAATGGAAGATAACGACCAACAGTAAAACGAAGAACTGCTTGATTAAGCTAGTAAGTTAAATGCTCAGGGTAATGTGCACCCCCCAGAGGTTTACAGGTTACTTATTAACTGTGCACCTTGAAAGGCTGGAGAAACTAAGCAACTAGAGTCTCATGAAGTTCAGCAAACAGAAATGCAAAGTCTTTGGGGAATAATAACCACGTGCAGGTTGGGGTCTGGTAGAGTGGAAAACTGCTTGGCAGAAAGCTCGGCTTTAGCAGGAAAGTTGGGCTAGGTGAAATCTAGAGGACTCTTACAACCCCTGTTATTACATGATTCTGCAAATGTTTTCACATTTCTTAGTTCTTTTGAGCTTTAAGAAATAGCTGTTAATTCTGGAGGAAAAGTATCTGGGGATCCTGGTCAACACTCAACAGAATGTGAGCCAGTAGTGTGCCCAGGTGGCCAAGATGGCCAACCACATCTTAGCTTGTATCAGAAATAGTGTTGCCAGCAGGAACGGGGAGGTGATCATCCCCCCGTACTCAGCACTGGTGAGGCCTCATCTCAAGTACCATGTGCAGTTTCGGGCCCTTTACTTCAAGAAAGGCAGCAAGGCTCTGGAGCCTGTCCAATGAAGCTGGTGAAGGGTCTGAAGAATAAGTCATATGAGGATTGGCTGATGGAACTGGGATTATTTAATCTGGAGAAGAGGAAGCTCAGGGAACATCTTATCACCCTCCACAACAACCTGAAAGAGGGTTGTAGCTAGGTGGGGATTTGGCTCTTCTCCTAGGTAACAGGCAACAGGACAAGAGGGAATGGCCTCAAGAAGTATTAGGGGAGGTTCAGATTGGATATTAGGAAAAAATTCTCAGAAAAAGTGGTTGAGTACTGGAACAGGCAGTCCAGGGTTGTGATTGAATCACCATCCCTGGAGGTGATCAAAAAAAGTGTAGATGTGGTACAGAGAGATGACAGATGTTACTGAGCATCATCTCTGCCAAATCTTATTCTTGACATTATGTGATCATTGTATTATTCACCTTTATTATTGAACTTGAAAATATATTATTTTATCAAAAAGATACTCAACTGCAAAGATAAATTTATAAATCAAAAACCTATACACATATCCGAGAATAATTTTCTCAGCTAAATCAACCTGATCTAGCCCTAATTTTCTGCTTATGCTGCACTATTGTCCAGCTGAGTCCTTTCTATTTGACTTGCTTCTTATGATGTTTTCTTTCTCTTCCCTTCCCTTCCCTTCCCTTCCCTTCCCTTCCCTTCCCTTCCCTTCCCTTCCCTTCCCTTCCCTTCCCTTCCCTTCCCTTCCCTTCCCTTCCCTTCCCTTCCCTTCCCTTCCCTTCCCTTCCCTTCCCTTCCCTTCCCTTCCCTTCCCTTCCCTTCCCTTCCCTTCCCTTCCCTTCCCTTCCCTTCCCTTCCCTTCCCTTCCCTTCCCTTCTCTTCTCTTCTCTCCCACAACCTAAACCAGTTTTAAGAATAACAGACAATTTACATAACCTTTTTGTATCAGGAGTGTTGTGGTTTTAAAACCCTCTAATGATTTTATCCTGTCAGCCTAAAAGATGTCTACAATGGTAATGTTTCTAACATTTTCTACCATCAAACGGTATGTGTTAGTTAACATTTAAGCTACTGCTTTAGATTGCCTGCAAGTTTTATGTTATCAAGCTTAAATATAGTAAAGATTGTGATGTAAACATCATGTTTTAATTATCCTTATCAAGCAATTCTGCCTTCATCTTTCAGAAGAAAATTTTAAGAAGTTTCTACACATTCTCCATTTTTCTGTTAAATATTGTTGTAGGTACAGTTGTTTCATATTTTATTTGTCATTAGCGTTATAATCTGTGAGACAGCAGAATTAAGCACTGTTCTAATTCCCTCATTCCATTGCTGCTAAATAGGCATTTGCAGTAACCTCTTCCTGTTAGCAGCTCAGATATAGAATCATAGAGTCATAGAATGGCCTGGGTTGAAAAGGATCACAATGATCATCTAGTTTCAACCCCCCTGCTATGTGCAGGGTCACCAACCACTAGACCAGGCTGCTTAGAGCCACATCCAGCCTGGCCTTGAATACCTCCAGGGATGTGGCATCCACAACCTCCTTGAGCAACCTGTTCCAGTGTCACCAACCTCTGAGTGAAAATCTCCCTCCTAATATCTAACCTCAATCTCTCCTTTCTCAGTTTAAGACCATTCCCCCTTTTCCTATTACTACTGACCCATGTAAACAGTCATATCTTGGTTATAAAAAAGACACAAAAACTTTTCTGCTGGAAAAAGTTTATTTCACCTGTGTTTATATCACAGACATATTCCAAGACAGCACATCTTGTCAGTTGTTTGATTTGACATGTGGTCATTAATTTTCAATCTGTAAAATAACTTTTTATTCAGTGCTTGCTAATGCTCTAATGTTTATGACATTTTTAGACAGCTGTTATTCTCTTATTGCAAATTACTAAATATTGGATCAAAGAAAAGGAAAAAAATAAAAATAAAATATAAAATAATGTCTGAAATGAAATGAAAAAAATAGAATAGAATAGAATAGAATAGAATAGAATAGAATAAAATAAAATAAAATAAAATAAAATAAAATAAAAAGGAGGTTAGGTACCTAAAGGGAAGCTTCATTATAATTTAGAAGCTCAGAAACTCATAATCCTGAAAATTCCCACTTAGTTACTTTCTAAAAGATGATGTATCTAATCTCTGGAGGACTTTCAACTTTTTAATCAAAACTTTCCATAGATATAAGTGCAAAGTCCTTCTCTTTTGACAGACATAATTTGTTTTGTACCAATTTCTATCCACAACTTGGGCTTTTAAAAACCCATGACAGCCTTGATCTAGAAAACATTATTATAGCTGTGGCATTTGTCTCCTTTTAAATGCAGCTTTGGTCAAAAAGTAAGTGCTATTACTCTTCTTATTTTTGTTTTGTTTTGTTTTGTTTCAGAAGAACGTGTACTAAATTCCTGAGATTCTCCTGAAGAATTTCAGAATCTTGATATCAAAGTATTTTATGTCTAATTTACACTTTGATTCCTGCTCTGAAGAGGAACACCCTTTCCTTCACTCCACTGTGTGTCTCACCTTTTATGAACACTTTCTGGTAGCATTCCGTAACTTTATGAAGCATCTTAAAGACGTATTGACTTATTGCCAGGCACAGATTGGATAGTGGGAATAAACAGAACTAGTTTTGAAATCAGTACTAAATAGCAACCACATTAGTTTAATCAAAATGTCTTTACTCAAAAGCAATGTTGTCATCTTCCCCTTTACCATCCTCAAAAACAATCCAAAGGCTCCAGTCCCTTGTTCATCTGGTGGCTGTGTCGGACAATCTCCTGTATATCCAGGTATCTCTTGTATTCCAGAACTAGACACAGAACTCCGGGTGTAGCCTAAGCAATGTTGAATAGAGGGGAAGGATTACCTCTCTTAACTTGCTGGTGTGGAATTCTTTTGTGCAATTTGAGGAATTTCTTGATTCTGTAAAAATTTTAGAAAGATACGGTAAATCATATCAAGGGAAAAAATATTAAAAGATCAATTTCTCTCGCTTGACTTTAATGGATTTTGTAATATTTTGCATATCTTTAAATGTGCGTATTATGAACTTGTAAAATAACAGAAAAGTACTTCCGTTGTTTAAGTCCGGTATATATACATAACTTGTAATACCTGAATTTATTCCCTCCCTGACTGCTATGACCTAAAAATAAAATAGAATATTTGGATAGATTTTTATTTGTTTGTTTGTTTTTCCCATGGGAAACCCCTAATTTCTATCTACTCAGCATTTTAAAATTTCATCTTTAACTTTAACAAGTATTTTTACTTTAACTTGTCTGTTAATTTTATCTACCTGACAACTTTAGACAGTCAGTCTGACAAGCACAGATAATTTGTATAGTTTAAAAGTCCTGTGAACTTTATGTCAGTGATGTCTTGATTCTAAATCTGGATTTGAAAATGTAATTTCAGGACTACTGTGTTTTCAGGACAGGCACAGACCTAAATTCAGGGCCTAGACTAGTGACGTGCTTTCATACTCTAGACTTCTGCTGAACAATAATTCCTGGAAAGCATTCATTATTAATGAATACTAGATCTAGCTCAAACAGTTTTTCAAGAGTCATCTCTCATTTACAAGCAGTAGCATTGTATAAGTTTTCCCATACTCTGGAGTGCTCCACTCCTCCCTTATGCTCAATAATTGGAAACTGACTGAACACATTCAATCTCAACATTGTAAAAAAGCTCCTTTGGGAAAACAGGCTTCATGGTTCAGACAAAGACTGAGTAAAATGATTGGTACTGCAAGCCTGGTTGATATTTCCAGTAAATTGCAATCTTTCCCTTCTCTTTCGGAAAAATTGTGTAATGTCTATGTTACTGTGTAAAAATGCAGGTTAATTCTTTTTATTTGGCAACTGATTTGCATAGAATACTGTTGAGATAGCTAAACTATAAAATATACGTGAGAACTACATATAGGGGGCAACAAAAAAGTTATCTTAGAGACCTGTGAGGAAAAACTATACTGTCAGGTAAAATCTACTTAATAAAAAAACAGTGTTACTGCCTTCTCAAAAGCAGTAGTTATTCAATGTTTAGAAAAAACGTGGAGATCTGTCTCTAAACTTGCAATGTCTTTCTGGCATTTGCCCATTCTAGATTTTTTTAACTTACTTCCTTGCCACTGCCCTAAATGATAAAAAGCCTGTGCTTTTATGAAATTTATTTATTTTTTCCAGAACTAATGCCCTCAAAACATCACCTTTTCTTTTTTCCCTCTTTCAAAATTATTGCCCTCCCAGCATCACCCACAGCACTGTAAATCTGCATTTCCTAATCTTACCTCAGCATGGTATCAATTACCTTATCTACTCACAGCACAACAATCACCTCCAGACTATGATATGAAGATCCTCGCAGAATGCATCGCTGTCTGTAAAACACCTCAAAAATCTGGGCAGCAGCCAGGATTTGAAAGTACTTGGACAAGTTTTTGAATTACATCCCATAATAGTTTTTAAGATGATTTGGAAGGTTTAGTCCTCAGCATAATTCTTTTTCAGATTAGAACTACTGAATGTCCTCCTGGCCTATCTTCAGTGTAAAATTTTGAACGATTAATAATTAATAATTGAATAATAGAGACAAATGGCAAATATTAAACCATTTATAATGTTCTCTTCTTGTGCCTAAAAAATGCTAGATTCACATCCAAGAAGTAGGCACCTTTCTCAATGTGTTTAATACGTAAGATATTCACTCCTTTCATTTTTCAAACAACAGTGAATCAAACTCTTTCTTTAAATGGTTTTGGAGACAGGCATAGTGCTTTTAACAGTGATCTATTGCTCTTTTTATTTTAATGAAGACTTACCAAGTTTCTGAATGAGTAGGTCATGAGTGCAAAAACCATTTCCATTGCACGTGACAATTCATTGCATGTGTTCCATAGGTGTGATGGGCCTACCTGCTTGGCACCCTTGAGTAATGGGAGCTCTGCAGAGCAATGAAGTTAATTATTACATATTACCTTGGTTTTTAATCTTTACACTTGGTTATCCTCTGCTCTGATCTGTTTTCCTCATCCTCCTCTAAGCTCCTATCTGCCATTGTTTCTAGGGTTTGAAAACCTCCCTCCCCTTCTAGTGTTGGAATAATGAGGATACTGTTACATGATTGATGAAAGCAAAAAGGACCGGGTAGTGTTATGCTTGGACAGTGTGAAAACTTCCACTAGTCCAAATTTGTTTCATTAGACACCTAAATGCCCCTGAGGATCCCGCTTTAAGAGACATAGGACAAAAAATATTCTCTAAAAGCAGAGAAGGAACTAGAGAGGAAATGAAGCAAAAAGAAGCAGAAAAAATTATATTAAAAAAAACTGTCAGGGCACAGAGGAGTGTCTTTGGAGCTGAGAACATTGGGAGCTCCTCATAGAGTCCTGCAAAGCAGAGTCTGGCAGCCAGGAGCCATCCCATGATCCCAGGCAGGAACAGAGCAGTGAGGTCACAAAAGCAGCTCCAGACCCAAGCACAGGGCAACTGCCTGGTGACAGGCCAACATGTGTTGAGATGTGGGCCCACGGGTGGACCCAGTGGAGTGAGGATCCTATGACAGGACAGGACAAGGCTGCTGAAAATGGGAAAATGGCCTTGCTGAGGTCTTTCTAGGGAAGGGTTGATGGCCCTTGGGGTGACATGGGCTCCTGGTCCCTAGGTGAGTTTGAAAAGCCCCAGGGAACCAGACAAGGACAGGGAACTCTGACAGTTACTCTGAAAGGTACATGTCAGTAGTTGAGCACTTAACTCTTTGTATCCTCACATTAGGCAGCTATTGACAACTTTTTGTGCCCACAGGTTGTTTTAGGATGTACTTATAAATCAAATTAATTCCACTTAATATTTAAATGAGGAACATGCCCAAGGTAGGGTTAATTTCCTTGATCAAATGGAGAGACATAGACCTTCAAAAAGCATTTAAGTCTATGATCTGAACTTTCCTCTTGAGTATCTATGTCTCTCCATCAAGTATCTTCCTCTTCTGACTGTACAAGATTAACTGTTCTCCTAACTATATCAGCTGGGTGCCTCAAATTAGGTGGGATGAATTAGAGAGCTGATGTCTGTTCTTACTCTCTTGAGGATACATTCCTTTTCATAGATCTTACAGTCCCTTTTATACCTTTTCTCATGTGGTTCTGAAACCAGATCTGAGGAGATGTCATATTCACTCTGGGATGAATCTTATTCATCTTTTCTAACTGACTGTAATTCTGGGAAAACAACAACAAAAAACCCACCACCACCAACAGCAACAGCAACAACAACTACAAAAAAAAAAAAAAAAAAAAAAAAGCCAACCAAACAGATGTACTACATACATAATGCAACTGTTAATTTCACAAATAAGAGCACACTGTCAGAATTTTTTTTTCTAGCTGTCTCACCTCCTTCCCCCATGAAAATTTACCACCTAGAGATATTAACTTTACGTGTTATCAATACCAATTTCAACTAGCCTGCACTAGAAGATTAGACCACAAAGGTGAAAAGAACACGGGAGGTGGAGAATGTTGTAGACATGATAGAGACAAATATTCCTCTTTGTTGTGACTTGGACATAGTTTCTAAAATTCGAAAAGCATGTAGCATAGTGAGAAAGGAAGCATAGCTGCCACTTTTACAGAGGAGAGCTACTGGCATCAGGCTAATAGTAGTCTTCATATGCTAGAAATCTATTATCACAGGCCACAGATTAAAGCAGACTGAAGTGGCAATGGGAAAGGAGATTCTGTACCTACAAGAAATAACCCACTAAACTGTGTTTCATTGTATTAAATTCTTCAGGTGACTGCAACAGGGTACTAGAACAGGTAAGAGGGGGCAGGGAAACATTGCATCCCCTTCCACTGTGAATCTTGACCAATGGTTTTAAAACAAAATCCAATAGAAATTAAAGAGTCCTGGAGAAGATGAAACATTTCTTCTTAAGTTGCTTCTAAAAACATTTTATGGAATTCTTTAGCTTACTCCTGCTTATGCAAATACAAGAGAAGTGAGCATTAATCAAAGCCATGTGTGAAGTTGTGCAACATTACAAAAGAAAAACAAAGCCAACAATGTAGAAAGAAATGAAGAGACTAAGAAAGTGGATCAGAAAGACCAAGGGAATGAAATCATGGCAAAGAGAACAATAGAGGAGCCAGAAGATGAAATCTGGGGCCATGCCAAAACACAGCTAATAAATGAAAAATACATTGTGGAAAGGAAAACCTAGAGAAGAGCAATATGGCCGCAGACTTCAAATTGTCTGAAAACAACATTATTTCTCTATTGTCTGTTACATACAAACCTATTTTATTAGGCATGAAGAAACATAATCATTACATAACATAATCATAATGTAACTAATAATACACCTACCTGCATGTTGCTAGAATTTGCTAACTTCCGGGACATCAACATCACAATTTATTTTTAAATGTTGTTCCCTAGTATGGAAGCTGTTTTATTAGCCCCCCCCCTTTTTTTTTCAGTTGTTGCCATTCTATGGACTCAGTGTAAACCCTCCATCCCTCCATTATTCATGTCTGCAGTGTGTATTTCTCAAGACATATTCATTAGAAGTAGAATAAGTTTATTAATAATGATGTTGTTCTCATTGTATAGTAATATATGCTTTTAAATTAAGAAGAAAAAGAATAACACAAAGCAGCTCTTTTCCCATTAAAAATCTTATGTCTTCTTTAGAACATTTTTAGTCTTATGCTTTTTGTATTTCATTAACAGGTTTTTAATAGACAGACATCTTTATTCCATTATTTCCAAAATCTGTCTATCATTTAAACAGAAATCAAAATTTATAATTTCGAACTACAAGTACTCAAGATATCATTACCTGGGTAGTAGCACCGCTATAATCTGTGGGGCCAGACAAAGCTGGCAAGGGATTGTGAGCTCTAAACAACTGATATCAGTAACTAATAACTGCTGTGTGCTTTCTAAGGGAAATTCCATAGTGTCTCTGAAGCTCTATGGAATCTTCATATGGACAAAACAAATTCAGACACAATAGTTAAAACATTGATAAAAGGTTACAACAGAAATAAGTGCATCAGTAAAATTAACCTTTTATTCAAAATATGTGGATCTAGCATGTTTTTTTTTTTTTTTAATCTTCTTAAATGTTCAACATTAGTGAAAATATCTAACAAGGCAGGAGTAAGAATGGATTGGTCAACATAGTAAACAATCTTGCTCATCAATTAAAACCAGAACAACAGAAAACTATATTTAGTGCTCTGATGGCTGTCAGATCCTAAATAAGCAACCGTTGTACTAAAATCTAAGAAACTCTGAGAATGCACAGGGCAGCAGACGGAGATTTCTATGCACACAGTATGTTTGCAGCACAGAACCTAAATAGTTAGATAATATTCAGTTATACAATTCAAGATCTTACCTGATAATAGCAGTTTGTAACAGACTTTTGGTGGGGGAAACGTGCCTTATTTTCACTTTCATTGTTTACATTAATTATGTATTGAACGGTTATTTATTATGCATGAAGGCTAACAGAGGTAGAGACCTATCCTTCTGTTCAGTGTAATTGTCTCTTCAACAGCATGAAATGGTGGTGACAAATATTGTGATGGATTAGAGAGGATTTTTAACTTCTCCCTTGAATATTTCTTTTTCTATCAACTGCAAATGTTCAGTATTGACTGAAGTAGAAAATTTAATTATTAGTGAATACTATAGTTTTATCATCCATGCTTTCCAGTGTGCTGCATGAGCATCAGAATGTGCATATCTGAATTAGGGTCCCAATTTCCCAGAAAGCCTTCACAGTAGAGACATAATTTATTTTGAAATAAGTAGATGTTACCAGATGTCACTGTAATCAAATATATTATTATGCCATTTAACTATGTCATGCAATTGGGTCCCTAACTGCTTTGAATAACAGAATGAAAATGTGAGGATGTTACCAAGTATTATCTTATTAGTTCTTGAAGGAAGATTTGAACATTCTGGTGATTACTTCTTATGCTGAAAAACTGCAGTTAAAGTTTTCAAAAACAACTCAGATTTCTGGCAGTACCAATAGAAAGCTCTAAAATGTCAGATCTTTGTTTAATTCCTGACACACAAGTTTGAGTCATTGAAATAGTATTTTGTGAGTTCCACTGATTTCTTCCATGTCACATTGTGTTTCTCTAAAAATATTTCTTAGGGATCAAACAAAAAACAAAAAATCTTTTGTAATTTCGGCAGTATTTAGTTCAAAATAGGTGATGAAAACATATCTAATTCCATGGTATATTTCATTATTCAGAAAGGAAATGCAAGATTTACTTTTCAATTTGCATATGAAGTTTTGAGTTTTTTAGTGCAGACTGCCTGAAAAATCCTGGATGAGACACTGACACACATCAGAAAAAAAATAAATTAATCCTTTCACATCTCTTTCTTTAATGACCATATATTTCCTTCATCATAAGCAGAAGTCTAGTTCATGGATGAAAGACTAAGTACATTTTTCATTTAAGAGCTGCTACCATTGTCATCCAAGTTCATTTTTAAAGTCTATATCTTCCTCTTAAAAAAGTACTTATTATTTCAATTACGGTTTAGGCAATTTGTAGGGGAAAACAATAAAATACTTTGTTCTATTTCAAAAGCTAAATTTTCTCATAAATGCAAAAAGAATATTCAGACATTTAAGAAAAATGTGAATATTACAGTTTATATCATGAGCATTTAAAGATAAGGTCAATCACTCGAAATTACAAAGTTGTGCAGTAAGGTCTCCAAAGAAAATTTTCAACTCAGTATTTTTTTTCACAGAATTATTTACTTGCTTTATTTCATCTTGTACATTTATAGTAAAATCCAGACAAAATAAAATAAAATAAATTTATTTGGTTTTCAATTAAAGACAGCTCTAATGATTTCTCGTTATGATATATAATAAAAATGTTAAGTTTTAACCCTTCAAGAGTTACCAAAATACTTTTGTGCAGTGTTCATTACAATGATAACTTAATTGAATTTCTATAAGGTGGCATCATTCTTCCTCTATTCATCTTCCTAATCAGCCAAATCAGAAAAAGAACCAACAAAATTTACTGTCTGATAAAAAGCATCATAATAAATTCATTTTCTATAGCATTTAAGCTTATTCTTAAGTCTTCCTCTTTTTTAAGATAGTACTGCATTTGTCCCTATTATTGTAAAAGTCTGTTATGCTTAATGTTTCTTAGTTTAATAATAACTTTACTCTAATAACTCTAATAATTTTGTTTCTCTCTCTTTCCTTGGATTTTGACTTATTTCAGAAGTTGTATACAGATTGGGTATTGTGGTTTAACCCAGCAGGTGGCTGAGCACCACAGTTACTTGCTCACTCCCCTTTCCCAGTGAGTTAGGGGAGACATTCAAAAACAACAAAACAGTATTCATGTTTTGAGATAAAACTAGACAGAGAAAAGGTAAAGGATAATAGTTATGACTATGCTTATATATATGTATGAATATATATAGCAAGTGATGCACAAACAATTGCTCACCACCCAGTGACTGATGCCCAGCTAGCCTCCAAGTGAGCAGAAGAGAGTAAGATGAACTCTCACTTCTTTCAAAACTCCCCTTCTGCATGATGTCATATGGTAAGGGATATCCCTTTGGCCATTTTATGTCAACTGAACTGATCCTCTTCCTTCCCAGTTCCTTGGGCCCCTCCTCCAGCCCTTACTGAGAATTACCTTGGCTCTGTACCTCACTGCTTAGCAGCAACTATGAACGTTGATGTGTTATCAATTCTGTTTTTTCTCACAGAAACAAAACATAGCATCATGTCTGACACTGAAGAAAATAATTCTCTGTTACCTGAAACTAAGGCAGTGAGAGTGAAAAAAAAAATGTCAGAAAGTATAGGAATACAGATTATTGTTCATCATAAAAAGATTAATAGAATGAAGGCAATATTATAACTAAAATAACTAATATTATAAGCAAACTTTTTCTGAAGGAGGTATTTTAGAGGATTATATGCCTTAAAAAATTAATTAAAAAAGTGATGTTAAAAACATACAAAAATATATTTTTCCTCTTCAGTAGGATTTTTCATCTTGAATGTTAAGCTCCATATGCATCATTTTAAAAAATCAAAACGTGAAACACTGTGAATCTACCAAAATGATGTATATTCACTGATATGCTTTTATTTATTTATTTATTTTTCTGAGTGCAAGAAGGAGATTTTGACTTTTCAGTCCAATTTTATTAATGTATATATTTTTTTCTGTAACGGGAAGACTGTCTTTCACTTGTCATCTACGACTTTTCAGTGAGAAGAATAAAGAACACTTTGCAAGAGCACCAGCTAAAGAATGTTTCCTGTACCCCAGATTATAATGATGTTACGAAAAGAGCCCCAAGAGAACAAAGATGACTAAAATTACTGAGCAGAGGGAGTAGAGTTTCCCTTCTCTTATCATCATCACAGCTGGATGAGTCAAAGTGAATCAATTTTAAAGTTATCCTCCATTTTCTAATTATAACCACATTTGCTGGACTGAACACATCTATTACTCCTAATATCATTACTAAGAAGTGTCTTCTTTTCCTCACAGTCAACAATATTCACTAAACCATGGTATTTCCTGTTGTTTGAATGAATTACATTGCAAATACAACAAAATCTTTCATAAACACAGCACTTAATCATGGCATGAATCTAGACATTTTAAAACAGCACTGCAGACATATGAAAGAAAGGAAAAGTTAAGAATCTATGTTTCTCTCTTTAAACTATAACACCAAAAAAAAAAAAAATTGTTTTATACTGACAGACATGAAAAATGTACTTTTTTTTTTTTTTTTTTTCAATATATATTTGCTTTTCTGTATAAATACGTAATGACTCCAGGAGAGATCTATGGATGTTTCTCTTTTTACCAAGATGTTGATATGACTTTTAGTTTCCTTTATGGCTTCAAATAAAACATATTTTCTTCCAGAGTTCTTATAGTCAGCCATGCTATCATAATGCACAATTTAATCTTGGAATTTCATCAACTTGTACTTCCTTAAGAATCTTCTTCAGCATGTGTAACACTGATTCTATGTGATGAAATAACATTTCACTGGCTTCATTTGTTTCAGCATGAAGGAATGGTCTTGTATGCTACAAGCTTACAAGCCTAATTTCCATACCTGTGCTGAATATCTGTGCAGTGGAAATGTTAAGAATTATAATGACATAATTTCTTGGTCTCAGCTGGGACAGAGTTGATTTTCTTGATATTGTCTGGTATGATGCTATATTTTGGCAGATGTTTTACTCAGAGTGTGGTGAGGTACTGGAACAGGCAGCCCAGAGTAGCTGTGGATGTCACTTCTCTGGAGGTATTCACAGAAAGGTTGGATAGGGCCCTGAGCAGACTGATCTAGAGTGTGGCAACTCTGCCCTGACACAGGGGTTGGAACTCAGTTATCTTTAAATTCCCTTCTAACCAAAGTGTCACAGTTTTATCTCTAGATCTGTGTCCATGACAGGGGGCAGCAGGCCCACAAGCCCACTGTCCCAAAAAGGGAGGAAAGGAGGAAAAGGAATGAAAAAAAAAGAAAGAAAAACAGCGGTAGTGATCTGAGGAAGAAAAAAACTTAGTTTACTAATTATAGTAGCAAAATACAAGTTAATTGGGATAGAAGCTAATAAATCAAATAAATGAAATTAGAGAGAATTTCTGAAAAATCATCCACCAAGGAGCAAAGACATAGTCTCATGACTTTCAGTCAGTTTTATCTTTCCCTCTCCCTGGAAGATGGAAATGAAAAAGTGAAGTCTTCTGGGAACTGTAGCTCATTTTTCCCTTCTGAGACTGGACCTGCAGTGTTAACTCTTAAACTCCCAGTGCACCACATGATGTTATGATGTAAAATGCTGGTAACAAACCACAAAACCATGACACATAGCCATTCTCTGATTGTTTTATTCTATGATTGCTTGGGGACTGCCTGGGCACTAGTTGGCATGGGTGAGAATCATGATATGCATCACTTGCTTTCTAAATATATATATATATAAAATCTTTACTATTTTTTTTCCATTCCTTTTCTGACTTAGTGAATAGCCTTTACCTCAAATCATGAGTTCTACTTTTGTTGTTGTTCCTTCCCCATCCCACTGGGAGGTGGAGGAGTGAACAAATAGCTGTGTGGTGCTTAGCTGCCTGCCAGGTTAAACCACAATATTCACCTAAATAAAAGCACTTAAAAGTTTTGTCTTGAAAGAAATAGATGCAAAAGAAATACAATGCAAAAGAAATACAGTGAATAAGAAATGGCAAAATTCCTCAGCTTTTCATCTAAACGTATTTCATCAAAGTCTTCTGACTGAGATTACAATCTATGCTTAATCTTGCCACTTATTTAAAGCCTTGAAGAGTTATCAGCAAATGCTTTGCTTGTGAAGGATCATCACTAAAGATTTAAGGAGTCCACAAACTCTCCACTGTTGTACGGTTTCACAGGAAGTGAAGTTACTCAGTACTGCTACTAGCAGTAGCTACTTGCCACATTCAGACTTGACAGCAAGTAATCATTGATGTAATTCTCTCATTTACTCAGTACCAGAACTGTGCTCCTGTGTTTCCCTCTTTCTCCTTTTCCTCTTTTCTCCACACATTTTTCAAATGATCACACTGCTCACATAGAATTTAATCAGAGTACCAGAAATACTGTCGTGGCTTCCTGTTTCAGTACCTGTTATATTCCTAAATCCTCAAACATCTTGCTTTAAAGGTTTTTTTGTTTTTGTTTTGTTTTGTTTTTTTTAATATTGTTAATTTTAAAATATAAAAATCCTTTGTGGACAATATAGCTTTTCCTCTTTTCCTTTTCTTAGTTTATGAAAGTAGTTCATTTATTTTAGCATCGAACCTGCTGTCTCAAAAACAGTATGTGAAACAACTAGAAAAGTGAATTGCAGCTTCCAACACAGAGCCAGATTTGTCTGGAGGCTAAAATTTCCCTTGCGCAGAAGTTCTCCAAAAAAGCATATGAACCATTCACAACCATGAGATGTCGTGTTGCACTAAGGTTGCACAACAACCTCCGAGGGATCTTTTAAAAAGGAGAAAAAGTTAATCTTGAACACAGTAGTATTACATTCACCCAAGTGAAGTCAGAAAATGTTAATCTTAATGGTTTCACATTTGTGACTATGTTTTATGTATAAAGCACTAGTACAATTTCAGAGATGTTTTTCTTTTTCAGTTTTTCTATAAAGCTCGGAATTGTGTGCATGTGACTAAAATAGACTGCAACCTAGTACAAAAGACAAACTGACCCATTTAAATTCCACACCTAACCAAGTCTGCTTACACTCCCATGGATGAAGATTCAGGTTACTTCCAGACTTGATAGCTGAAGTGTACTATGTTTACATACCATGGGTAGAAAACTACAAAACAATGGCATTAATAGAAAAAAAAAATTGTATCTGGGAAATTTTTAAGAAATTTGAATGTGATAAACCCTGCCATACATTACAATTGTGAAGCACTTTCAGGTCTGGTAACCTCACAAAACATAATTAAGATTTGTCTCCTTAATTTGTTTCTGATTTTTTTTTTTAATTTATTATTACTTTAATGTCTTTTTTTGTTGGTTTTTTTTTGGGGGGGGGGGGGGTGGTGGTTTTTTTTTTTGTTGTTGTTTGTTTTGATTGCATTTCAATTTAACAACCACTTTAAGAGCTTGAAGTAAATGATAATGACACATTTTCTAGAAAATTCAGGTCACAATCAGATGGTTTAAAATTACTTCATTATTGATATTTGTTGTAAAATATCCTACTTTAAATACATTTGGATCTTTTTTATTTGTCTTTTGAACTTGTCATCAAATACTTTATCTAGCCTTATTTTTTTCTTTAATATTATATACTGAATTTTTCTGTCTGTGTATTATATTCCATGGAAATTCCAATAGAATTGGAATGCTTCTAATTTGCAAGGGTGTTTTAAAAAATGATATTTTCCTTTTAAATACGTCTATGATGCACTAGCAGCCTAAAGCTTACTCTGCAGACCAGCTGTTCACCTAACAAGATCAACTGTCTTCAAAAGAGAATGAAGATCTCCAATGGTTGTCAAGTTCTGCAGGGGTTCAGGACTTTTTCACTGCTTCAAGACCAATTATATCATACACACAAGGATAAAAGGGTATAACTGGTCCAAAATTGTAAACTGGCCCACCTGTAACCTTCACAGACATTATTTTTGTTTGTAGTAGGCATATAAGCAATATCAAAATGTCAATAACATGTTGAGCATACCAAAACTTCTTTGTCTATAGATCATGTTATATTCAAGTAAGGTTTTATTCATTGATTGATGTTAACAACATAACTGGGATGATTCACAGTGTCATTCTCAATGAAAGAATCTGGCCTAAACAGAATAAAATGAAGAAGGAGACTAAATGAAATATGAATCTCTTAAAATTATGACACTAGCATGAAACTCTGTTCTAGTTTCTGTAAAACTATTTATGAGCTTCAGATGTTCTTGTGCTATAGACATAATCAATACTTGTTTGCTTATGCTTGACCGTGCTAGCGATCTGTGACCATAATTTCTTTCCATGCTAACTACAGATTCTAATTGATCTCTGGTCTATCTGTAGACTGTTACTTTCTTTTATCAACGTATTTTGGCTGAAGTCCTCAACAGATGACAAGTTCATTTCATATTAGTCTGGAAAGGACTCCACAACCTTTCAATACCTCTAGAAGATCATTTGTACACGGTATAAGACAGAATTTTTTTCCTATGTCCCATTACATTCTCATTTCATATCCAGAGAGATTTACCAGTAACTTCTGCCATTTGTCCTTACATATGTCAAGTATTTTCAAATTAAATACACACAGTGATTCTAAAAATAAAATGAAAAATATATGCAAAACTATCAAGTAGAATAATAAATTAATCAATACAAGTTATTTAATTTAATCTATTTAGAACGTTTCACTGTTGTACAAACGCCACTTTGAAAGGTGTGATCATACATGAAAATGTTAATTTATGCTTTTCTTTTTTCCAAGTCCTAAGTATACCATTTGGCAATGATGCAATATCTATCTAGCATAGCTTCTAACTTCAGCTGCTAGAACCAAAAAAGCCATCTCTTAATAGGTATATGGAACAAGTGTGGGTGCACCCTTTATCATTCCTCTAGGTTGCACTTCCAGTCGACATTCCTCTTCCTGAAAAATTTGTAATTTTCAAATCATATCTTGAAATCTTGCACATAAGATTTCTAAAAAATTCTAGAAGTTTGAGTCTGGGAAGAGATTAGTGGTTCATTTCTTGAGTATACTAGTATACTAGCTGAGATGTCAAACAAAACCTACATTAGCAATTATTTTTCATGTTAGCATAATACATTTATTATCTTTACTCATTTTTGAGTACAATTCTCATGAAAATCAAAGTTACTAAGAAATTGGCCAAACAGAACAATATCTTTTTTCTTTAAAATATGGATTTTTAAAAGGAAAATACATATTTGAACCATGATAATATAATTTCATTTCTGAAAACTGTCTGAATTAATTAAACAATGAGAACTGGCAGTCCAATAATTTATTGATCTTTTCTAGTTGTGAAGTAAATGATAATAATTGTTTATAGTTATTGGCTCAAAAGAAATTACCAGAGAAGAAAACCTGTCTTGGTAGTGGAACAAGATATTTTCCCTACTGATTCAAATATCATGGATATCAAAGGTAACCTTTCTCAAAGAGAGCAGCTAAATCTACACTTCAGTGTGAGCAAAGTTTAATTCCAATTTGAAAATACTTGTTCAATTTTATTGTTTTATTTGGCATAGGACAAATTCAGTTCACATCTGTTAATTTGTATTTCATGTCACAATGGGAGGTGGATAAAAATGAAATAGATTTTTAATTATTGTTCCAATTTGATAGACTAAGATGTAAAACTGTTGTAAAAGTTATCAATATAGTTTGTTATCGTAAACATTTTCAACTGAACATAGAATATGTTCTTTGTCAAATTTTGCAAGGCTATACTTGGACATTAGACATTCAAGGTTATTAGATATGATTCTAAAGTCACCTTAACTCAGTTCATAGCTATGGGCTAATAAGTCTGTAATCTTATGGACAATAAGTAATGACATATGGGCTAAATGATTTGGAATCTTGAAGAGCCATGTAAGCATATTTGTATTATTTAAATTATATTAGAATAAATAAAATAAAAATAATAAATAATAAATAAACAAATACATAAAGGCTTTAGATAGATTATTTTTCTTTTTTCTTCTCTTTCCTCTTTCTTTAACACTGCTGTCCCTGGGATAATATCTTCACACTTCACTTAAAATAAATACAAGTATGAAAGGCAGATTTGAAATGCAGACAATGAAAAATCAAGCACATATGAATGAAAATATGACATTTTAATGATGTTAGTCTTAAGAAGTTTGGAGCTGCAGAACAGGAGTCTCTGGTATTTTCAACAATCAATGCTCTCTTTCATTTTTTCATGTTGTAATGTGACTGAAGATTCTTGTTTTTTATTGTTTTGGTTCATCTTGTTTGTTGGTTGGTTTGTTGACAAAAGATAATCAAATAATATTTATTGTTAGAATTTTTCTACTCTTTAGGTATTATTATGAGCTATTATTGGTCTCCAGCCTCTGTTTCCTTTAAGATATCTACTTAGGATGAAACACTAGGCAAATATATTTATGATTATTTAAAAAACAAATAACAAAAAAATAACCAACAAACACAAATCTTAATTTCCGTATACTGCTATATATACTAAAAATTCATTAAAATTGATCTTGATCAAGTTGGGTCATGAATATCCAAATCTACAGATCTCCGTAGAATTTAGTATTTACCAACATTCTCTCTTAATGATTTAATGAGCTCACTGTTACCAAAAATATAGTGAGAACTATTACAACTTACTAAAGACATCTAAAACTTAGACATTTCAGCTAGTATTCACTTCAACTAAAATTAATCTCCTGCAACACAAAAATGATATCTAAAAAAAAAATATTTAGTTTATTTATAGCTAATAGATATAGATAAAAAATCCTTTGATAAGCTATTGCTGTGTCAGGATGTGACCACCTATATCATCAAAGATCCTCTGCTTTTCTGTCAGTAAAAAATGTGCTATAAGTTTCCTATTACAGAGATGTACATAGCTGTTTGGTCAAATTGATTTTGTACATACTCTGAGAAAAACATTGGGATTCCTTGAATAGCCTACAGTGAGAGAGAGATATGTTGAGGATACAATTTATTCCATCCCCTTTGGCATTCTAATATGAGAATGACCTATTTTTTCTATACTTTGAAGTGGACTACACTGTTATCTTAGATAAAAATATAAAATGTGAATCTTAATCCAATTACTCAATCCAATGGTTTAAGAATAAGAATTTAGTGACATTTAAGTTGCTAAGGATGACTGAGAATAAAGGGACTGATACCAGAGAGGACACACAAAGACCTTATTTTCTGTACTTCCAGAGGAAACTACGTGGGATATCATCAAGTCCCAGAGTTTGGGCAACTGAATCAAGTCTTAAACACTGAATTTAGAAACTCCAAGATCAAAATAGAAGAAAGAAAACTTTTATGAAAATGAAAGGTGTTTAATAGGAGGACTTTAACAAGGTGGCTTACTGAAAATACTTAGCAGACTGAATGCTAAAAGAAATTAATATTCAAATCTTCACCCAAATCCTGACTCAGTTACACATATTTAAGGCAACTATGTCATTTGAGCAGAATCAACTAAAATGGATGAGTATTTTGTTATTCTATGCTTCCTGTCAGAACATGTTTTAGAACTACACCTGCAAGCTTATCTTCAGAAGCATCAGCTGAGCTAAACAAATATTGTATTGGAGGACTTTGATATAAAATGCTAGAGTCATAAATCCTGAGACAACCAGGCTCTTAATACAGAAACATATTATTAATGCTCTGGAATAACATATATAGTGTCAGTATCTTGTATCAAAGATATTATCTGTGAGATAATCAAATATGCTGAAAATCAGAAAAAAAATATATTAATAAATAAGACTGTGATATACTCTGCAATTTTCATTTTTGAAACTCATTCATATGTCCAAATGCTATATTCAGTGTTGATTCTAATACCATTTAAACTAATTATCAATTCACATTTTATGCTTCTGTTTGTATTTTAAAAATTATCTTAATTAATGTCTATGAAATTCCTGGCTTTTTTTTTTTTTTTTTTTTACACAGTTATAAATTTTGTACTGACATCTAATATAGTTCCTGTATAATCAGTAAATTTATGCAGAATTTAACCTTATATCTATCTATAACACAACACTGCAATATGGTGAAACAAATAAAAATCATGACAAGAAAGACATTATATTCTGCAATCAGTGTAAGAGATTTTATGATGTGTGCTAAAAATGAAGGGGTTTTGCCTTCTACACAGTTTTTAACAACAATTATAAAATGCAATTGCAATGATGATATTAATATAATGAGATAGGTCATGATTATAGATCTAGCTGCATCTTTTTTTCTCTTTATGGTTGCTGAATTCATCCCTCAGGTGTTTGCCTTCTTGTGCTTAATGGCCTTAGTGTAACATCAAATGATTCTTCCTTATGCTATATATCTACAGCTATGCTAATATTTATTAGCTTCTTATCCAAGGAGAGTTTGGGCCATTTGCTGGACAATAGCCTACTAAGCCAAATTCATCCATTAAAGGAATAAATAAATATATACTATTGTAATATTATCATGCTGGAATAAGTCAAGGCTGTACAGAGCTGCCTCATCTGCGCAGCATTGTCAGAAGTTGTCCATACAGCCATTAATATGTATTTAGGCATGTCACGAAGTCTGCCAGTGCAGACTTGGGCAGGTCAGGGGCTCAGATAGTCACAGACTGAAGTAAGTCTTTGGAGAATGCCATTAGCACCTTAAAGGCAATTTTAGCACAGACTTTTATGTGTCTTCTGTAAATCTAGCCCGAACAACTATACATAGCAATACTACTTCACAACCTAGCATTCTATAATGTTGAGATAGGAACGCCTAGATCTTTTAAGTACCTCAATCTATTAAATCACTTCAGCTTTTCTCTAGCACCTACAGAACATGAACATACAGAATGCTTGTAATTCCTTCCTGTCACATTGTTCATGAATGTATTATTTCTCTGGCTAGTTTACACTGCATTACAATTTTAGAAATTGCTTTATTATTTTCATAAACAAAAAGGTTGATCAAGAATTTACATAAGTCTAAGAACATTTTTGTTGTGTCTAAAATATTTAGAAGGCATAGAGATGGAAACGTTGCGCTTAAAACATGAAAGCTTACATGCACAGTGAATTACAAAAAATAAGAGAGTATAGGCAAGCCCAGGAAGTTATATTAGTAACATCGGAACCTTCTGATTAAAACTGAAAAAGGAGCTCATTGTTGATCATTATGCAGCAGACTAGCTCATGAGGAAACATTCCTGCAAGAAAATATTTAGGTTGCTTTCATCAAGTAAAGCCTTCACATTTTCCCTGTGTTGTTGACCTGATTGGATCCTCCACTTTCAAACAAGCTCTTTTGAACTGATGCATACTCTGACTGAGTAAAATGATGCATGTAGAATCTCTACCAAAAAAAAAAAAATAAATCTACTCAGAGGTCAATCAGAAGACATGGTCTGAATGGAAATGAGGAAAATATTAGCGAAATAAACGTCCCCAGGTATCCTTGTTGAAGAAGATAGAAAAATTTTGGCTCATTTTCAGAAGATAACTATATTTTTAACTCAAGATTGCCTTTATTAGTCAGTGAAATGATAAACTCTTTCTTACTTATTTATATTTCTGTAAGAAATCATGGAAGTAATTCATACTTCATATGAAAATACATTTATTTTCTCTTCCTCTTAATAATAACAGTTTGCTATCCAGAGAATGAATCTCTAAATACGTACATTCATTAGATATCACGCCATTCTCAAATGATACTGGATAATTATTAGTAATTTTGCTTTTTAACAATAACAGCAATGCTATTTTTAACAATAACAGCAACAGACTCTCTATGAAGAATAAATAAAAGTGCTATCTGTTCCTTCTTTCTTTTCAAATGACATGTTAACATTTTTGTTTAGTCTATCACTAGAAGTCACATGGTGCTACTTTATTAAGCAGCATTTCACGTAGGTCTTAATAGCTCCAATCAAATATCACTTACTGTTTGCCCTTGGAGCATTCACTTCTTGTCTTATTTACATAAACAAATCATGTAATATAACTCTCTGATGCAAATCCCATTGATTAATTTCATATATTTATCTTGCAGTGGAGGACTTCATAGGTTAAAGATCCATTAGCTGGAAGAAAAGTAAGTGCAGAAAATAGGCACACAGAGAATATTTTGTTATGTAAAGTTCTGTACTAGTAAGAATCACCATAATTCCACTGAAAATAACAGTTAAGCTGACTAAAATCTAAATTTTAACTCTACCAATTTGACTGGAAAATGAAGAGCTAAATATTTCACTGATAACAGCTGGATTTTTAGATTCCTTCATTCTGTATGTCCTTTCAGGGTTTCTCTGTTTTGATGTGAACTCCTTTGGTCTCTAGCTAAAATGTGTAAAACTCCCAACTGAACTCATAAAGTTAATCTTACAGTTTTTTTTGTAAAATGCTCCAGTTTCATTATCAAAAAAATAATGACATTAGAAAAATTTACTAATCCTAGTAAATTACTGATTACTACCTCCCCACACACACTTTATTCTTTCCCTAAAACTGGGCTTCCACTAATAATTTGGTTGAGTAGAAGATTACAGAAGATGGTTTGAGAATGGATATAAACTTGTGCAATACAAACTAAAACATTTTTAAAACACAGAGGTTTAATCATTCCCTTTATTGACTAGGCAAATTAATCAAGTTTGTGGTAAAACTCAACAGAGGCACAACACTCTATTTTGTAAGGATGTGATTTGGTAATATCCTTAACTGTCTACTTTTCCTTCAGAAATAAAGCAAGAATTCACTTCCATCTAATGTATATAAATTGTCGTGAGGGAATTCACGAAGAGATATGGGATATAGATGTAACTCTTAAAGTACATATCTTTGACTATCAAATATCACTACTGACACAAAGCTGTCACTAACTTGCATTTTAGCACTGCTGTACTTAAAATCGTACAGAGCCTAGTTACTATGAATAAGTCCAATGGTCTCTATTTTCTTCTGATGAGTATCTAAGATCCAGTTGCATCTTACCATTGAGCTCACACTTTAAAATTCCAGGAATAAACCCTAGCTGACCATGCAGATTTCCCCTTATGTATACCATTGGCTCTAAACTAATGGGCATATACAGAAGAAAAGATAATCAGGACAGAATCACTTAGCAATACACTTTAAAGACTCTTTAAAAGAATACACTTTAAATTGGTTCTTACCCAGTATGGAGGTGTGATGAGAAGGAATCTTTCTCATACAGAAACATCAAGTATAAGGAAGTGTGACAGAATATTTTTCACCTGAAATAGACTTTTAGAAGACTGGAAGCTTGCTTTTAAGTATTTTTAACTAAGTGAACATTTTGGGCTTGAATATCATACCCTGTTAGGGTACAAGAATATGTTCAATTTTTTTATGCTGTTTTCTTATGGCCTTATAGGTGGGGTATTTCACAACTGACTGTTCAGGTTGGCAAAATGAATTAGTTTGCAGCACAAAGTATAGTTCATGCACTGAACTCTTAAAAAAAATTAAGAACTGTACTGTCTCATACTGAATGTCAAAGAAGCTTAAAGTGATACTTGACTGCAGTGTCTAACACCTTCATCAACCCCACAAACAAACAGATTGCTCAGGTTAATCCTGGATTCAGCTCATAGTCAGTGAGCTGCTTTAGAGAAGGATTTAAACTTCTATTTCCTGCTCAGCAGCAGTTTTGACCTCAAATAAATAAGGTCATATTATGATGACTCAGTTTCTCTTTTGTAAAACAGAGATGTCCAAGGAAGGTTGAGATCTACTGAAAACAATCATTATAGAAAATATAGCTTCTTCCTCAAAACAGTGTTTTCCAAAAGTCTTACCCAAAACTAACTCAGATTTCTCTTCTGGATATTTATTGGGATGTGGAGGGAAATGTGTTGGTGGTTAGTGTGGCAGGTTTCATTTTTTTCTGTATAAGATTACAGTGTTTATCTTTTAAACCTACACCATATAAAAACTTTTATGGTGGTTTCAAACTAACACTACATCCATCTCTTGCTCCCCCTCCTCAAAGGAAGAGAACAAAATACAATAAGACAAGGTTCAAAGGTTGAGATAAAGTCTGAGAGACTGTTCATCAATTACCATCATGGACAAAACATTCTCAGCGTAGGAAGATTAATATAATTTATTGCCTATTACTAACAAACACTACAAGACTAAACAATACTAGAGCAGTGAGAACTGAATGCAAAATAAAAGCATCTTCCCTCAATCCTCTCCCTGTAAAAAATGCAAAAATACAGCTACTTTCTACAGTCAAATATGCTCAGTTCCATAGCCAAGTTAGTATCTGTTGTAGTAGGCGCTTGACGGGGATACATGCTGTATGGGATAGGCCTCTCCCTAAGCGCAGTGAAAGGGTGCTGTTGTGCTCAGACAGACTGTCCTTGCTAATGAAGTAAACAAGATAAGAAGGCGAAGGAATGGGGAGACAATAGGAGCCAAATAAGGAATTGTAGTAAGGGGCTAAGATCCAGTACGGACAAATCAGGACAGGGCACGATAGCTCAAGTAAGGTATATAAGCTGTGTGTATTAGTGAACAAATGCCATTTTGCTGCTCATCATATTGGTGTGCATCTGCAGTCGTTTGGGCCTGATCAGGTAATTGGTCAGTGTGCGCAAGAGGGGGCTAACACAGGTGGCTAACATCATAGTTGCTGAATGCAACAGTATCTAGCCAAAGCCTGGACAATTATCAGAATGCACAAAAGTACATTAACAACATTAATTGTGAACTTATTACACAATAAGAAAATATGTACCTGTCGCAGTACACTGAGAATCTGTACAAAATAGAGAAAGTTTGTGATAGAAACACAATGACAAACTGTTTTCTAATGTCTTCTTTTGAAGTAGCCTGAAAAATAAACCAAATTTTGCATACTAATTGCTATATACTTAATATAAATCATAATTGTCATGTCTTTAGTACTTGCATAGAAAGCAATTTATTTTAAGGACCTCATCTACTCTAAGTTTTAGTTATTTTTAGATCTCATACATTGCTAATTTACTGCATCAAATTCTGCAGATAGACCTTTGTTTTGATATGTAGATCATAACTATTCCATATTTAAAGAGTAAAAATTACTCCTACAGACAGCCAGTTGAAGGACCTTGCAACAAATAAGCTCTTCTATAGTTTCAGTCATCAGTAATAGGACAGATGTTACTACTGCTGTTTGCTATAACAGCCACAGATTTCAGTCACAACCAGGACTATGCAATCACCAAAATAAGGGCCAATTTGTTGTAAGATGAATAGTGTCTTATGGAACAAAAATAAATAAGTAGGGCTTGCTACATTTTTGGTTTTGATCCTTGAATATGATCTGGAAAAAAAAAAAAGAAAGAAAAAAAAAACTCTTTCAAGCATAAGAGGGCAGTTCACCATAAGAGAAGGTGAAGAACCATGGAATTCAGAACATTTGAGAACTGTATGGTGTTCTGAATTATAGGATACTCTTGGAGGAGTTAAGTACAGAAATATGAAGTTTCAAAACCTTTAGAGTTACTTTCACAAACTAACATCTCATTTAATAAAACTAGTTGAACTGTTTTAGTCATGGATATGCCATAAATTTTGCTGAAAATTGTTAAGAATACATTCGCTTTCCCATAGTTTGTTTCTCCATATTTTCAGTTCAAAGTTTTTAACTTATTACCACAAATACTAACATTCTGAAAGACTTAGCAGCAGTTTCCTTAGCATATTAGTAACTGCAAAATCTTGAAATGTGAAATTCTGTTTTGGACATATTTATTATGAGCAAGAAATCACTTGTATCCCTGTCTATGCAACACTATTGCTATTAAGGCAACTAAAACTTAAAAAGAAAGAAAGAAAGAAAGAAAAAAGCGCATGAATTTGATTTCTGACAGTGAAAACCATATGTAAACTCTAGGTCCAGACACTCATAAATGATTAATATTTCATCATGTAATTCTAACATGGAAGCCAAACAAGTGCATTCATAATTCTCCCTCAAGTATGATTACAAATGTAAACCATCTGGAACAAATTTTGCTTAGAAAAAATTACATTCTCACATAGCGAGCTGCCAAAAAAAAAGTTTGATTTAGAGGCTATTTCAAATACTAGCTCAGAAGTTGGGTCCTTGGCTCAAATCACTTCCCTCCCATGGACTGCCTTTGTGATCTTTGGCATCTCATATAAATCTAGTTATCAGAAAAGGACTTACCTGCTTGAGTTCAAAGCTGTGATCACAGAGTCACTGCATTCTGGAAGAAGTTGTACTTTGCAGATGTCATTATATCTTCCTTTAAAGTTCTTAAAAGTGTTATAACTGCATACTGGCAGAAGCCAATATATTCTGTGCAGTTCAGCTTCTTGCTTGGGCTTGTTACATTTGTAGTTACTTGCTGTTTTATCCAGCTTGGCAGGGATTCAGAACACATAAATCCCACTCCCTAAACCCCGTATCTAGTTGATGTCCACAGAACATTCCTAACACCTATCACAGGACCAGAATCTTCATGTTTTACTTGCATTCATCAAACCAATGCAAGTAATTAATGAGTAATAAATAAATAATTAATAAGACAGCAGTGATTTATTCCAGTAGCTTCATTGTAAATACGCTGGCCTACAGAGATGGAATCTTCTAATTTAGCTTTATTAGTGTATCATGAATCCTGTGCAAGGGATCTGAATCACTTTTGAGATGACTGGCTCTTTCTGTTGACTACAGAATTTACAGTGACTAGCTCAAATTTACAAATCCATCTCTAGGTGCATAAAGTTGGGCATGAAGAATTCCTCTCTGATGATTCCCATAGCATCAGCATTGCCCTCTGCTTGGAAAGCTAGTATGCCTCTCAGGTACTTCAAGGCCTGTCATTGTCAGCCAGGTGGAAATCTGCTAAGTGGGAGTGAGACACAGGCCTCCAGCATGCAAGGGTGATGCATATGCCCCAAATACTGAGATAAAGAGAGGATACTTAAGAACGTCTGGATAAGGATGTATTGCCCTGGCTGTTGTCATTTTTACATTAATGTAATGTGTGCATTACAGTGTTATCCTTGCTGCTGTTTAAGAACTGATTATGTTTGTTTTTATAAACATTTTACTTGAGTCAGTTTTTGGTTGCTTAATTTTCCAGATGAATTGTTCAGATAACTTAAAGAAATTCCAGGAAGCTTTTCTGTTTAAACCCTAAGGCAAGTTTCCACTGTGAAGATAGGTAATGCTATTTGTACGTAAAATATCCAAACGTGCTTATTTAGTCTCTAAAAAGTAGCTTTTATAACCTATCTTGCTTTAATGCTCCATAATATTCTCTTTTATGTTATGTTTTGGCAGTTGCACATAATAGCTACTAAGATTTGTAAAATGTTTAATAGAATTCTTTAGTTAAATGCTGTATATACTCCACAAGTGGCAGATGGTAAAACTAGAAACCGTTTGTTTAACAGGCAAAACAGTCAACAAAAGAACAGATCACATTTCTCTTATGGAAGACAGTAATTTGGTACGTATATATGCTTCATATCAAAAAGAAACAAAAAAAAAAAAAAAGAAAAAAAAAAGGAGCACCATAAAATAATTTCTTAATAAATAAATAAATAAAGACGACTGTGATAATAAAAATCAAAGAAAAATATAGAAAATCTTTGTCAGAATCACAAACTATGTTGTAGATCAAATCTTGTTTGCTTTTTTTTTTATTATTATTTCCAGAAAATTTACAGTTTGTTACTGCCTGGGAAGCTACAACACATAAATTTTTAATAATCGAACTGCTACAGTATTCTTTAAGTACCCCTAGGCTTTCAAATTTTACCAATGGCACCATTACCATTGCACACGGAAGATGTTGTATACTGCTCTGTCGCTTGCATTTCTACTTAGGGATGCAAAACACTTGATATGACAGCAATTGGAGGCCATTTGGACCACAAACACTGTGTCAAATTCTTCATTTTATATTTTCTGAAAAAAAAAAGAACAAAAGTTCTTCTAACAAGAAGTAAAAAGATCATTTATATATTGTTCTTAGGTCTTCAAATAACAATCCCTGTTTATTTGTTATTTTTCTGATGATACTACAAGGTTTTAAAAGTAAGACCTTTGAAATGCATCCATACATGAACATCAAATCAAAATTTCTAATTCTCCAGTTTTGTTACTAACATTTCCTAAACATCCTTTTTTTCCTCAAAATAGCGTACTAACCCTACAATTTCTGGTGACACTAATGAGAGTTGCCTGCTCCAGCTTCTTCTTCCCTGATATTCCTCTTTCCTTTCAAACACTCTCTGATGAGAATCAAAAAAAACATTTCCCTCCTATTTTTATAATGAAATTTAGAGATGAAATACCTTTTATTTCACTTCATTTATTTGTTTAAGGTTTTCCAATAGAAAAAAAATCAGCATTTTAAGGAGAATAAATGCTATGAAACAAGTTTAAACTACTGAATTTTGAAATAATTTTTTTTTTTTGCTTTTGAGCAAAACTTTTGAGCAAAATTTGCTTTTGAGCAAAAGGTGTAAATGCAGCCTTGTATAATGTCATTTGAGGTTAACAACAATATAAATTGTTTCTCCATCTTTGGAGAAAGCTTTTGTGAGGAGCTGTGTTGCCAAGTCTGAAATCCATGACCTGTGACAGCTGCTTACTGGTAATGAGATCTAATGAGCTGTCTGCTAGAAAAAAACTTTTGAAACAACTGCTTTGCAAGTTGTTAGAGAATAGGACCAGAGATACCTCCTCTCCTGAGCTGATAAGGACATGCTGATGTCAATGTTTCAACTGAAAAGAGAACTTTGTTTGCTCAGTTCAGATGTGAAAGAATGTGACATTTGTTTTTTAGACAACGAAGATCTGTAGCTATTTCCTGGTGGGATTTTTTTTGTGATACACTTATGCTTCTGCTGTTTTAGAATTATTAATATAGAAGGAAATACGATACCCTTGAAAACACAAATGTTATTGCATTAATTGAATATAAATCAATATATTTAAATATATTATACACATCTTTATGTTCTGAAAGAGATTACAGATATATATGTACCTATGTATGATATATACATGCATCAGACTGGATGAGGATTTCAAAGACAAAATGTGTCTACTCAAATCTGTCTTTGAAGATGTTCATTCCTTCCAGTACTGCTTCAGAAGGGAATGTGGACAGAAGCTGAAGACAAAGAGTTTAGGATTAATATTCTTCTTAGAGTTAATGAAGAATAGCTCCTTCTTGTTCCAGTAGAATCAAACAGTCTTGAAGATGGAAAATTGAAGTTTCTCTTTTTCTAAGTCTTTCTTTGTTATATTTGAATACACTTAATTTTGTTGTATTTTCCCCAGATTTTAATTGCAAGTAAACTTTTTTTTTCAAGATGTATTTCAACATTGATTCTACGATGTGTATTACATAAATAGATATGTATATACATACATATGCACATATGTATTCATGTACATATGTATGTTGCACGTTTTCTTGGAAATTTGTTGTTGTAGGATCTGATAATAAAAATCCTCTATTTTAGAGCTACAAGGTACTGGAAAATTATTCCACTGCTACAGATACATGTTGAGAATTGTTTATCCATTTTCAGTCTCTCTGATGTATTGAGTAAATAAGTACACTCAAAAAAAAAAAAAAGATATATATTGTATAATGCAGCTAACAAACATGAAGATTTCCAAATGGGTTATTTATCCCATAATAAATATAATAATATATAGTATTATATAATTATAATATAAAATAATAAATATATTTTTCCCATAATAAAAATAATATATCTTTAATGGGAAAGTAGGACTGTAGTCATTACAATTTTTATTTTTACACAAAAATAAGCATGGATGCTGTCAATTTTATTACTCGTGTTAAGAGAAACATGTACTAGAAGTGCTTAAGTTGTGCATTTTTATGTTTGCCTTACTACTATTAAGTACTGACAAAATATAACGACATGTATATCATGATAAGTAAATAAAATTTAATGCATATAGGATTTTGTACTAATGTTTTGAAAATACATTGGCAAGGAACTTACTCTACTTGGTTCCTTTGTCTTTAATTGTTATCCAGAGGAACTTTTTGATCATAAATGAATGAATCAAATAAAGGACTCCATCAGCAAAACAAAAACAGACTGAGAACTATGAAAAAATAAATCAAACTTTTTGTACAAAGGAAATGGAATGTAAAGTGTGATTTCCAGAGGACATGAATGAAAAAAAATGTAACTCAAACTGAGCAATTTTCTATGCTTCTGTAGGGTGAAAAAAAAAATAATCCCCCAAAATACTACAGTATAGACTGTATAGACAGGTAGACAGTATATCTTCAATCTGGATTATTTTCCTGTTCTGTAGTCACTTTCACTGAGCCAAACTATTTACAAAAATCTTTAGTTTTCATTTCAAGGTATTTTCATTCATATCACTCATCATTTGACTAACTTAATAATTAAAATATACGGGATGCAATTATCACTGACTACCTAAGTGCACCAAGGACATTATTTTTGTTAAGAACTAGTCCTGTCTCTGACATCTAGAGCAAGTGATTATAAAAATCTGTACTCTGTGAATGTTTGTGAAGCACATCTCTAGATCAAACAGCAAATCTTATCCAAACTTTCCAAAACGTTGTTTCATCTAGTATTCGTCATTTCTTTTAGCTGCACACAGCAAACTGAGTGGGAACAACAATTTGTGACCTTGTAGTCTATTGTTAACTTTTAATATGCCAAGGAAGATTCAAGGCAGCTAGCTGAACAGTTGTTTGTTATTCCTGTACTAGACAATAAGTAAAGGATATCTTTTCAGAAAATAACAAGATTCCTGTAAATGCTTTAGTTAATTCTATTGTTTTTAATCAGATCCTTGACTGACTCTACGTAACAGCAGCAAAGTTACTTTTTTAACTCTTCATGACTTCTTTACATGACTTTCATCATCAAGAACACTGCACAGAAATGTGCAGAAGAAAAATTCAGGCTTGGAAACATGGGTTACATTAGTTTACCAAGACACAGTAGCATTTGTCCACAGTTGTTTAGAGTTGTCCAAGATGTGTCCCTCTCCTAATGCTTAAATTTGACTACCTTTAGTTCATGCTTTTTCATTTCTACAAGCAAAAGTCTCAGGACTGCTAGTAGTTTATTAAAAAATAAACTAAAATAATAAACTAAAAAAAAAAAGAAAAAAGAACCTGTTTGTAGTTGTTGTTGTTTTAATTTAAAAAAGCTATTAAATTAATGTAGATATATTAAAATTAAAAAGAAGAAGAAGAAGAAAAGATGTAAAAACTTTATCAGTTATAACAGATATTAAATAACATAAGTTACCAAGTATAAAGTCAGACACTATCATAACTATACCGGCATCACCAAGTGATGAATAAGTCACTTCTGCTGTTTCTAGTGAGTAGTTTACTGCTTAGCTTTAGGGGAACTGTTAGGTCAGGGCTTGCACTGGTGATTGAGCACCTGGTGAAGGGGTATGGCTGGCCTAGGGAGCACAGGCAAATTGTTTGCATCTGTGCTCCCAGTCTCTCCAGAAGAGGTGGACCTAGAGTGGAGCCGCCCTGGGCTTATGTAAGAGCCAGCTACTGAAAGGATCTCTCTTGGACTTAGGCTGCTTTCTTAGGTGGATTGCTGTGTAGTCAGAGAGTCCCTTCACAAGCAGGGTGATTTTAGCTCTTTTTTCTGTGTATGACTATTGGCCTATCTATGAATACTTTGCTGGGTATCATCAAGAACCTGCCAGAAGCAATTCTGCTTCTTCAGAAGCAGAACATAAGCATTTTTTTCTTAGTTTAATAAAATATAGATCTAATCTATATGCACTGTAATTAAGGGAAAAAAAGGATGTGGTTTCCCCCCTCTGAACTTCTAGTTTAACTAGACAATAACTCCAAATCTATGTTTTATATAGCTACTAAAGGAAAAATGTGGTTGGGTGGCAAATTAAATGATGAGGTTGGAAGGAGGCTCATATTGGTTTTAAACTAACTTCTGTATTAACAGCCCTCCTACTGAAAATCGGGTTATTCTAATGAAAGATACTGATGCAAAGAGTTGGTTCTTTAGTATAGAGGAGAATCAGGGTATTGTGACAGACTTTAAAAAATAGGATGAATAGGAATAACACAGATTTCTGCTATAAAATAGGAAGAAACATGCCTATAATGACTGCAAAAGTTATCCAACATAAGAAAAATATTGTCATTATGCAAAGTACTGGCGAGACTTCATTGGAAAAATGTGTACAATTCTCAGCCAAGAAAATGAAAAACTAGTACAACTATGTTTCTTAAAAATACATTGTACGTGTAATATAAAATAAAGGTAAAATTACATTTAAGCTATTAAGGAATGCTGGCATGAAAATAAATAGAAATAAATCTTTTCTGTTAATATATGAAAGTCATTTCTGTGATTATCCAATTTTCTTCTACTGCTGTGTTCACAAATTCCTTTTCTAAAAATTTCTGTAGTCCATCCAAGTACCCTACCCACTGAAATAGTGAATAATAATCTCTATGTTCGCTCAGAATGGGTGCAATTGCACATTTAAAATGTAACTGATTTGGTAAATGGAGGAAATAGTGAAAAAACATTACTTTCATGTTCAAGCAATCTACTTACAAGTCTGAGCATAAGAGTCAAAGTCCAGTGTCTGACTGTGCAGTGATTATAGGTGCCCCATATTTTAGGTGAGTTATTTTGGAGCCTGTCCAGCTCACTGCATTCCATCTAAACTAAAAAATCTGAGCTAAGAAATTCTCTGTAGGCTAGAACTGACTAAAAAAGTACTTTATTTCATTATTTGTGAAGGACTAGCTCTGGAACGCAATTAAGTTTTCTTAATATATGAATTCTGAACTGTTGAAAAACCGAAGAATGACAGTGTTATTTTGCATTGGTATTGTCAACGGGATTGTTATTAAATAGGATACTACCCTATGAATGGTCAATAAGTAAATATATTAAAAATGTGAGTAGTGTCATCTTCTTTCTTGTGATTCCAAATTAAGTCTAAAACCTGAGACTTGGTATTCATGTCTTAAGATTCACTGCATTTTTTGTTTAATAAGCTGCAATATTTGATAAAATATTCATGGTATCCAGTATAGGACCTACCTTCTATTTACGAAGTAATTAATGCTTTGGATATGGAACAACTACTGAAATATGGAAGACTGGACATGGAGAATAGCACAATAATAATGGCAAGGATGAACCATTACTCTGCAATCCACTGATGTGGTTAGAATATAATTTCTAGAGCACATAAAGAAGTAAGAAGCTTCTCAATCAGTCATTTTTTACCATCTTAGGCTGCCTTTCCCGGTTTTGGCGGGTAGTTAATTTTCTTAATAGTGGCTGGCATGGTGCTGTTGCATGCATGGCATGTTTTAGATTTTTGTTGAAAACTGTGTTGATAACACACTGATGCTTTAGTTGTTGCAGAGTAGCGCTTGCCCAGAGACAGGAAAACTTCAGCTTCTCGTGCTTCCCTTCCAGCAAAGAGCTTAAGGTGCACAAAAAGTTGAGAGGGAACAGAACCAGGACAACTGACTCAAATGGGATATCACATGCTATATGACATCATGCTGAACAATAAAATGAGGAATTGACTGAGGAGGCAGTTGTTGCTCTTGGACTGGCTTGGTATCATTCAGCAGCTGGTGAGTAAATGCATTGCGTATAGTTTACATATTATTATTTCTTACTTATATAAAAATATTGTGTTATTAAATTGTTTTTATCTCAACCCATGAATTCGACTTTTTTTTTTCCAGTTCTCTCCTCCATCCCACTGCAGGGAATGAACAAAGGGTGGTGTGGTGTTTAGCTGCCTACCAGGTTAAATCACAATAGCACCTTACTTTTTTGAGTGTCTTCTGCCTGCACACACACATTTTAACAGATCATTGTAGATTAGACTATCTTTACATCCTAAATGATCCTGTGTATCAGAAAGTGCTTAGTCATCTGACAGTGTCTAACTTCAATAAAGAATATTTATCTTTTCTTGTATTCTTTTAGAATATAAATAACAATAGACAAACTTGTAAAAATAGTAAAAAGTCATGAAATATTTAGCTTTTCACCTGTTCCTTCACAGATAATCAAAGTAGCATTTATTGTAGCTTCGGTTTTCAATCATTTAACATAATCAATAGCAAATCATGGTGGACTACTTCGAAGCACTGGGCGTGAGCTGCAACATCACCACTGACAACATCAAGAAGGTGTACAGGAAGGCAGCACTGAAATGGCACCCGGACAAAAACCCGGACAACAAGGAATACACCGAGCAGAAGTTCAAGGAAATCGCTGAGGCCTATGAAGCCTCAAGCAGAAGCGTGATGTCTTGAGCAGTCAAGGTTTCACATTTGATTCCTTTACATGACCCTCCTTACCTTGCCAGATAGAGATAAAAATCTAAAAAGACTGTTTTCCTAATTGCCAGATAAGTTTGATATTTACAATGTCTATTCAGTATTAAGAGTTGTAATTGCCAAGGTTGGACACATCCAACCCACAGGTTCCATGCAATCCAGCACAGCTCACAATGTGTCTGCCCTGTGCCCTACACCATCATGGCAGCAGTTCAGTTCTGTTGAGCGACCTGGCCCTGGTTGTGCACCCATCACTCAGCAACAACCAAACATCAGTACACTATTAACACTGAGCTGAAACCAGGGCATGGGGAGGGTGTAGTGCTACGTAACTCAAGTTATGATAAATAAATTTATGAATTTTGATACATTAGCTAAACAGGATCATGTGAACAGCAAAAAACAGGCAGCTATGCTTTCTGCTTTTATGAAGGAATTTGAGAATAGACTTCAAGACTAAAAAAAAATCATCCTTTTTTTGGTTTATTTCTGATCTTATTTTCAGTTAATGTAAATACATTATTTGCAATTTTTCGAATGGAATGTATACAGCTGCAATCCAAAATTTGATCATGTCTCTTTACATGAGTTTTATAATCACTATCTAACCAGAGTGAAGTAGCTCTCACTTCATAGTCACATCATATTCATGTTACCACTTCTTGACACTACACACATTTGTGGAAAAAAAATTGTTTTCAAGGGTGAAGTATAGGAATAGTAAACTTTCATAAAAAATCTCTGAAGAGCACCTTGAGAGCACAAAATGAACTTCAATCACTGCCATCAAATCAGCCTGATACCTTGGTTTCACAAAAACAAGTCACATATCCCACTAGTTTCATCTTTTCCTTGCTATCTATGTTTTAATAAAAAACATTAATTAAAATTATCTTTGCTACTTATACTTAACTATATATAATAAAATTAATATAGCTGCACTGAAAGTAATGCCATCATTTTATGATGGTGCCCCACAATGTCAGAGGCTCATGGTGGTATGGTGGTAGAAGTTGTACCTTCCTGCCAGTAATCCATTATAATTTATTGTGATGTGACAGATGGCAGCAGAGGGACAGTCTGATAAAATGATGTCTGACATGGAAGTGCAGATGAAGCAAAGGTGTGTCAATGGATGAAATTTTTGTATGCCTAGAGGAATTCACTAATATTCATCAATGTTAACTGAATATTTGTGGAGACCAAACAGTGGATGTGAGCACAATGAGGCAGTGGATGGTACATTTCGGTTGTGACAACTGCAACCTCCGCTGGTACAGATTGTTATGAGTGCAGCATGCAGATACTTGTTCATCACTGGTGAAAACACCAGTTTTCACTGATGGGTGGTGACTGTGTTGAAAAACACTGTCTTGTAACTAAGAATTTACTCTAATAGTGTTATTGTGCTCTTTGTGTTGGCTATGGTTTCCATGGAAATAACTAGGAGGAATTACTTTCAAAGCAGCCTTTGTGGATGTGACCCTAGATGATTCCTCTTCATTCAGTGCAGCCCAGACAAACCAAAATGTTGGCACAAGTACTAGGAGCTATAAAGATAGTTATTTCTACAGAGAACCCAGTTACACTTTGAGCTTGAATGGCGTTATATGATTGAATTCTCTCTAGAACAGGTGCATATATTATTTCCTTTTATTCCTCTTGACTTCCAGTCATAAACACCTGTCTTCCCCGAACATGGACAGCTAACATTTAATACTTCTTTAGAAACAGGTTATCTGAGCAGTAAGTCAGGTATTAACAAGGGTCAAAAAATTACTACTCCAAAGCAAATAGAGCTTCATGGTTTCTTTCTACCTCCATATACCAGTGTCATAGAATCATCATAGAATCATAGAATGGCCTGTGTGGAAAAAGACCTCAAAGATCATCCAGTTTCAACCCCCCTGCCATGAGCAGGGTTGGCAGCCTCTAGACCAGGCTGTCTGGAGTCACATCCAACCTTGCCTCGATTGCGCCCAGGGATGGGGCATCCATAGCCTCTCTGGGCAACCTGTTCCAGTGTGTCACCACCCTCTGTGTGAAAAACTTCCTTGTCATGTCTAATCTAAGTCTCCCCTGTCTTAGTTTAAAACTATTCCTCCTTTTCCTATCACTATCAACCCATGTTAACTGTTGTTCAAGTCAGTAATAAGGTATTCACTCTCAGAATTTTTGTTTCTTAGGAGGCAGGAATGATGATCCCTTCAACTTCATTCAATCTAGCTATGAAATTGTTTCAGTGTTAGGAAAATTGCTTTAGGTCATCCTTATTCTAGTGTATGCTTTTTACTGAGTGTTATGACTGCAATAAAATTTAAGCATATTATCTAGATATAAGGTAATTCCTGTCTTCATAAAAATAAGACCCAGCCAGATGCATTTTATTTCAACAGAAATACAGAGCGGCTTAATCCTGGCTTGCAAGTTTTTATAGATGGGAATTGACTTTCATTCTTAAAACAACTTATTTGAGATTTTGGGATTCATCATATCATTGAGATCAAAAGTTTATTTGTTTTTTTCCTTTTCAAGAAAGGAAAAGAACAAATAAATATGAATAGCATGCATATAATCTGATGATAATATGTAGTCAGAAACAAAGACAGCTTGATTATAAAATGTGAAAACCTAGAAAAAGTAATTTTTTTTCTTTTTTACTTTCTCCAAATATCTATTTGGTGTTTATCATTAATAAAAGTATTTGAATAAACTCTGGCTAAGAACTGATTGCCTTTAGGATGCCATTAGAAAAACACCCATTTAAACATAAAGTTAGCCAATGTCTAATCAAAGTAATGTCATGCTTTATTTTGTTTTAGTTTTGCCCTCTGTTTTTTAATCTCGCTTCCCAAAAATAACCAGAAGCCTTTGAAGTGTACTGGAAAAATGCTATTATTAAGAGTTACAACTAAAAATAAATACTTTTTTTTTTTTTAATACAGTCTGTTTTCTATGACCTCATGCTGACCGACATTACAAAAGAATTAAAGGAGGTCAATTAAATCAGTCAAGTCCTACACTATCACTATTCCAAGCCTCTAATATATGCTCCTTCTCCGTCTAGATTTTTATACACTGAGAAAACACTATCTTCTTCTAGTTTTCTGGGACTTCTCTGGCACTTGTATCTTTTTTTGAGAATCATCATTATGGCAAAAAAGGCAACACACCTTTGCTCAACTGTTCTGCTAAGATTAGATTCGAATTACTAAATATGCTTCCGTAAAATATGTAGGGTTTGTAGCTGATTTTCACTGTTTTCTGGAGTTACTTTTGGAATAGAAATCATTTCATGTTTTTTTACTAAAATAATGAAAAGAAATATTTATTAATCAGTTCTTTTTGCATTGCTGCTGAAAACTTTGACATTTTTACTTCAGAAGAAGTATTGTATTTCTGATATACTTATACTTAGATTTCCTCTGATTTAAAGTATCTCAAGTTATGTCTTTCTCTTTTATTTTGTGTCTCTTAATAGTATTCTACAAGTTTTAACTATCACATTACTTATGGCTTTAAACTTTATCTATTTCCATCTTAATTAGAATATTCCCAATTTATATATATAGTTTAACTCTTTTCATTACCTTAGATATGCTAGTTTCAGGTTTTGTTTGTTCTTCCTCCTATAGTTTTAATCGTTGTCTTTCTCACTTTCTTGCTTTCCGTTTTCACTTACACTGTTTTCTCACTGATCCTGAAAGAAAACATTTTCTCATTTCCCAAACTGTTCTGCCAATAAATACCAGGGGAGAAAAAAAAAAGGAACCTTTAGGCAATGAAGAACAAGAAACTTTTCCTCACCAAAGAGTAATTTGATGTTACCAATAGTGCAAACTTCTTAAGAATGCTAAGACTTCTGGAGCTGTTAAAGAAACTTCAGTCTTCTTAACATTCTGCGCCTTAGGCATATCTTCTATAATTAACTCTCTTTGTCAGGACAGTCAACTGAAAATTCCCAGTAAATTTTACTATAACGAAACATCTTTTGAGAGCCAGAGGACATAACTAAAAATCAGTATCAGCCTGTGTTCTACAGAAAGTGTTGTCTTATTATCTCCTTTTTCTTTACAGGTCTCTCAGCCTTTCCTCATATGGGAGATGCTGCAGACCCCTAATCATCTTTGTGGCTCTCCATTAGACCTTCTCTAGTAGTTCCCTGTCTTTCTTGAACTGAGAAGCCTAGAACTGCACACAGTATTCCAGATGTGGCCTCATCAGGGCAGAGTAGATGGGAAGGATCACCTCCCTTGGCCTGCTGGCCATGCTCTTTTTATTGCACCCCAGGATACCACTGGCCTTTTTGGCCACAAAGATACACTTTTGTCTCATACTCAACATGTTGTCTACCTAGGTCATTCTCTGCAGAGCTCCTTTCTAGCAGGTCAACTCCTAACCTGTACTGATGCATGCAATTACTCCTCCCCAGGTGGAGGACGCTGCACTTGCTGACCATCATAAGAATCCCCTCCACCCAACTCTCGAGCCTGTCCAGGTCTCACTGAATGGTAACACAGCCTTCTGGTGTGTCGGCTACTCCTCTCAGCTTTGTATCACCAGCAAACTTGCTGAGGCTGGACTCTATCCCTTCGTTCAGGTCACTGATGAAGATGCTGAACAAGACCTGACCCAGCACTGGCCTCTAAGGAACCTGACTAATTACAGGCCTCCAACTAGTCTTATGCACCACGGTCACAACACTCTGAGCTCCACCAGTCCACCAGTTCTCAATCCATCTCACTGTTAACTCACCTAGCTCACAATTCCTAAGGTTACCTACAAGGTTCTTAAAGGATATAGGGCTTGCTGAAGTCTATTGCTCTTCCTAAATCTAGCCAGCCAGCCATAACGTCACAGAAGGGTAACAAACTGGTCAAACATGATTTCCTCTTGGTGAATCCATGTTGACTACTCCTGATAACCTTCTTTTCTTCCTCTCTCTTGGAGATGACATCCATAATAATGTGTTCCATCATCTTCCCAATTATAGAGGTAAGGCTGACTGGACGGTGATTTCTCAGGTCCTCCTTACTGACCTTTTTGAAGACTGCAGTGAAGAAAGTGAAGATTCCCACTTGTTTCAGGAGAAAGGATTACAGAGTTTAGTTGTAAAGGAGATGTTTCCTCTAAGTAAATTAAAAAATATATTTACTCTACTTCCTATTTTACGAGGGGTTGCTCCAAAGAAGCATCTGACTCCAATAGGAACCTACAGAGATTACATTTGTACCTTTGACCTTGCCCAGCCAAACTTGTGATAATCATGATATTGTCCCAATCTGCTTGAAAAAAAGGCAAAACCAAATTCAGACAGATTTATAATGTCAGGTTTTATGATTAAAGTCTCACCTCCACTGACATGAAGAAGCCCAGAGGCACAGTGGAAGACAGGGGATCCCTGAACAGACTGCAGTGTATAAGTTCAGCTACTGGAGGCAAGGATATTTTTTGTATGTAGAAATTACTCACCACCTTCCTGAGCTGTCAAAGTCAGAAATATGACTACCCTGTTTTTGTAGTCTATGTTTGTGTGAGTGTTTTGGTCTGTGTTAATTTCTGTGGCTGTCCATGTGACTATGGATATGTGTACTGTGGAAGTGTGTGTATGTACCTACCAGGCATATTTGCTCAGCTCAGCCTTGTTGTTAGCTAGACTTAGGCGCACAGCACTGTGGCAGCAACCTCACTTCTGTCAGGCTACTGGATTTAGCAACTCCTAATATACTGCAGTGAATTTTCTATATATTTGGTTTCCATATATTATTAAAGTGAATCTTATAAACTGTTATAAACCTACAGTGAAATAAGAGGGGGAATTTCAATCTTTTGATTCAGATGAGAATTTCTCTTACAGTGTAGACAATTTCCTCAGATAGCAAAACTCAAGGGGCTCCCTCTGTGTTTTACAATACTTTTGTTCTAAAGCAGCAATCTATGCAAGACCTAGTTGTGAAGTGTTGGAATGAATTTTGTACTCTATTTTCATTGAAATTACTTTTGACATTGGATAAAGCTGTAGATTGCCACTTCTTCAATCTTTGCTGTGCTTGTTGCAAGTGTGGAATATTTGTGTAAGTGAGTCATAGAAGTCTGGATGTTGAAATCAAAGACAGGAAACTACTATATGAAAAGGAAAAATGTGCAGACAGCAGATTTGTAGTATAAAGTTTAAAAAGACACTTCTTTGTCATTTGGAGTCATAGTAAGCTGTATTCACAAGTCTTTCATAAATCTTGGTAAATCTTTATTTCTTTGTCTATACTTATTTTTTTTATACCACACCCACTATAAATAGGATTTGGGGCAATGTGTTACTGAAGTTCTTGCTAGAGATGAGTAAACAGTCAAAGCAATCATTTTCTAATCTTCTTTCAGAATAAGAAAGGAATCAGCAGTCTAGAGTAACTGTATTTTTGTAAGATATTTTGTTCATTTCTTTCATTGCATACTATATGATGAAACCAGTACGACCTCTGGATCATCACAGTTACTTCAAAAGATACACCAATTTGAAAAACAGTCTTTTGTTAAGCTGTTCTGAGTGAAAACAAAATAGAGTTTGAAAAGTTTGTTGACTTGGTTACAGTATTCTTGATACTATTTCTTTACAATCTATATTCAAAAATACATATAGTTCACTTTTTGTTGTTGCTATGGGAAGATTTTGAATGCATGAATAAGTAGTTCAGTAATTAAAAACATTAAAATAGACATATTAAGCTGAATCCACTGTCTATCTATTTTTCCCCTAGCATTACCTATCAGAGGAAGGATAGATGTACACAGTACTTTTTGAGGCAAACCTAGTTTCTAGCAATGTGCAAGGAATTCTCAGTTAACAGTTTAATCTTTCTTTTCCTTATTTCCTGAAGGATTTATCTGCTATGAATACATTTAATTACTATCTGAATCCATGTAAATATTTTACATCTATATATTCTATGGTCAATACATTCCATGGATTCAATTTTGTGTCATGATTGGACAGAACATAGCCTGTCTTGTCTCTCATAAACCTTATTGTGAAGAGTGGAAGATTGTGCAAAATGAAAATAGCTTGAGAACTAATTGGTAGCAGTCAATAAAATGGTTTAGAAATGATTCAGTAAGCATGGGCTTTGCAGCTACCTCTGTAAACAGACTTCAGGATGAGTTTAAAATAATATAGTTTCCTAAGTTTGGTTGATTTAAAATATATGGTCCTAAAACACTCTTCAGATAAGAGCAACAGAGCCAGCTAAACATATTTTGCTTAAAAATTACTCAATGTGTTTTGACTAAGAGTGCACAGACCCTTTACAGATAAATTACAAACATAACTCAACCTTTCAAAAGCTCAGACTATATTTTTGCTATGAGACAACTACCCCTTTAATCAGCAGCTGTACTAGTTCATTTACTTTAGTCATATCTTATTGTCTAAATTTCATTTTCATCAGATTTAGTTATAATCAAGAAGTGTATGTTCTTATTACTCCATTTACTTTATTAGGTATTGTTAGGCAGGGAAGACCTTGCATACAAGGATCTACCATACAGCTCACATAGACCTATATTCTTTTTTTTTTTTTTTTCTTTTTTATTACGGGAAAAAATAGTTTTCTTTTCCGGATGATAGAATTCATCTATGATATGTGAAAATCACAAACATCACAATCTCTTTTTTTCTGTTCCTATTAATGAGTGCACAAACTCCTGTGATTGCATTCTGTTTCTATCAATTTATGTACAAGAATGATATATTCTTTTCTATTAGATATCTCAAAGAAAGCATATTTTCAAACTCACAATTCTTTTTGTACTGTAATGAATCTATTTTATTACAGTTGAATGCATGCTGCAGAATGTCCATTTCTATTATACTGAAATTCAGTGAAAAATACCTATTATTAAAATATAGCATCCGCTTGTAATGCTATATATGCTTTTACAGGGGAAACAAAGTAAAATGCAATTGTGGCACTGAATTAGCATTTGAATTGACAAAGAATTTCTTTAAGAAGAAAGAATAAAGTCTTAAGGATTAATAAAGGTTAAGCATGAATAAAATCCCTTTCCTACTTTTCCATTTACAATAATTTCTATATTTTAAATAATGGTTCTTCCCTGCATCTCTAGGTACATTCTACCAAGTTCTCATCCTCTGAATCAGAAGTGCTTCTGACTTTAGTTAACATTTTAGAAACAAAGAAGCTTAGCCAAATTTGTATGAAAAATCCGCTGTCCTGCAATGGAAGTAAGTTATATGTAGTTGCCTCTCTTACCTCCACCTCTTTGCATCAAGAACTGCCATCCATTAGCAGTGCTTCATGGTGAGTCACAACGTTGCATTGTAAGCTGTTTGCTTTCTGATTCTCTCATGTACTGTTAGATTGATTTTAATCAGCTATTACTGTGATGTACAGCAAAACGTAAAGTATTATCAAAAGGTGTGACAGTTACGTAAAATAGACTGCTCTTTTTTCTTCTTCTTTCCTTCTTTTTTTCTCTTGTTCTTCAACGAGATGATTGTAATATTTTCCAAATAGTGGAAAGGAATTTCTATGAGAACAGTTTATTTGAGATTTAAAAAAAAAAATCCACAAAAGTTCAACTCTACTCTTTCAGGTGATCGCTGCAGGGTTAAACAATGTTTGAATGTGTGTGATACACTCATGTTCACTTGACAGTAACCCAACTTTGTGATAGTACAATAAGTACCATGACTCTGAGCCATATTCTACTGTGCTCAAGGGAGTATGTGTATAGTGTGTGTATAGCTGAGGACCAACAAAATTATTGATAGATTCATCCTTTCAGATCTAAGAAGAGGAGCTTCAGCTTCCTGGGGAGAAGGTGGAGAGTCTGTCACATTTGTTTCCACAGCACCAGTCAGAAAGACTAAAAGGAAAAATTAATGGTGTAAACTGATGTCGCTGACTCCTGGCTTCTAGCAGACAAGTAGATGCCAGGCTGAGAAGCGTGTAGTGACAGCAGAAGAGTACAGAAAAGTGGAATGAACCAGAAAGTAAAAATTGCATGTAGACTGGGGTCTGAGAAAATCTACTGATCCAAAATATGCTAGTGAAATGGAAGACAAATGTGGCAGTAATATAAAGCAGTTCTCCTTTGTCTTAAAAGGAGTTATATGGAGTATAAGACTGCAGAACCATCACTGACCTGAAGAAGCCAGAATTGACACAGTCAGTATGCAGGGTTATGCAACACTCAGGTGGAGAAAAGCTAAATAGGTATTTATCTGCATGAAATAAAAAAACATTCCAGAGGCCATGCTTAGTGGGATTCTCTGAGTCATCCTAAAGAAGTCATGTTTTTCTCTTCTTTCCCCACCTCTGAGTCACAGTTTTGACACATCATAAAAGGCTGGAGACATAGTAATATGCAAGCAAACCTAATACATGTCAGGCAAGAAGTATCAATTATTAGTTGTATGTCCACATTCCCTCTGTGGGAATATGTATGAAGTTGCCTGTGAACTAGACTCTTCAGATTATTCTTGACTTTCCTGGGGAATAGAAAGCTCGGCAAAAGCATCCTTGCATATACACACACTGTCTCATCAGAGACAGAGCTGAAAAGGAGAGGGGGAAGGGAGGCGAGAGAATCATCTCACACAGTAAGTTCACAGTGCAGATGTCTGTCTCCCAGCTGTTTGTATGGTAAGAAAGACTCAGAGATGCTCAAGATTAGTTCATCACCACATGCATACAGTACTTAGGGAATTAAGACAAGCAAAAAGCCCCACAGGTGTCTATCAGCTTTGCTTGCAGCCAATTTGTTCTCACTTTCTGACTATTCCTACACTGTTCCCCATTCTCCTCCCTCCACTCTCCTGCCCTTCTTAAAGAGGTAGAAAAGACATCTCTCAAATGTTAGGGACTAATAGAGGATGCCCACTGCTGGGGTCATCCCCAGTCTTCCATGTCTCAGGGTCTTCACTGCCCGTCTCCTGCAAACTGGGCTGCCATGTCCAGCATGACATGAAAGCAGGGATGATGGTTTAAATGCAAGTCCACTGTGCCTGAGGCTTCTTTTGACACCACCTGTCTTCTTGTAATATTTACAGCCCAGAGTCAATCTACATGTAAGATACCTGGTTACAGACAATTAGACAATTTTCTAATCTAGATGATCAGGGAAAAACAAAAACAAACAAACAAACAAACAAACAAAAAAGGCCATATCTTAAATATTTATCTTAAGAGTTTATTTACACCAAAATTATGGAGTTTTGTTCTTTGATATCTAATTGTTAACTCAACTCTTCACCGTCTCAGTGTAGGTCTGGAAAGGAAAGCTGTTTTGCTCAATGTCTTTACTTACCCTTTCTATCAGTAAAGGAAGGAAATGTCCTTGACTGTTCATATCATGTTTATTCTCTTTACTAAGGACCTAAAATTTCATTTTCTATCTTCCAAAACTGAAGACATGCACAGACCAGAACCCAAGAAGTGTTTCTCAGGCATGAGCTAACAAAGCTGTAACAACACAAGCAAGTTACCTGTCAGAAAAGAGCTTATTTTTCACAAGCAGTTACTACCAGCAAGCCTTATTCCTATAAATACTCCTGCAAACATTTTAATTCTGCTCATCCACTTGAAATTTTTCACGCATGTAAGAACCTGTAGGATCAGGACACTGTAATCACCCAAAGAAATGAACAGAGGCTGTTCATTTTAAATAAATAAGTGAATAAATAAATTGCAAACCAAAGTTTTGGAATGGGAGAAGAAAAATATAAGCTAGACATACAAAAAGAAAATATGTTCTCTTTATCGAATGAAATTGTTTGGAGCATCAGGAATTTAACACCTACAGAATGAAGACTGTCCTCTGCTGCCCTGCTGCCTCATCTTTTATTATTGTCTCTGCCCACATGTGACTCAATATTAAGTTTCAAATTCTACTCTTAGAATTTCTCCTAAACGCCTCATTTGATATTATTTTTCATAAAATAATTTTCCATTTCCTTATTAAGAATTCTATATTCTAACTCACTAGAACACATGCTAAAATACCATGCATTAGAATCTAAATCAAGTAACAAGAACAAGAAACAATGCTATTAGCTGTCTTACATAGATGATAGGGATTACATATTCAAAGTTTAAAAATAATGCATAGTCCTGTATCACCATGACTGATTAGAAAATATATGGCTTCTATACCTTCACTTAAGCTTCTTTAACTTCAAGGGAATGCTTGCAGTTTAACCCAGCATTCTCCTTAGCACCACATAGTTGCTCTTTCACAAATTAATTTCTCACCACCTGTTGATGGACTAGCCATTTCAAAGCAGAGGCTGTTCTTGAAACATCCTTGACCCTGCATAGTACTGCACAGCTACAACTAAAACATCAGCATGTTATCAACATTGTTTTTTTCTCTTAAAGCCAAAACATTGCATCATATTAGACTACACAGGGGAAAAAAAAATCTCACATATTGTTGGATTGCAGCTTCAGTAACCACCATATTAGGGAGCATTAAATATGTAGTCTTTCCAGTTCAAATAATAATAATAATAAAATTGTTTTAATTCATCAGTATTATGAGAAAACTTATAGTGCTCTGACTTTTTTTTCTTGAGCTTGTATCCCTAGGATAAACTTTACCACACATTTAGTAAGCATTGTAGGAAGTCAGTGCTACTATTCCAAGAGGATATTTTCATTGTAGACTAGAAAATGACACAAAGAGCTTGCTGTGGATGTCAAGTTAGAAGAGTTACAGTGATTGTAAGGGGACAAATAATGTGTTGTATCATTTAACTGTTCATTTTCATGTTCTTTATAAAGGAAAACAGTGATGTTCTCTTTTATAGATTACAAAGCATGGTATAAGGGAAGTAAGTGCATTGTTCCCATGCTTACAGACAGAGAGACTGTAGAACAGTAAAATGTAAATCTATTCAGATAAATTAAATCCTAACCTCATACTAAAACTCAGTTCTCAGTTAAGGATGAGTGGGTTCCAAATTTATCTCAGTCACAGTTCAAGAATCATCAAGGACTATGGACCATTACTCTGTACAGTTTGCATGTTTAGACAGGAAAAAGAGGCAAAAAGTAAAGATATGGAAAATTCTAGTTGACTTCCATGTCAAATAATATTTTTAAGCAGTTTTATCTCACTGCTGAACATGCAGATAAATTGTTGCACCCAAAACCATCACAACCATTACCAAACATTCAAAGAGGTTGGACCAGATGACATAAGATGTTCTCTCCTACATCAAACGTTGAAATTGCAATGTTGAAATTTTTGTTGTTAAACTATTTTAGTCGCTTTCCAGATAAATAAAAAAAAATATTTGTAGTTGTATTTGAACTGAGATATGGCTACTAATTTTGTTGTTCACCAATACAAAATTTATTAAATTTTTTTTGAGGTAATTCTTTCTCATTCTGATGGTTAATAATAAGTGTTTATAACATATAATATTATTCTGATGATAGTATTACTTTCTTAGTGCTCAGGGAAGTATAATTTTCTTCTTAGTGGCAGATACCATATTTATTGTTTGTATTTATAGAGTTAACAGCAGCTGACTCTGTCATAGATATTTTTCTAAGCTTCTGAGGTCTTGAGTCATCAAAATCACCCAGGGAGGGATGTGCAGTAAATCAGAGCAGATATTTTCTGTACTTTATCTTTCACTTCAACAGTATTGTGCAAGTCTTGTTTAAATGTGCTTATGGAGGTAATTTTAGTGTGAGTATATTTAGTTCCTTTTATATTTTTAGCAATCTCAGTGAAATAAGGGATCCCTCATGCACAATAACTTGTATTTTCTGTACTGAGGTCTGAAATGTAATTCTTAAAGCTGACCCTGTTGCATTGAATTGAACAATGCTGTATGTTATTTTGTGACTAAAGCCCAGAGAGAGCCTGAACCAATCTACTAAGGTCATAAATTTAGAAATGTTCTTGGCCAAATTTTGTTTTTGTTTCCATTAATGTAAATCAAGACTCACACCTTTAACTTGAAACTAATCCAGGTACACACTAGAAATAAGATGACGAGATTTTGGCTGCTAAATCGATGTCCTTTCTTACCAAGCTATAGTTAAGGCTGTAAGTATTTTTCACAAGACCTGGATCTGAAACAGGAAAGTTCAAGATCAATTTACAGCAGTGACATGTTTTCTTAACCTGCGCTTTGCTGAGCAGATGAGAAAAGCATGGGGAGGGCATGAAGTTCACTCATGTCTGGATAAAAGCATTAACTGCAGAATTGTTACAGATCTTGAGCACATTTTGTAGGTGGTCTTATTCTTCCACATCTGGCTTTGAAATGGGAGGAAGTAGAAATGTGTGTCTACATTTTATTTACATGTGTAAGGGGAGTTAAAGTAGTGGGGGTAACTTTCTACAGTCAGGAGTTATTGTATAACTTCAGAAAGAGTTGTAGTTTCTCAAGTGGAAGTCAAATGGAATTTGGGGACCGTAACTCAACTTTGCCATTCATTCAGCTGAGATGACCTTTTTTTAGTTCTGGAAACACTTCAAGTCTGAAAATGACTTACTTTACAGTAGAACTGTTCCTCAAAAACTGTTTTGTTTGTTTGTACCTGCCTAAGAGTGGCATCCTTTTAAGAAGGCTGGATATTGTTGTACTGCTATAGTCTGGTTTGGATCTATATATTAGATGAAATTTTACCAGGAATTCTGGAAAACCTCAGTCCAGTAAGTATGTTGTAACCACATACAAAATTCAGTCACAGTTGCCATTTTTTGTAAGATGTAATGTGTTTCCACACTGTATAAGTAGGGTCAGCAGTTATTTAGAGCATTAATTTCAGATTCAGAAGACTTTGGCATCAGTCATCCTCTCTGCCTGTAATAATTCAAAGCTGCATTTCCTACACTTTGCCGTAACTAGGAAGAAATATGGTATGGGTGGCCTGGGATAGTCAAAGTCTCTAGTAAATCCTACTTTAAATCCAATTTTAAAGACTACTCAAACTCACTTTAGGGCATTTTCACTTTAAAAATAATGTCAATGAAACGGACATTGTAGTACAGCAAAAAGAATAAGAAGGGAAGGGAGAGAAAGAGAGATGATTCAACAACTTCCTGGTGAAAACAGTCCTTTTATAGGTGGCAGTGGGAAATTTGGGGCTCTGTTTCTTGCTCTAAGGCTCTACAAATCAATTGATCTTGGAAAAATAAATAAATAAATTAGTAAACATAGTTTAATTTATCTGTGATATTTTAAAAACTTTGTGGAGATTTCATTGTTCTGTCGGTTTGGAATAACTGCTTCTTTAGTGTTTTTACAATATACCTACCAGTGCCACACACTGGATTATTATGGATTGTCTTGCAATACTCTTACTTATTTCCAGCCTTTGGCTGCAAAGGTGAATAATTGTTGTGGCATCTGGTGCTATCATATTCTGATGCCCCCTTAATGCTTTTATTCATTTGCTTGTTTGTTTTCCCATCCTGGTTTTAATACCTGTAACCATGAAGAAACAGCCTCACCATTTTTCTCTAAGAAAAGTATTGCCAACCACCAGACCCGGCTGCCCAAAATTCTGTGAAGAAAAAAGAGCTTTATATTGGTGCAAATAATCTCTTTATAAAATTTTACCTAATATCTTTTGAAACTAATTTATGTGACAGCATTGTAAAAGAAAGGATATTTATTAAAAAAATAGTATGAAGATAAATTCAGTTCTACTTGTACACTAAACTGTATTTGACTATGACTAAGAGGTTAAGTATACAATAGTTGCTCCGAAAGTAATGCCTCCTATTGTACTATATTGGCCTACAACATCAGAGACAGATGTTGGTGCTATGGTAGGTAGAGGTGTTACCTTCCTGTCAATCATCCATTACATTTTGTTGCAATGTGACAGATGGCAGCAGAGGGGAAGCCTGACAAAGTGACACCTGGTAAGAAAGGGCTTATGAAGCAAAGGTTTTTCACTGAATTCCTCCATGCAGAAAAAATGGCACCCACTGACATTCATTGATATGTTCTGAACATTTATGGAGACCAAAGAGTGGATAAGCAAACTGGAGTGCTGGCTGGTATGTTTCAGTAGTGGTGACAGACATGTGAAAGGTAAGTCTTGTGTTGGACAGCTATGCAGACTTCTATGAGCGCTGTATGTAGATTCTTGTCCATTGCTGATAAAACTGCATAGCTAATGGTGGTGACTATGTTGAAAAGGGTTTTGGAGATGAGAATTTGCTCTATTAAATAATGTTGTTGTACTCTCCATGGAAATAAATAGGAAGCATTACTTTCAGAGCAACCTACATATGTGTGTGTATGTGTAGTATGAGGGTATTCAGAAGGAGCATGTGGTCCTTCAGATGTCTGGTGAAGGACCTTTTCCAGAACCACAAGGGATAATGAGAAACTGAGGCAGTGATGGGAATGAAATTTGATCAGGCACAATAATTTATGAGAGCATAAGAGTATGTAGGAATTTTTATTCCCGGAGGACTTTGTGGTTGAGGACTTCTGAGCTGAGAGACAATCACAAGAAACAAACTTCTCAGTCACACTAATTGGCAGGCTAACAAGATATAGGTGTCATTCCCAGGAAGGCTGAACTTTGAAGCTAACAAAATTGGGAACCAGGAAGAGAGAAGAGAAGGAGTAGCTAAACTGAGAGGTATGGAAACTGAGGATCTGTGCAAACTTACCATGGGGTTGTGAAAAGGAAAGGGATATCAGGAGGAACAAAGAAGAGGAATAGGGAGAAACATATATCAATGGGCCAATTTTGTGTAAAATTGAGCCAGTAAGTATACTTGTCTGGCTGAACCTTGTATCTGAGCACCATGATGTGTCCTACTATTTTTTTTCTCATTAAATCTTTCCTTAACTTTCTCTGCAATTTTGCACTCTGATCTGGGATGTGGGCTGGAGTTCAGGGTGAACAAAGGGGCCAGGACAATACTGGAGATATCTGTGAATGTGCTTGTGCACTTGTGATCCTAGGGAGTACTCTGTGTGTGCATGCACTAGTGAACTACCAGCCAGAGAGGAAGAAGAGGTCTTGGCAGTCTGTGTCTCTGTTTTCATGGATTATTCATGTAAGTGTTGATGAAGACAAGCCTTGGCTGGGCAGTCTGTGTGACCAATCATGTTGGTGTACTCTCCCTGTCTGTGTGTCTATGAGACAGACACACAACCTTGCTATCATTTGAACCCATAAAGAAGAAGAAAGAAGCATCCACATCCCCCAGCCTGGGCAGAGACCCCAGGTCCTAGGCACTGTGCTGGGCACCATTGTCTGATCAGAAGCAGGCCTGAGCCAGGGTGGCTCAAGGAGGCAGCCAAGTTCCTCACTCTTTGCTTCACTTAACTTTCATATATATAAAAATGACCATGAATAATAATGGAAAAGAAAGTTCTTTTTATCTCATTTCAGTACATATGGGAGTGGCTTTTAACTCAGATTTGGCTGCACATTTATATCTTGAAATATCTTTTCCTAAGGAAGCACTTCAACTTCCTTCCATGAAACTATTATATTTTAATATGCATCTGGTAACAGAGGCAAGGGAGCCTGCTGCTACAGACCATCAATACTCATACGGTTGTTTTTCAATGAAGGTGTTGTTGCTGTGGATTGATGATGTAGCAAAAACCCCTTCAAGGTTATCATGGAATCATGCTTCACTCTTCAGCCAACAGCGGGGAGTACTGCATTCACCTCTGCAGTCCTCAGGAGTCCCAGAGGGCAGGTGTTCTTGCCGTGCTGCACAGTGTACGGTAGTCTAAGTTGTTTCCCAAAGGCACTGTCCAGGGCGATGTATCACAGAGTCACAGAATATTCCAAGTTGGTAGAGACCTATAAAAATCACTGAGTCTAACTCCTGGCTTCACAGAGGACCACCCAAAATTCAAATCCCATGACTGAGAGCACTGTCCAAACACTTCTTGAACTCTGGAAGACTTCATTCTCCGGGGAGCCTTTCCCACTGCCTGACCACCATTATGATGAAGAATTTTTCTTAATATCCAGTCTGAATTGCATCAGATTTATCTTTTGGTAATACAGCCTGAATACACCAATGACTTACCTGCAAAACCTGAGAAGATGGCTTACATTTCCTAAATGACTAAATCAAAATTACTAACTATTTTACAAAACCAATGGACTCCTTCTAACCAGCATCACAAAGTGGATGCTATGGTGCTAGGAAACAAAGAGGTTCACAGAGCTTGTTTAAATAGTAGGAACATTGTATTCACTTAGTTAAACTTCACAATGTGCATGGTATATTTGTTTGCATGGAGAGAGTAAAGGAATCGATTGTCTGGATGTTAGAGTGGTCGTGAAGGTGGGGATGTGAGGGGCTACTAGATACAGAGGTCTTTGAATGTCTAGTCAAAGACAAATACTGCCTTTCTGAACTCTGTTGCCTCCTCAGCATTTCTTCGTTTTTGGGATGAAGGAGGAAGATGAGGCAGAGAAAAAAATAACATCTGTATTATGCACAGTTCAGCAGGTAACAGTTTAAAGAGAACATCCTTCTAGATTCACTGGGTAAGGCATTATTAGAACAAAAAAACACTGCCCCTCCAGTCAAAAACTATATATTTGACAGCAAAAACATGAGGACAAAAGCAGGTGAATGTTTGTGCTCAAGAGGAATGGAGAAGGGAGGAGAGAGGGAAGGGAGGAAAAGATGCAAATGGTGAAAGGTCACTCAGTTAAGTGGCTCAGCAGTAGGATAATATTTAAAAAAAAATTCTGATGCAAATTTCTTCTGTCAGATGTGTCTCTGAAGTAGAAATCAAAAGAATTCAAGTGTTTCATGTTTCTTTTTCTCAAAGTATTGAGCCTCTACTCCTTATAGCACACTGTTGTCCAGTGACAGACTGAAGGCATGCCCTTTGTTTCGGTGGAGCTGAGCAGACCCCAGTATTCTACTGAGTGTGAGCTGCTGTACTAATCCAACACATACTGCTGCTTTCAGTTAACATATATCAGTCTTGCAAGAAATCTTGAATTTAAGAAAAGCACAAGAAATGAATAAAAATTAATCAAACTTAAGTGATTATATTTCAGCTACTGAACTAGTAAAATTCGCAGTAAATGGGTTTGTGGTTTTTTGTATATATCCAAATTTACTGTGAAGACAGAACATAACCTGAGTGAATGTGGATGAAACTCATTTTTTTCTAACAAGTTGCGCATGTTTACATGAGCACTCAAACTGCCCTATGCTGTGATATGATTAGGTTAACATGAAGTAAATAGGTAGATGGATATCTCTCTTACTAGTTGCAACATGATTTCTCACTTCACATTGCTATTTAATACTGTGATATACAAAAAAGAAGAAAAATGAAAAGCAGATAGGTTTGACCTGTGTCCGGTGCTGTTCTTTATTAATAATCAGATCATTGACTTAAATTACTTTGAGGCTCTTAATGCTAATGAAAGAAGCAGTACAGACACACACTAACATGAATTGGTCCCAAGGTGTTTTCTGAACTAGTGAACTTGTCTGAAGGATGAGCTGTAGAAAATATTCAACCAGTTTTCTGCTGACGGCTGAGAAACTTGGATAGATTCTTCTTGGTTCTGTTCAACAAGGAATAAAGAGAGAGAAGTGAATCTTTAACTCAGTATTTAACAGCGGTTTTTAGAGTAGTAAGATATATTCTATCTTGAACAGATTTCCAGTAAATCTGGAAAGGCACAGGGGGTAGAAAAGAACAGTGAACCATGCTGGGTAACAGAATGACCTTAAAGACTACAGGAAGAAGTTCTCATAGGTGTTTTATTTTTGTATGACAACTATGTTTGACTGTTATTTTTTTATTATTTTTATTTTTTATTTTTGGCAAAGATATTAAGAACAGAAATAGTATAAATAACGCCTATGGTGACTTTGAATATACTAGAAAGGTATTTAGTTTGGCTTCCAGCCTCCTGTTAACATATAAATAGATCTACAGTTAACATCACTGTGATTTTAACAGTGTGCAGTGGTTGAAGATTAAACCTTATGCTGACCAAGTGACATCACTAGCCATTTTGCATGAAGTTGAAAGCAAAGAATTGCCTCATAAATGATCACAGGTTTTAAGGTCAATGCACAAGTTTAGAAAGAACTGAGAAAATAAAGCATTACACATAGTAGAATTTGGCAGTGACACAGGTTTTCACTGAACCTTCAGAAAGAAGATGGAAAGCAGAGGTGGTTATAGAAGGAAGCAATAAATGAAAAGAAATGATAGAAAAGAAAAAGTAAATTCTGCAATCATATTTTAATAGCACTAATTTTCTTATTTAGTTGGGCTATTTACTGTTAAAGAAAAATGAAGAATTACAAAATTGACTCTCTTAGAATACAACCTGCTTTTTATTTTTGTGAGATGGAAGTGAAATGTTCACCCTAATTTTGGCTAAATAAGAAACTAAACCCCTAAAATAAACTTTCTGTGATATCTATTTTTATGATTTTGTCATGCATCACACAATCGATTTTTAAGTGAAACTTCAGCTCTAGGAGATATTTTGTTTTCTTACTTGGAATCATAGTTTTATTAAATAACAATGAAGTGCCAAGCACTTATATTTGCAGATTTCATGTTGAAAATATGGCCTGACTCTATCTCTTGATGAGGAAAAAAAAAAAAAAACATTTATAACTCTTAAAATTGTCACTATTTATTTTTGTTATTGTGAATCATTTTTGTATACCTATAACATATTTTTTCTGTTATTCAGATATTAAGTGTATTTGTATTTACCTGCTAGGAATTATTAATGCTTTTGGTGACAGTGCCACACTTTTGCCTATTCAGCATATTGCCTTAAAATAAGCACTGTAAAATCAGAATGCCTCGGTTCTGTGTTGAGTGTTGCTGTGATGGAAATGACGAAACAAGGAATAGCTACTTATCTGAATACAGATATCTCAACACTAGCTAAGCACAGACATTAATATCGCTCTCTTTATAGGGGGAGAGGATAACTCAGACACAGCAGGAACAGCTGCTGTCAACATGGCTGCTAGCTGAAATGTCTTTTTCTTGGAAGAGGGAGAGACAGCAGCTTTCTGTACTTTCACCCTGGTATATTTTGATTTAGGCAATGATTTTCTACAATTAACATATCCAAGACCCAAAGCATTTTCAGACCTTTGCTGACTGAAGTGAGCATTCATGGCAGCCGTCGAAGCTTTATCCCACAGTCTTTTTTTCACATTTCTCATTTCAGTGACATATCTCACGAGAGTACAATGAACTTTGTTACAGAGATAGGTGGATCTTCCTCTCCTCTTTTTGGAAATTTATCTCAAAAAAAAAAAAAAAAAAGAGTCCTTAAAATGCTAAATAGTTCTTTAAGTTTTTGAGAAAAGTAAATAGGAAGTGATAGAGGAAAACTATGTCTTTCCCTCTCTATGTATATTTGTTAAAATAGTTAGCAACATGTGAGAGATATTCTGTGAAAACATAAAAATATGATCCAATTAAAACCTGAAGAGAGGGGAGAAAAAAGTAATTCTGAGTCTGGACTAAAGCTTAATTACTCACATTCATATAAACTTAAAATTAAATATGCTGACAAATACTTTTCTTCCCTTTAATTCAAGAGTAAACATTCTGGTGATGCTTGAAAAGAGAGCTTGATGTGTTATGTTTTTCAATTTTTTTTCTGCTTTTTATTAAAAATCAGGGTAAGAAAGAAATGAAAAACAATCTGTTAAAGAAAGTGAAAAATTGACTATGTTCTCTGTAATGGAAAACATTAAATCTCATAGATGAAAATGTAACAGTTTAATAATGAATTAAAAAGCCAAAGTATTTGTTTTACAATTACTGGTGTATGCTGAATGTGATATAGAATTATACTATTCTGTAAGATATTCCATAGCCTTATAAGGAATCGATAATTCTCTAAAATCTGTAGATTCTTAACATATATTTATACAAAATTCCACTATTGATTGGAATTTTTCCAGAAGATTAATTTCACGGAACATCAGCTACTCTAATGGAATTCTTACTACAAAGTGTAGAATTGTGTTCAAAAATTTAATGGACATCAGTAATAAAGATTCATAAGTCTGTATGTATTATATAAAATGAACTAGGTTTTCTTCTTTATTCCTGAAGCCAAGAGACATAGTGCACTCTACGACTCTTCAGCTAAACTCTCCTCATGTCAGAAAATGATGATGACTTCCAAACAGCTACCTAGGAATGGTTTGTAATCCATGCCATCCTATGAAACATAACCAAGTATTTCTGTTAGTTATCAGGGTGGTTTAATACTTTTGCTAGTTCTCCTGGAGCATGCTTCTCAAAAACCAGGCTAATAGTTTAGCAATATGAAATGATTTATGTAGCAGTACTCCACCGCCTTGTTATTTTCTAAAGATACAACTATAAAAATTAGGTGGTTAATACATATCATCTATATTTAGTGGAGTACAACCATAGGAATGCACAACAATATTTTCCAATAAGGAAGAAAATTAGCTTCTCAGGAGGTATGTATAGTGATTTTAATATCTTATGTTGACTGATATTTTATAGTAATTCCACTAAGTGGAAGAACAGCAAGAACAAGTATAACTATGAGTCAGCAATATTTAACTTTGAAACAACCAAAACCAACTAATGACTACAAGCAATTTTAGCAATGGAACAATGAGATAATGATAATCTAAGCATGGCACTGAATCTATATTTATGTGTGTATATCTATCTACCTTCCTTTCTACATATACATTTGTCTATCTTTTCACTGGTCCTATAATTAGTGAGACAATATAAATGGCAGCAGATATTTATTGTAAATTTAGTAGGACACACTTATCAAGAACACAGCATTCTCGTTATGACAAATGCTGTTCTACCCAGACCTCTAAGTTTTCCCAGCATACTAAGATCTGCAAAATTCCTCCATTCACAGTTAGAGGTCACATTCATATCACAGAAGAATCATGTATGTTAAAGCTACCTGGGGAAAGTTCTCACCACTGCAACAGATGATTCTCAGCCCCTGGCATGTGCAATACTGAATCTCTTCTGCTGATCCCACCTTGATAATTTCTGAGTTGTGTTTTACCTCCATACGATGCTATGAGCCACAGGGCACTTCTTTTTTCATCTGTCCAGTCTGTACTGCTGTTCTTCTGCTGAATCTATTTCAATCCAAACAATAGAGACTGAGAAGCCATTTATTTGGCTGAGAGACATCCCTTTCCCTTTCTTTCATTTACAGCTGTCTTAACCACACTTTTATTGCTGTATTTTTACTACTTTCTACTCATTATGCTGGCTCAGCATCTTGTTAGTTCAGCAATTCTGTCATGTTCTACAGATATTTTAAGGCCAGCAGTTATGCTTACTCAAAAACAGTGTCATACTCCAAGCAATGTCAAATGCAATTTTGCAGGGTTCAGCACAGATTGTACTGTTTAGAGCCCCTATTAGAGGGGCCCATCTCTGCTCAGTCATTCACTTCATAGAAGAAGAAAATTGTGTTAGTGGTTCCCTTCCTCTGCCACAAAGCCTGGATCCATCTGGCTTTTTGGACTTCCTCTTTCAGCTACTCAGTTTTTCAGGATTGTTCATATGTTGTCTAGAAAAAAATTCTAAAACAGTGTATTTACGAGTCACTTTTATCCCTTGTCAGTAGATATATTTCTGATGGGACTGAAAGGTGTTCAACTTAATACAGAAAAAATTATCTTCTTGGATATAAGCTATTTTTCTCACTCTCATGTGCATGATGTACACTTGTTAACCTTATTTCGAAACTGAAATTTCCTTAGCCAATTCTGGGATGGGTAAGAGTGATCGATTTTTGCACTGAGAAACCTTTTTACCTTCAGGTGAAGATGTTGAGAAGGCACATTTCGCAGGGTTTCATAGAGGACTCCATGCAAAGAGCAAGTATGTTGCCATTTGGCTAGTGTCCAGGCAACCCTTCCCTACCTTGAAGGATTTACTCACTGTTTGATTAAAGGCCTGACTAGGGCAAAGAGCAGATGGTGGCTCCAGTGGCTGCGGAGCAACAGCACCAGGATTAGCCTCAGTGTGAACAACTGGTGTGACAAGCCAAAAAGAGAAGGATTTGATAGACAAAAAGCATTTATATGAGTGAACTGTTGTAAAAATAGCATATGGTTAAGGAGTTTGCAGATTTTTGTGTGGATTTAACATGGTTGTGCTTACACCAAATGTAGAACAAAAGAATTAGAGAAAAAGCAGTGCTGAAAAAAAATTATTCTTTATGTGTTTCCAAAGGAACCAAAATAATAAAATACAAATAAGCAAAGTAAAAGACTGAAAACTCCTAAATCTTGAAAGCTGTTCTCCTCCATATGATTTAAACTCTGTACAAGTGCCTGAGAAACCTCAAATATTGAAAACGTCTTCATGTATTAATAAAAAAGGTATTGTATTTATTCTACACTAAAGAAATGATGTGATACCTGATATAGTCAAAATATCCCCCCCCACCATTATTTGAATACCAGATGTAAATTTGTGTGCACCTTAAGTCCCTTCCCAGGTCTGAATGTGCAGATGGAAGTCATAATTTTTGTTTTAATTAAATATAGAATGTACTCTTTGCACATTAAATGTTAATGACAAGAGCGTGACATAAGTGTATATTTATTTTTTTAATAAATGCAGTCCATGGATTTGAAGGTTGTGTTGACATCATAGACTGTTTTCTTCCCCAGTTTTATTAATGTTTTTCCAACCTGTTTCATATTTCTCAAAAATGAGCCACTGCCACTCCCAAATAAACTTTCTGCTGGTGGTTACAATCAAACGAATAGCTGACAGAAGACTGAAGTAAGGAAAGAGAACATTTGCCATGCAAAACATCATTGTTGCTGAAGACAGTTAAATTAAAAGGAAGATTCTGGATATCTTTATAAAGTATAGAAATTTCGACTTAATTACATCTTGGCCCTGGTTTGAATGTTGTTTCTTTTTGTAAATCAGCTCCCTGATGCAAAATCTTTTTGTTTTTTGTAAATCAATCAGCAGCTCACTATCACTCAGTATGATTCTAACAGAGTATGAAGCATTCATAATGATCTTTACATCCTAAAAGTTCTCTAATTTGTCTTTTAACTATCAATGAAAGATTATTCAAATTAATTAAGTAGTTTAAACTTTTATTCTTAAAAAATGTTTTTCACTAAATATAAAAGGGTTTTTTTTTTTTTTTTTTTTTTTTTTTGGATCTTTGTTTTGTTTTTCTTTTCTTTTCTTTTCTGGAAAGATCATGAATTGACCAGTAGACAAATGTTTAACGTATTTTTCTAGTGCCCCAAGGTTTTTGTTGTTGTTTTGTTTTGTGTTTGTGGGAAAAAAATATGTCCTGTTCTTTAAATAAGCTGAAATACGATGCAAGAATTCAGGAATTTTGAATCATGTAACAGCCAGAGAATCAAAGAGAAACAAGGCAGATCTTCCATTGTCTGGTGGTTTTGTTTTGGCTTAACCAAGGTAGAGATTTAGAGTGCATCTACAGTTTGAAGAAAACATCTGAAGAAAGTAAGAGGACAGTGAAAAGGTTGGTGAAGGGAAGAAGAAGGAGCAGATGGAGGAAAGCTGGGGGTCAGTGGAAGAGTGAGGAGGGTTGAATATGGGGTCAAAATGAATGGCCTTTTTCTGAACAACAGGCTAAAAACTGAACTGGAGGAAAGAAGTGGGAAGAAAAAGGATAGTAGATATTAATATTAACAAGAATCATGGACCACATGCTCTGTTGGAAATGATTACTGTTACTGATAATAATAAATGCACCATTCTTCTCACAAGGATGCTATTTATTGTAAGAGACAGTTTTATTCTGTGAATGTATACATTCACTTTGGGAGTTTTAAATGTCTCAATCAGTCTGCACAGAGTTGTGAGCTAGTCAGTAGTTGTTAGCAACAGTTAGGGCTAACAACTCTTAAAATTTGTCTGTAGGCTGACTTCATTGCCTTTCCTTACATTTTGCTGGCATTAATGCTTGGTCCCCAGTGCACACTGACCTGGATAAATTTTGAAAGGATGTACTTGAAGTAAAGGACTCTCCATTTATTGTTCAGACTTAATTATCAGTTCTCTCAGTAATTTTGTTGTTGCTATTGTTGTTGTAGTTTTTGTTTTGTTTTGTTTTTATTTAAATACATAAAGCATTCAAACTGATCTTTCCTGAGTCCTGTTACTTGGTCTGTTCTGCTGTGTCCCTTTCTCAAGAACTATTGATTTGTATTCAAACATTTTAAAAAACAAAGGCATACAATGTGTGAAGCTGCACTCTTTTACTCGTTCTAAGCCTGTTCCTTGCCCCAGAATATCTACAGCTGAAAAGATATTGTTTCATGAAAGAGCACATCACTCTTTATAGCCTAATTATTAACACCTGAAAACAAAATGCACTAAGGTTGTAAAAAATTGCAACATCTATCAGGGCACTATGGAGAAAAACACTAAGAACAGTTATCTGAGTAGGTTTTTTCACTGATATTTAGTATTCTGCTGTCAATTTTTATATCCCCAAAGAAAGAGATTTGATGTTTCTATTCCTATTGTTTAAAATTTGTTATTATTTTCAGAAAAGACATGTTTTTTAAATATATTTCTTTAGTTGAATCTACAAACATTTATTTCCAACATTCTGCTTGTAAAACTGAAGCACAGAATTTAAATATTTTTCTGGCTTAATGTGTCGATGTCAGATTGTATTCTTCTGCAGATAGTGACTGGGGCTCAGCAAAATGCTGCAGAAAACATTTACACTTCTCCTGCACAGGCATTTCCAAAAATTCCATAGAGCCAAGAGGAAAGAAAGGAGTAATTACAAAAATGTGCAGTGCTTAACATATATATTCTAGGTTTTCATTTTGTTAATGTTTTAATATCTTCAAGTACAAAATACATATGGATAAGTGTGACAAGTTACAGCTAAACAGAGAATTATTCATTATTAGTGCCTTCTCACAGAATGGGTTAGATTGGAAGAGACCTTAAAGATCAGCTAGCTGCAACTCCCAAGCTAATGCAGAGTTGCCAGCCAGTGGACCAGGCTGTCCAGGATTCCATCGAACCTGACCATGAATGCCTCCTAACATGGAGCATCCACAGTTTCTGTGGGCAGCTTTGCCAGTACCTCATCAACCTCTGAGTAGAGAATTTTGATCCAAATAGCAAACTTAAATCCCCCCTCTTTTAGTTTAAAACTGTTTCTTTTTGTCCTATCACATTCAGATCATATAAAAAATTGTCTCCTTCTTATTTATAAGCTCCCTTCAAGTACTGGAAGTGTACAGTGAGATTTCCAAGGAGCCTTCACTTCTCCAAGCCAAGCCAGCCCAGCTCCCTCAGCCTTCCTGCATGGGAGAAGTGCTCCAGCAATTTTATCATCTTCATGTCTCTTCTTTGGACCTCCTCCAACAACTCCACATCCTTCCTGTACTGGGGGCCCCAGGCTTGGACACGGTACTTCAGATGGGGCCTCGCGTGGGCAGAGTAGAGTGGGACAATCCTTTCCCTCTCCCTGCTGGCAACCTCTCTTTTGATGCAGCCCAGGGTACTGTTGGCCTTCCAGGGTGCAAGAACACTCTGTTGGGTCATGTACAACTTTTCATCCATCAGAACCCACGTGCCTCTCTCTGCTGCTCAATAAGTTCTTCTCCCAGTCTGTATGCATATCTGGGATTACCCCAACCTAGGTGAAACACCTTTACTTGGCTTTGTTGAATCTCATTAGATTCTCATAAGCCCAATTTTTGAGCTTGTCCAGGTTCTTCTGAATGGTTTCACTTCCTTCTGGTGTACCAACTGTACCACTCAGCTGGGTATTTTCTTCAGACTTGCTGAGGATACACTTGGTCCCAATATCTATGTTGCTGATAAAGTTAAGATACCTTATTTTACTTCCTCATAGTTTTCTGCGTTCAAATCTGTCATACTGTAAATAGAGCAGTCATACAAAAAATTGTACCTGGTCACATAAACCCACAGACATGCATAGCAGAAGGTGCTTGACATTCATGCTGAGTCTGTAAGAACTAAAATATGTACTGAATTATTAGCATTATACCTAAACACTGCTGAATTTGGAATATCTCTTTTTTGTATTATCTCATACTGTATTTTTCTAAGGAAAAGGCAAGGTGTATTATAGTTACTGAGAGATGCAGGAAAGGGGGAAATCATCTCTCCATTGTTTCAAAGGTATGATTTTTTTTTAAAATGTATCCAAAGGTGATTAAGTAGAAGTAAACAAATATTTCAAAGCTCACATGAAATGTGTTGAGTAAAAATCCATGTGGTAAAATACTGTCTTTTGACTGTCTTATTTGTGGCACTGAAATTTATTTTAGTCAGAAAGAGATATTAATTTGGAAAAGCATACCTGGTACAGAAGCCATGCCAGCAAACAAGACAGTAGGGGGCTAACTCTCGAAGTCAGTGTAGGTCTTGCCACTAAATTAAGTAGGACTTAGAATGGTTATGTGGAATCACAGGTCCATTCAGTATGTCTTGTGTTTCAATAATCTGCACCACACAGAGAATGACAAAAACATGTTTTGCAGATTTCTGAAGCACACACTAACAGGATTTTGCACCTGTGCCACAGGCAGGACCAGTGGAGAACACCAGGTTTAAAAAAAAAAAAAAAAAGTTATTAAGCATTTCTAAGATGGAACAGTTGGAGTTGTCCCCACATCTGCAGAAACAACAGGTACTCAAATCTGACCACCCTGGCTTGCATCTTCTGTGATTAATACAAATAGCAGTAAGTACCAAAAATACTTCTTGAAGACTTGTGCATCTATTAGGAAATGCCTATTTAAAGTAACTTAAAAAAGTGGAAATCCTCATATATGTTGATGTCACAAGATCCATGATTTTGATCCGTCAGCTTTGCTTTGCAGCTCCTGTGATTTCTTTCTGTTTATAACATCGTTATGTTTTTATTTTCTCTGTATTTAAGTGATTTTTTTCAATCTTCAGAGGCATCAGATATAATAATAGAATATTATAAATGTCTGTAAATATTTCAAAACCAATTTCTGTACCTGTATTTTCTGAAATATTTTCAACTGAGTGCTAGTTTACAGATTTTCTTTCACTTTAAAGAAAGAATGAAAACCTGGTATGGTAGAAATTTAATTTGAATTTCTTTAATGTGTGATTGATGATAACTCAAAATCTTTGGTCTTTGTCTCCCTCTTTTTTTTTTTTTTTTTTTTTTTTTTTTTTAGTAACTTCTAAGAAATAACTGCTTCTCCAAGTTCTGTAAGATTTTTGACTTTTTTTTTCCCACTGAAATTTATCACACTGTACTATTTACAGTTATTTTATCCTTCATGAAATCACTAGTTCAAGAGTTCTTTTTTTTTTTTTCCCCTACATTTACTGTAGCTGCCTAATCAGATATTAAAATTCTGAAGAATTTAGGATGTTTTGGGCTTAATATGTCTATATAGAATACAGGAAATCAGAGTCTATGTCTCTTCTATAGGGGAAATAGATTCTAGTAGCTCCAACTTTGTATGTTAACAGATAGAGATGAGTGACAAGGTCAGTCACTTTTGCTTACATAGTCATTGTACTCATAATAGTACCCCGTCTTGACTTAGTATAGACTTTAAAAGCACTTTACAAAGGAGGTCAGGATCACTGAAAGATATGGCAGCTCAGATGGGAAGTGACTTGCTTGAGGACATTCATCAATGTCACAAGTGAAGAAGGGACTCAGGAACTTCACTCTAGTGCTTAATCTCAACCGGTACTCCTAGATTTACTCTGGCAGCTCAGTTTTAACCCAGATCTATACTCATATTTATTCCTCATTTCAGATATTTGATCTGTGCTCACAACTCTTTCTTGTCATTTCCTAAAAGCACTGTTATGAACAACTGTACCTGACTGGCATGCCTGCCATAGAGCAGATTTTGCAGTCATTCCAGCAGATTGAAATGGATAATTGTGAAAACTGGGAAAAGAGACATTAATCTATATACAAAACAGACAAATCATCTTTTGTAACTGTTAGCTGCTATTTAAAAGTGCACAAGCTGATTATTTAAACAGCAGTACCAGTGACAGCTCATTATTGCTTTTGTTTTCTTGCTTGAATATATGGATACTGAAATTCTTTAACAATTTCAAACAGTGATCACGTTTCCGAAAAATCTGATTTGTTTTCATGTGTGCACACACATCCACAGAAAATGAAGTGAAAATTGTTCATTAATGAAGCCTCGTGTTATTGCAAAATCTGTTGACATTGCCTAAATTGAAAAATGATGTAAAAATTAGATTATTTATTTGTTTATTTTGCTCTTACTGCAGTTTAAAGTCCATAAGTCAAAGAATTCATTCTGTGCCTGAAATTTGAAAAAAATTAAAGGCACAGTAGAAGGAAATGAACAAGCTGTGTTTGTAATGATGCTGCACATGTGGAATAACACTTATTAGTATTTCTATGAAGGAAACTTATTCAAAGGAAAAATGGTTAATATTTGATTTATGGAGATAGACATATTTTTAAATTATACAGAATAGTAAATCATTTTGGTAATTAACTTTACGTCTCTTGATATCATGTCTTAAAAGGTTCTTCAAGCCTAATCCTAAAAGTATCAGGAAAAAGCACATCAGAAAACAGAGAACGTCTCATGTTATAGGAGCTTTCCAGCACTTCAGTGCTTTACAGATGTGCTGGCAACAAAGTACAGCAATAAGGTTTTTGAAGTTTACAGATAATCAGAAGTTATCTGCTGCCTACATATATCTGATTGACAAAAAAGTTATAGTTAGATATCAGCTTTATTTTAGTGAGGAGAAAATATTTTTCAAGCAAACAGAATTATATATATGTGTATATTTATAGGAAATATTCAGAAAATTTACATATTTTACAAATTCAATAATATTCTCAGCTTTGATAATTACTGAAATATGATATATCACAATTAGTTTTGTTAGGTATTCTTTTAATTATAGTTTTAGTTAATCTTAAAATAAAATTAGAAGTAAATGGGATTTTGTAGAACAATATAAGCACAAAGGATTTCAACCAGTTACATTTTATTCTCCATTTACTTATACATATTGAAAAATAAAAATGAGAACAATCCTATTCATATACCAAAATAGTAAAATTTTTAAGTGTTTGTTTTCTATGCTCAAACTACTATATAATTTGATAGAATTTTCTGTTTCCTCTGAAATTTCTGAAGCATAATTCAGCAACATAAACTTTTTTAAGTGGTTTATTGACCTTATTGAACAGTCTCATACCACAGTGATTTAAAAATACAGGCTTTTTCATCATATTATGATGTGTAGTTTACACCAGGTAATTTTTTCTTTTCTTGAGAGGAGAAATAAATCTGTATTTGTATCTGAAATATTTATACAAGTTTCCTTTTAGAGCACATGTTGTTATAAACGAAATGGTTATCCTTTTCATAGAATTGCTACATAGTGACATATTTCTTGTTGACAGTTCAAGCATGAAAATTAATTTTCTACAATGTGTTAGTTTGGCAATGTGCCTAAAGGACTTTTCCTTGTCTTCACATGTATTCTGCATTTGTACCTCATTTGTCTTAGAAGTGTTATGAGATCTTCAAGTTACTACTACAGTTATATACAGATTCATGGACTGCATATACAGACAGCATGTTTAGGCTTCTGGACTGATATCTTGTGTAATGTATTTAGATTTACTTTGTTAGATCTGATATGAAGCCAATAATTAAAATGTGCCTTCTTTGAAGATGTTCCTTTCTGGAAACTACATCTTTAGTCTGTAGTTACACTATGAAATATATGGACAAACATAAAGAGAGAAAAAGGAGGGAGAACAGAAGGAAAAAAAGTACTGAGGAAAATTTGGGATGGTGAAAGCAAAGTCACAAGGCAAAATTTCCAGATTTCAGTGTACCTCATCATTGGGTCATAGTCAGCGTGACTAGTTCTGCTAGTTCTCTAAAATGTGAAAAAAAATCCGTAAGCAGGTGCTGAAGTCAGAAAGCCTGTTTATATCAGATTCCTGAAAATAGAAAATTCAAGGGCCATTTTCCCCTGAGATGGCTCCTATATGGGCATAGTAATGCCTTTCAAGAGCTGACGGAGTAGAGATGCTGCATTACAAATTGTCTCTTTCCTTCTCTGCTTCTCAGTAGTGCTGTAGTTTGATTTGAAATAATTTGCTGGAAATTTTCTCACTTCTATAACTACCAAAGAGCTTTTAATCTGCAGTATTCTGATTCTAATAAAATCTAGGGATAGTCATTGCTGTATATACTAAGCAAGAAGCAGGGAATAGATTTGTGGAAAAGCAGCAGTGTCATAACATAACACCTTGCATAGTAACACATATATTTTTTTTTTCTAACAATCTAGCACCATGTGAGCATTATCAGATATCTGTGTTTCAGTCACTTCTTAACAGCTTAAATACTTTCACCTGTTTAAAGCACATGTGCTTTTAAATTATTACTAGTAGCAATAATTATCATTACATACCACCTCTTGCACCAGAAGTAAAGGGAACTAAAACTATAACAAATGATGGCATTCACTAACCTATTTATAGTAGTATAAAAGTTAAGCAAGCTATACGGATAACCTGCGTAGCATTTTACCAAACAGAAAACTCAAGGGAAGCAGGAGGGGAAGCTCAATGATTTTCTTCTTTCAAGTCTGCATTCATAAGAGACATACTTGGCTCAAGTTCCACTGGGTCTAATGACATTGTGTCAGTCATTTAATTTTTACAGAATAGAAGCAATTTAAAGCAATAAATGTGTAACACACGAACCAGTTTTTCACAGGAGCAAGGCTCTCTACTTCATATATTATTTTCCCTCATACCACATTATTTCATGGTCATTCAAATGATCCAGCTTACTGTCCGGAGTTTTTTTTTTCTTTTTTTTCCGTTTCTTCACCTGATGTAAGATTTCTTATCCATTTATAGTTTGCATCTATTATTCATCAGAATTATCTCTTATTTAAAGATCTATTTGAGGTAGCAAAGTGAGGCTAATAACAAATTCTTCAAAGTGGAACTTCAGATCTGTTTTGCAAACAGGTATTTATAGAACCTCTTTCTCTTCTAGTTACTAAATCATTCAGAATTCAATTCTCTAAGTTACTTATGCTTTATTCAATTAAATAGGTGACAATATTCCCCACTTAATCAGATTTGCTTTTCAAAGCCTTACATATTAACAATGTTTTCATCTATTATATTTTCTAAAATCAAATTGTGTGTTCACATATGATAGAAAAATCCCAAGTATTAAGTAGATTTTCATAGTTAACTAGAAGAAACGGATTCCAGTATTCATTATTATATGCTATTTTTTAAAGTAAGAAAAGTAACAGGAAATATGATTTAAAATCTTTCTTTGAAAGTCTACATTTACATGTGGTATTGAAGTGCTATGCAGACCCTGTCTGGCCTCACACAATTTTTGCAAATTAAAAGTGAGAAAGGTTCTGAGCAAATCCTGCAAGTTTCGCTTTAACAGAAGATTTGAATTTGAGCAGAATCACATTCTTGCTTTAATCATAGAATTAAATAGCTGAGCATAGGTGGCTGTATAAGCCCTCTGTGTAAGACTGCATCTGAGATGAAAGAGAAGTGTGTTGGATTCCACTCAAGTTCATAGAAATAGTTTTGTTTATGAATGTTGCAAGTAGCAGAGAGCAGGTCCCTGAGAATCAAAATGACAGCATCAGCACTTGACTTATAGATGTGGAAAAGTATCAAGCTCCTACACTCATTCACATGCTTGTTTTTTCCATAGGCATTCTGTGATGATTAAGCACCCAGCTCTGACCTGGAGTGCATTGCAACTGCTGCACACCTTTCCTAGAACTTCTCATTCTGATTTATCAGTATTTACAGGAGGTGACTTTCCTTTTTTTTTTTTTTTTCTTTTTTTTCTTTTTTTTTCCCCTAATATTTTAAAAACAAAATCTGCCTTTCGGTGCAAGTAGTTGAGACTTGACAGGATGTAGCAGATGGTAAGGACTGAATGCGTTGTCCAGTGCTTGAAACTTATTAGCGTGGATGCCTAGAAAGCATAGGTTGTTAGGATTAACAAAGAGAAACTCAGGACTTGTTCTGAGAGCAACTGTTTCTAAATCAGTTTCCGCTGTTTTGCAATTTGGTTTCCAACCCCTCATTCACTAACTTAACCTTCCAAAGCTCTTAGCAACCTAAAGGAAAACACTGAAGAAACACGTTTTTATTTTCCTTTTCTCTCTCTTCCCCCCCCCCCCCCCCCCCCCCTTTGAAAAGTAACAGTCAACTAACAATAAGGACATTGGCTCTGCATTAGCCATTTTAAAATACAAAGCCATCACCAGGCCAAAGCAACAGCTTGAAGTAAATAGAAGCACCTGAAATCATTTATTTCTCTGTTTCTCCAGCGCACAAACAAAGCTTTTAACACTGGAACACTGTGTGTCATTTTACCCAATTGCAGATTTTGTTACGATTAAGCTGTAAACCTTTGAAAGTAAGGATTTGTCATGGAAATGCTGACACAGCCTTAAGTGAAGCAGAGTGAATGGCATGGCACGATTCTCTGCTCCAAAGAAGTACAGTCTCAATTGGCATCAATCTCTGTATACACAGCCATGACAAAAGGGGAGCCGGGAGCCTGAATATTCTCCCAAAGCACTTAAAAGAACGGTGTGAATTGGGAAGGTCTTGCAAGTTTTTGTTAGTTTGCAGCTAGACAGTGTGCTGTGCTATTCATTTTAGGTTAAGCTTGTGGTGCTGTCTAAGAAGTAGCCCTTCTACAAAAACGTGATCTATGCTTTTCCAGATATTTGTATGTCAGGCAGCTACACAGCAGCAACTTCTGTAATCCCTTCTCCCGCAGTTAGAGCTACTAGAAAGGCTTAATAATATCCCAGAGGCAAAGATGAAACAGTATCTCCACAGCTACTGTTTGCTGTAGAGAGCTTTTGAAGTCAAGCTTAAGATGTCTTTATTTCCCTAGCAGAAAGGATTTTTTCCCCCTTCTTTCTACAGTGTTGCCATGATGATGGATTTCTGCTTGAAAAATATTCCATGAGGTTCCACTTTTCCCATACAACATTAGGGAATGAGAGTGATTTTTGTCAGGGACTCCTGGAATTTGTAAGTACAGTATGTCACTACAGAAACTAACAGCTACCCTACCAGCAATCTCAATTTAAAACTCCCCTCTTTCTTTCTTATCAGGTTTACAGCAGCCTCAGCCTTCACAAGCAGCTTTCTACTGCCTGAATCTTGGCTTTTAACTTCCATTTCTAATTATGTCTAAACTGAGTTCAGCATGCAGCCCTCTGTTTGTAGCTCATTTTTCCATTGGTGTAAAAAAGTTAAATATGATAAAGCTGCTAACTCTGTAAAAAACATGATCAAATGAAAGAGGATATGAGATCACATAAATGCAAATGAATATTGATTACAGTTATAATGATTATAGTTAGTTTAACAATTCATGTTTTAAGCACAGCTACCTTGAAAGAGAGCAGTTACCTCTGTTAAGTCTCTCTTAATACAAGATCAAGAAAATATTCTTTAGGAGGTTAAAAAAAAAAAAAAGAAGAAGAAAGAAAGAAAGAAGGAAAGGAAGAAAAGCCATGATGTAATTTAACAAAGTTTTCCAGAGGATTCCTTCCCAAATGGGGGAAAAATAATAATAATAATAAAAAAAAAGTAACTGAAATCTAATACTTGAGACTGAATGTGGTATTTTGGATCCAAGGTTAATCTCAGTTTCTCAATGGAAATTAAAAATAAACAGTACTTCTAGGACATTCTTGAAAACAAAGAAGACCAGAAAGGAAGTGGTTCAGAAATATACATTTATATAAAAGGATGCAGCTACAATTACTATTTTGTGATGTTGTTCTGAATTTATGTGAATAAGGAAATTGTACTGCAAAACAAAAAATGATAATCATCCACTCACTGAAGCCAGTGAACTATTTATTACCTCTGGGGGGAAAAAACAAAACAAACAAAACAAACCAAACAACAGCAACAACAAACCCCGTGTCTTTCCACATACAAAAACATGGAGAGAAAAATCCCTAAAAAAATAAAAAAATTTAAAAAAAAGGTGGAAAACATAGCTAGATAGTTGTACATTTGATGGATATAAAAGATTACAACTGTAGCTCAGCTGTAAAGCAAAGATCCAAGATAAAAGTCCATACACAGCAGTCCTCAGTTACAATTCAGAGCTATTGTAAAGGCAGGTGGTAAAATGAATACTTGTCTGAACATACACTGGTTTCTATTTTCTTACTTCCGAACTGATCTTTTATTATATGAGCTAAGTCATAAGCCAAAGGCAGGCAAGGCAGTCCATGTGCCTCATGAAATAATAAAAAACTCTAAATATTATTGATATTATATTGCTACTACAGATCACATAGCTAACCATGATAGTTTGTCTGAACGAGTCCTGTTAGTAAAACAAATAAATGAATAATTAAATGTATAAATAAAATTATTTCTAGTAGTTGATTTTGATTTGATATATGTACTACCACGAGTGTTGTGCCTGAGAATTTAAAAAGGATCACTCACTACAAGATGAATGATTCTGCTTTCTTGTATTCTCCCTTTCTGTTGTACAGCAATGGAGAGCTGTGAAAAGCAACAACCCCAGATAGGAGTAGGATTATATTGTGATTGTATGGGAACTGTTGAATCACAGCCTGAAACTCTGATTGACCACCTGAGGCGAGCGCTGAGTCAGCTGTAGGGGCACAAGTGAACGCAATTTCACCTGAGTGACTAGGCTCCACCGCTCCTAGGCCCCCGTTTAAGGGCTGACTCCCAAGAGGACGGATCTTTATTTGGAGATCCTTCTTCTTGGAGTCCTTCTGTGAGCCCAGGACATGGATAAGATCTTTATTTCATTTCTCCTTTGTAATGTGATTATCTCTCTGGTCCAATTCATGTGTGCCTGTTTGCCATACATGTGATCTACAGCTTTGGTGAAAAACATGCTACACTCCTTGGTGAAGATGCAGTGCTGAGGACATACCTGTCCCTCAAATCTGAAACTACAATAGGTGATTAAAAAACTGTAGAAAACTAGGAATTCCGGAAGAATTCAAGAAGAAAAACTGAACTTTAAGTGTTAAAGAGTCCTTGCTAAAACATGCTAAAATGTAAGACTTCAGTAAACTTCATTGTGAATTGTTATCGCTTCCCAGGAGATCTCTAGGCTTACAAGTTGGATTTATAGACTATCTTCTAGACTAAGGAAGTATGCAAAATTGCAGAGTATTCAGTTGGAAAAAAACATCACAGTCTTTACTGGTTGTAGCATTTCTACTGAAACTTGGATGGTCTTGGTGATACTAAGACTTTTTTTGAATGTAGATCAGATACTGGAGATGATGAAAGATAGACACCTGTGCTTTTCTTTTCCACTGCAGAGATAATTCTCTCATAATTGGGAAGAGAGGAGAAATTTTCTTCTAGACTGATATATCCAAATGGAACTTCAAAATATTTAACTCATGAAGGCCTTTTCCATGACAGTGGGTAGGAGGAAAAGACATAGTTAGAGGCTAGTAGTTTTTCAGTTCACCTTCCTGCTGTCTAAACTATACTTGTAGCTGCTAACCATTTCTCTGCAGGGTTTCTACTCTACACCAACTGAATTGTAAAAATTTGCCAACTAGGTATGGTATCCTGATGGCTTGTCCTGCTGCTTTGATCTGCAGCAGTATGTGTCAACCTGCCAAGCTTGCTACAAGCCTTCAGGTTTTAGTGTTCCTACTCTGACAGCAGCCTTTCATTGTTCCTATCTCTATGATTGTCTTTTTTCTAGGCTTTGCTTCAATAACACTTTGCTTGTCTCTCTTTCTCTCATTCACAGTGGGCAGCTTAGCAATATGCCTGGTATGAATGCTCCTTTCGTAAGTACTGTGACAGTTGGCCCACTCCATGCCTTCACACTGGAAGGCTTTCAGCACTCTGGCTCTAATCTGCCAGTAGATTTTACACAGAATAAGAAGCTGCCACAACATTCTAGCAGTACATAAACACAGTACAACAATATTCAGCATTTAGTCACATCTTTATCACAGAACATGAAAGAATTTGCAGGCTGGATGAGAAAGGAAAAGAGATAATAATTTCACTGAGAAGTATATTTCTGACTTAAAATAGCAAATACTCATTTAAACATTCCATTTTGGAGGGTAGAAGTGCTTTTACTTTTACTGTACCCTCCTTAAGGAAATTGTCTAATCCAGAACATTGTTGGGAACTGAAGAAAAAGACGGAAAAAAATATAAGGACAGACTGTACAAGCATTACTTTTTGTAGTGTAATTACATTACACTGCTGGCAGATACAGTGATTATATGTATATTTTATATATTGTGATACAGAACTCTTCTGGAGCAGTAGTATTTGCATCTGTGTGACTGTGTCTTTCACTTAAACTTCAGGAAGCTCAAAGGCCTGTTTTCTTTTGGTTTTATTCCCCATGTTCCCACTTAAATATTCTCACTGATGGAGATATCACTTAACATTTTTAGTGGTGTTAACTTAATTGTGTCTTATCTGTGGAGGATTTAAGCACATTTGTGTAGCTGGCATTAATTATTAAATAAAAAAGAAATGATCTGTAGATCAGGATATTCTAGCCTGAAGTCATCTTCTTTTTTTTTTTTTTTTTTTTTTTTTCTATTATCTTGCCAAAATATTTTCTCTCTCTCTCTCTCTCTCTCTCTCTCTTTCTCTCTCTTGTGGTGGTGGTGGTGGTGTGTGTGTGTGTGTGGACTTCAACAGAAAGTGCTTTTTACCTGAAAATTACTGAGATAAATCAAGGATTAAAACAAAGGATACAAACTTTATAATTAATATCATGCTTCACTAATGAGTATTTTGCTTGTTAACACCTGTCAGGCTTTGTAATATTTTCTTCTCAAGCATGGAAGGTATCATAGAAATGTCAAAACCTCATAAGAATTCAAAACAAAATGTTTGGGAATAAAGATAATACTTTGTATGATGCTTTGAGACACCATGAAAACATAATGAACATATATATATATAGTCTATAAAATTGTAGAATCATATAGTCTTATAATCAGTTGAGTTAGAAGAAACTCTTAAAGTTGAACCTTAAAAGTCCAGCTCTAGTGCAATGAACAGGGACACCGGCAGCTAGATCGGATTGCTTGGAGTCTGATCCAGACTGACCTTGAATGTCTCTAATGGGGCATCCAGCACCTCTCTGGGCAATCTGTTCCTGTGCTTCACCACACTTAATGTAAAAAAAAAAAAAAAAAAAAAAAAAAAAAAAAAAAAATCTTTAGTCTAAATCTCCCCTCCTTTTGTTTGAAATCATTTCCCCTTTTTCTATCACAACTGACCCTGCTAAAGAGTCTGTTCCCTTCTTTTTTTATAAACCGCCCCCCCCCGGCCGCTACCAGGTCTTCCAGGAGCTTTCTCTCCTCCAAGCTGAACTGCTTTTTAAAAATAATTATCATAATTTTCTATTCTTTTAATAAATAATTCCTCTTGCTTTACAAAGGCTTAATTTCATTACACAAGAAGAAATACATCTTCTTTGTGTTCATGATATGAACTTTGCATTTTGTAGGTGTCCCTGATTCCTGCAGGTAAGGCTCTCAGAATGGCTTCACAGTGCATTGTGCTATTATTCTGCTACTATCTACAGCATCAATAAACTTTTGAGCAGATGTTCAATACCCAAACGTACTGACCACTGGGGAGTCATAATAACTATCTACAAACACATAAAGGAATATTATAAGACGATAGAGACCAATTATTCTCATTAGCTAACAAAGGCAGAATAAGAAAGAATGAGCGCTGTTTTAAAACAAAACAAAACAAAAAAATCTTGATTTAAGAAAAACTTGAGCTGGTAAAACAAGATCAGGAAATAATAAAAACCACCACAGGAATTGATGAAACATTCACCATTCAAGACATTTAATCTAGCCCCCTGGTATACCTGTTTCAGACAAGCCAACACGCGGTATAGAACAAATCTACTTTTTCAGCTAGTTTTATGCTTCTTGGAGTAACTGTGCACCTTACTGCTGAAAGTTAGATACTGATCTTATTGTGGTTGACCACAACAGCTACTTCTTGTAATTCCCTGTGGTCAGATACTAAACAGGAAAAATAGTTTGTGCATGGACTGAAACAAAATTTAAAAATTGTCGGGTTTTCCATTTTTTGTATATGTGGATAACTGCAATGATTTTTTTCTCTATACTAAAAGTCAAAATTATCAGTGAAGAGGACAGTGCTTTTCTAGACTTTCCTTACAGTTTCCTCTCAACTTTTTTCCTCAGTTAGTTAGTCTACTGTATAAAGAAAAAAATCCTGAAATAAATGAAGAGTACAAACATAAGTTTACAGAAAGCACATATATATATACCTGTAGATCTCTCCAGAAGTAATGCCTCTATTTATTTCCATTGAAACTACAACAGGTATAAAGAGCACAGTAACATTATTAGAGCAAATTCTCAGCTACAAAACATTATTTTCCAATGTAGTCATCACCTTTAGCTGCACATTTTCATCAGTGATGAATTAGAGTGCACATTCAGCACTCATAAAAATTCCCAAGGGCAAAGGTGACCCATTGTCACACAGCTGCTATTATGGCATTATTGTTAAGAAAATATTGTGCGTGTGGTCGAACTTTCACTATGCTCACATCCACTGTTTGGTCTCCAGAAGTGTTCAGCAAGCATTGATGAATGCTAGTGGGTGCCATTTTTTCCACGTGGGGAAATTCAATTCCACACCTTTGCTTCATAGACACTTCCATGTCAGATGTCATTCAGAGATCTTTGAAGTATTCATTTTATGGCCATTTAATTCTTTGTACATTGAGTTCTACAGGGATTACGTAGTTCATCTAGTAGTGTGTGATAAATATCCAGAATATCTCTGAAAATTCAGGTCTGAAAGAAATGATGATAAGAAAGCTTATAAAGAAGATGGAGACTGACTTTTTACATGGTCTTATAGTGTTAGGAGAAGGGGAAGAGTTTTAAACTAAAACAGGGAAGACTGAGGATGGACATTAGGAAGACTTCTATGCTGAAGTTATACTCGGGAATGCCAAGGTGGAAGCTTCTATTTCTAGAACATTAGGTAGATTTTTGCCTGAAGGAGGTTTTTTTTATCAGTAACATGTAAACAATTATTCAGGTATTTCCTACAGCATTCATTCATTGTAGGGAATATAGCAGAGCAAAAATCAGCAGAAGCTGTTTCTGGCATTTTCCAGGAAAGCTAAATGTAATAAAAATAACATAGATTTTCAGATAGTATATCACCAGTTGTTTCCTTATATCACAGTTACTGCCTATAGGACAGAGATGATTGGACTGCTACACTTAGCACGAAGACCTAGAAACAGATCTTTGTCTTGGTATCCGTATGGAAATTCAATATGGAAATAATAAAAAATGATTTGAACATCTGCTACTTGAATTCCTTACTAATTTGCCAAAAAGAATGCCTGGGATTGTTTTTAGCAATAAGAAAAATACACAGTGAGTTGGAAGACACTGATAACACTTAAGCAGAACAGCTCTTCAGCACTCTGATGAGATGAGTTACTGTACAGATGGCTTCCATCATGTAAGTCTTTTCTGTTTATAGGGCTGCAGGTGGTAGAGTGGGAAACAGAGTAAGTGGAGGAAAGGTTAGGACTCCAAATCAATTGTAGCAATTCACCAAGTAAAATCTGTCTCTGTTGAATGTAATAGCTATTTATCAGCACTGCCATCTAGAGCTGCGTGGGGGAAAAAAATAACAAACAAACAAAAATCCAGACAGTAGAAACTGAAATTAGATCTTTCACTGTTTAACAGGAATGTACAAGAGAAACATAGACATCTTATACTTTTTGTTATCTTAAGGCAGGGCATCCAGGAACTGTCTGAAGGAAGCAAGAAAAGATGGGGAAAACAAAGAAAATTAAAATCTCAAAAAAAATTCAGGCAACCTTGACTGATTTACATGCTAGGCAAAAAAACTTCATAAGTGTTAGTATGGTATAAAGCTTAGCTTCCCTTTGGTAGCACAAGTGAAATTTGTATTCTCCTAATTTAGGATGATCTTAGTATACCAGTGGACTAGTTATTTTATCTGTTATGCATACATTTTAAAATACTTTGAATTGTATTGTAATCAGTTCTTTCACTGCTGCTGTAACTCCCCTGGGGTACTTTCAACCATTCGGGAAGTGAAGAGAACTGAGCAGGTATCACATGGGCTTAGTGACAGCCAGAGGACAACCAGAAATTATTTGATAATTGTCCGTTACAAGGAGGGCAGGAAAAGAGATGACTGGAAGTTTTGTAGAAGCTTGGAGTTTTATGATGCTCTCCAAATCTCTTTGCACCATAGAAAGGATGAGTATCCTTATTTCCTTGCTACTATGTTGCTATTTTCCCATAGAAGTGAAAGGAATTTTTGTATTGAGTAATTTTTTTTTTCCCAACTGACTGGGAAAATTAGGATATTTGTTTCAGGGAGTAAGTAATAATAAATATATTTTTAAAATCACCTACTTTTTCAGTCTAGGACAGATTTCAAGATAAAGAAGAGTAGAAACAAAAGTAATTTTCTTATGTTTTACTTATCTTCTTCTACTCAAGCCATGAAATTATTTGACAGTTATTAGCTATAAATGTTTTATATAGGTATAGTTTATCCAGAGTCCATGAAATCATTAAAATGAATATTTTAGTATTATTGGGTGACTAATAATGAGATCTATGGAAAAAAATATGTACTGAGATGTCCTTAAAAGCCTGGGTTTATAGTTACAGGTATGCTGCTATCTAAAAGCATTTGTAAGAGTATTTTCCTTCTGACCCTTGCTGGTTAGCATGGGTCAGCTGCTCTCAGAACTCTTGGTGCAACAGAACTACTGGCTTCACAGTAACCTGATGGCTACAGACATCTGTAGGAAGATCGGAAAGTGTTAGGAGCCTTGTTGACCCAAATATATAATCCCCATAATGTCTAGAAACAATGAAAACTGGCACTAAGATACAAGTCTGTTCTCTCCTCCTACTTCCTACTCTTCCTCCTACTTCTGTCCATACGTGGTGGGAAACATGGAGACCTTTGAGTACAGCAAAAGCAACAGAGGTTTTGGACTTTCCTTTTTGTCAAGAGCATGTTCATGTTCTCTATGATAAACTGGCAGGAGATAGAATGTAGAAGTACATCTTCAGGAATTCTTACCTCAGTGTGCACTGGCTTTGTATGAAAGCTGGCTACATAAGACAATCCATCACTCTCATTGTAGGCACATTAGCTGTAGTTACCACTTGTATTTGAAACTACTTCCCCTTTTCATGCTGGTGTGACTACTAGTCTACACTGCTCCAGAAGTCATTAGAGACTTCAGACAGAATAGCATTCTCTGCAGTGGTCTTCAACAGAAAGCATCCTTGTCCAGTCACTCCAAAAGATGCCAAGAATGTGCCAGATTCATTAAATTTTAATGTACAAAAATGTTAACCCGTGACACTCATATTTAGGAACCCAGTCATCTTCATCTTAAATAAGGTTGACATATCCTTTCCTGCCTGATGACATGAAGTCCAGCAGTGTGGGAACAGACAACTGCTGCTGACAGTGCCATTACTGCCCTAAGGAATGTGAATGCATCCAGAGCATCCTGACACCCACAGAAATTTAATTTTAGTCCTCAACTTCTGGCAGATTATCTTTAAATAAATCGTAGGTGAAGTAAGGTACACTGACTGTTTGAAGATGAGATCTGAAAGCTGAGCCCTCAGTGTTGTCATCCAGTCTCTTTTGACCTTAGAATGTACTACAACCTCCCTTCATCTCTAAGCTGTATAACAAATCCCTTAGGACAAGGAAGCACATAAACAGAATCACTAGACATTGGCTCCAGCTCCTTGACTGATGCCTTAGAAGATTACCAGGTACCATAGTGATCTGTAGATTACAGATAGTAATTTCAGGTACTGAAGGAATATGGATGAAGTACGCTGGTGTAGTAAAAGAAAATTCTCACCCAGGTGGGATGCCTGAGGGGTCTCAGCTACCTACTGACATCAAATTATTAAATTAAGTAACATACCTCCCTTATATTTTTCTTTCTCCTTTTAATGATATTCTTTGGACAAAAGGCATAGCTGCTCTTTTATCTGGTGGCAACCATTTCAGTTTTCCAGATGGTAATGTAATAGGAAAAACGAAGTCATGGCCATGATTAAAAAATAAAGAAAAAGAAAAGAAAAGAAAAGTAATAGGAATAAATTAAGGAATGACAAGTGTACTTCTGTAAAGCCACTTTAAAGAGGAGAATGTGAATAATTCTTACATGTATATTAGGTCTATAGGCAGGATATACAGATGCAGACATATAATTGACTTACCACATGTTAGACAGCTGCTATAATTTACTTCATGTGGATACTTAACCCCTTGCAAATAAGAAGTAAAACAAGTAATGAAAGAATGTAAAAAAAAGAATGAAAGAAGTAAAAAAAGTAATGAAAAATAAACTAATTTTGGTAAGTTTTACTTTGCAGTCACCATGACATGAGAGTACACAGTAGGTTTGTTATGCTGGCTTAGCTCATATGTGGCACTTCAATGAGCCACAGTAATTCAATGCAATTTCAGGGGTTTTTCTGTGTTTGAAATTATTTTCTTCTGTCTTCTCATCAGCAAGAATCCTCCCATTTTTCTTACTTACTGGTCAGATAAATTGTTCACTTCCAATAGCAAAGCCCACATATGCCTATATTTGCAAAAAAATGTGTCTTATCACAACTAAGAAATCCTTTCTCTGTTTGTATATGCGTACTACTCAGACAATGGGAAACATATGCCTTAGGAAAATGATATCAGGAGCTCTGCCACCAGTGTATCTGGTACTATGGAGAGTTTTATGAAGTATTCAGGGTACATGACTGTGTGGGTGATTTTGAACAAAGTATGTATTTAAATACTGTTTATGGCTTTGTGTGGTATTCCAATATACATGCTAAAAAAGGTATGGCTTTTTAACAAATGGAACGCAAAATGATATTTTAACCTCATTGCACATAGAGGTTTCAGAGATTAGGAAAGCTGAAGTCTGAAATTCATCTTCTAACATGATGTGCTTGAAAGCAAGGTGCATTGTGTGATTTCAATCTAGTCAATCCAGTGGCTTAACATAACAATGTTATATATTATCAGGGAGTAATAACATCTGAAGATTAGATTTTTCACTCCTCTGGCTATTCAAATTCTTTTATACTGGGCTTAAAGCACTTCTAGTTCTTTGACTAACTGATTACTTATACTAAGTTGAAGTGGAAAAAGATGATAGCCAACTTTTGATGTTTAGAGTTAAAATAATGAAAAGTACTTTTCCCTTGTTGGACAATATTGCTTGCAGAGAGATAGAATATTCAAAGAGAGGCATATACACATACAGCATTTTAAACTCACTGTCACTGACATGCTCTGAAAAGATTTTTCTTTGTTGAATTGCTAAAACTTATAAAAAGTACAGCTCCCCATCAACAGTTATAAGCTGCTCCAAAAGGTATGATTCCAATTAAAGAGAAGTCTTTACATTCTCCTTTCCCAGGGAGAGCTGATAAACCAACAGCAAACCACTCTAGAAGTGAGTCAGGACAGATAAAAACAGTGTGAGGATTTCCACTGATGAGAGCAGTAACACTGGTGGGAAGCTGAGCTTGCTGTACATTTGTGGGCACCAGCTCCTTGAAATAGCTTCAGGTTCAGCACCTTATTCTACCCAGACAAACAGATCTACCCATGCCATGAGGTGATTGCTAAGATTTAGTAAATTTCATTGTCATAGTTCTATAATCTGTTAAGTGTAGATGCTTTCTTTAGTGGATGTTTAAAGGTTTGATATCATGATTGAATGATATCATCCTGAAGTAAAAAATAAAAAATTGTAAAACAGTCTACCAGATTTATTTTTCTGGGAGAAGCTCAACAATTGAGATCAACAGCCACATTAAATTATGTTGGTATTTTTCATTATGTACTTACATAATAATAATAATTGGATAAAGGTTTCATTGATTTTATTTTATTTTTTAATCCAAGAACAACAGCAAACAAATAGCACAAAGATGAGGGATGCAGTTTCTTATATAGTCTGCAGAATCCAAAATTTGACCATTATCTTTGTTTTTGCTCTTACTATCTCCAGCAAGCTCTGGTAAAATTCCAGGGGAATAATTACACTTTGAGAAGTCTTCTAGCCAGATTTCTAGCCATTTATGCACCCTGCTCAATGATTCTAATTTAACAGCTCCTTCTGGATGTTTCTACCTAAGTTAGATATGTCCCAGAATTCATTGCCCTACTTTCTGTCTGATCCTGAAAGTCTTTATATTCTCTGATTCAAATGGGACAGATGGTCCAGAAGAGATTAACAGACCTCTTGAGACACATTTCATAAAAACTGGGAGGTCTGTTATGGTTCAGTAGTTGTGTGATCTTTATTCTAAAAATGATATAGTAGTTATGATTGAAACAGCTTGAACATTTAGGATTTTATTACCGATTAACCTTCAAAATCATGTAATGATTACAGACATAATAACTGACTTCTTTTTCATTTGGTATATAACAGAATAATTTTAATGGTCTAAAATTAAATAATATACTATTTTAAAATATTCCTTTCTATATCTGATTAATCTCAAAACCTAACAGGGTTATTTATCAGGATTATTTATTTTGTGATCTTGTATACATGCAATCACTGCATAGTCAAGCTGTCACTTAACTTTGGAATTATTTCAAGTCTCTGTGCCTATGGTATGCAAGAGGTGAAAAAAAGGACTAAATATAATATAGGCTTCCCATCCTGTGAGATGATTTATCACTAGTGACTTTGTAGACATGCTCAATGTGTCTAAGCAGTGTTAAAAGTAAAATCTGAAGAGAGCTTAAAAAGAGCTTATTAACAGGAGGGAGACAGACCTTTTTCACAGGCTGTAAGCGATAGGACAAGGGGGAACGATTTTAAACTAGACAGGCCTTAAGGTTCCCTCCATTCCAAACCTCCATCTGATGATTCCTCCCTCCCTCCCTCCCTCCTAGTCATACTCAAAAAAGATTAATTGTGCGTACTTCTATCCATTCACAGGTGATTAAATACGAGGTGATATTTAAAACTGAATAAGTGAATGGCTAAAAGAACACATTTTACAACCTACTGAGTGAAGTAGGGAAATTATAGAAAATAAGTGAATCAAATAGTAGCTGTGACTTCAGGTTTCAGGAAGTCTGAATCACACAGGAAAATTACAGGAAAAGTAAACAAAAGATTCACTTCTTCCAAATATTACTACTATGTGATGATACCAATGTGTTTTCCCAGTTTGTGGCACAGGTTTTTGTTTTTGTTTGTTTGTTTTTAATAAAGAAACTTATTTTGTTTATTTCTAGTGAGTCTTTCTGTGCTAGTCACTGTCAAATTTAACACAGGTAAGGAGATATTCAAGCACAGTTCCATCTGTGAATGTATGAATTGAAGCTCAGGACTGGAAAACAAGGAAGTACAAGTGAAGAGGGAGCTTTCTTGGCACCCTAAGCAAGAACTTTGAGACCAAAACCTAGTGATTTTTGAACATTGTATAGATTAGCAGTAGTTTTTCTGAGACTACTGTATCTCTTTGTAGCCATCAGTGAATGTACTGTGTTAAGGAGCTGTTTCTATAGCAACTCCTTAACACACTGCAATATATTAAGAGCTCCTAATGCAAGTGCATAAGACAGTTTCTAAAAACTTGTAACTTATTTGGGCATATAACTAGTGCTTCAAAGATTAAATACTCAGAGACTTCTGCCACTGAAGCAATTAAGGGGTGGGTGGTGGATAAAATAAAATTTGCTCCAGTATTGCTGCTTGTTCCCCTTAGTACACTTTATTGAGTTACAATAGAATCAATTCAAGGAATTGTTAAATAATTTAGGATCCATGTGAAACAACTGTAGAGAACTGAAGAAGGGACTTTTGTCTGTTATAACCTAGCACCAGAAACATTCCAGTGACCTATCAGAGGTTGTTCAGCTGGAAAAATCAGAGTTTCTCTCAAAAAGACAATTTAATACATATTCTCTCCTCAGATGTTCATTTATTCAACTTCTTAGACCTGTGGGCAAATATATACCTAATACTTTCCACTGGATCCACCTTGATCCCTTTAAGATGGTTTATTATGTAAAACAGGGTTTTGGTGGATACACAACTCCATGTGTTTTAGATATGGAAGCTTTCATTTTACCTCAACACATTTCCATTGTTAATGATTGATGAGAAGGAACAGTCTCTCAATAGGATATATTTAAAAGGATACTTAATTTTTCTGTATTGATTTCGTTGTTTATTATTTGCTAGTGCTTTGTATTGGTTGTCTGTTGAGGTCATAGGCACTGCATTTCAAATAATACTCACATCCTTTCATAAATGGTTCATTCAAGAATTTTAAATAAAAGCCTTTATTACCACCAGGATGGCAACAATGTTTTCATCTGTATGTGAGCAGGTGATTATAACTTCACAGAATATTAGTAAGACAATATGCCACTGCCATCTTTGTCAAGAAACAAAAACCAGGTGCATGTATCTATAAATGTTCCTATGGGAAAGACTACAAATTTATGTTAAATGTAGATGTAATAGATATATATATATTAGTAATATATATGTAATATATCAGTAACATAGATGACATGAAAAAGTGTCAATTTCTTGTATTTACATGGTAGCTGGCATGGAAAATCAAATGAATTGTTGCTTGAGATGAACTATTTATTTCTTAAAATTGATCAGTTGATGAAGGAGAACATTTGTTATTATCTTGATTGTAACATTGCAGTGAGAATCCCAGGCTGGTGTTATAAGCAACAGAGCAATGTAAATCAAACTCACTTACATGCATTTCATATATGGTTCTTCTATATGCAGATATCCTTCTTTTACCTAACAGAAGACCAGTCATAGCTATTATCTCAAGATAGTCTATCCTACTGAGAACTAATAATTATTTTAATTTCAGTGAGTCAGCAGTAATTTCTTGTACAGATTTTACCTTTGGATATTTATCTGCTAAAATATTAGCTGTATGTATATCATACAAATAGTGAGATTGATGGCATGATTAATCTTAAGACAGATTTTCGTGAGTACAGAGAGAGCCTATTAAATATTTTTATTTGTGTCTTTTAGTTCATATTCAATTTTATTTATTTAATTTAAAATACTTTTCAGAAGCATTTTTGTTTTATGCCTTTCCTTAGGTTTAACTATTTGGAAGAAAAAAATACTACCTTATAAACGAACAAATGTCAAAGGTCTGTTTCAAATGAGTTTTCAGCACATGTTTATGCAAAGAGACATAACTATTATTTAGAAGTGACTATTATTTATAATTATCAAATTAATTAAATAAGTTGTTGTAGTGTAAATAGACTCCATTTCTTGTTTGATTTTCTGTTATGATTTCTTTTAGTAAAAGTACTGTAGACTATTTCACACAAAGAAACAGAGAATAAACCATTGGAATGTGTCTCCACAGAATCTATCTAGAAGAGATTAGACACTCCAGAAAACAGTGTAGCTGCTTCAATCCAAAAGAAAGTTTTGGCAAAGTTTTTGAATCCAAAAGAAAGTTAGCAACTCTGTCAGAAAGAGGATTGTTTAAGTGATCTTGGAGTCCTAGGAAGCTTCCTACATATTGTATTTAAGTGAAAGAATTTACTCCCTTTAAAAGAAATAGAACATAGATGATTTTCCATTTGACTGAAAACACATTTCTTACTTTCTAATGTAAATATATATTATAAAAGTGCAGATTTTAAATTAATTTTTTTCATAAATATTTAATTTTGTGTAGATTATTGTTAATCTTAAGGCCACACGCATTTACTAAAAGGTAGAGAACTAAGTGCTCAGTTGGAAGTTCAACATGTGCTGCTCTTATGGCTTTAGCTCTCCTAAATTTTATCTTTGCATGTAAAAACACAACAATGGAAAGATACCCCTGTGCCCTCTAAGATTACAGAGATAAAGCTTCCTTAGTTTAGTGACTGATGTGTTCATCTAAACTCTTTCTTCTGTCATACAGAAGAAATGTTATTGTATATACACACCAGTGAGATACAACTTTTGCTGCTCTCAAGCCCACAGAGTATTCATGCAAATACCTTTCTGCTCATTGCAGAGATATCACATTATGGATGATCATCATTCCTTTAGGAAAACATAGATCCCTGTTCTACTAGTGACGGTGTATTAGTTCAGTAAACAATAATCATATCACCTGGTTCTACTCCCAAGCAACAGAAATTTTCCGAATAAGTACATCAAAACTTAAAATGTTAGCAATTCTATTCTAAACGAGTTATCATTTCAGATGCTATCTACCCGCAGAATTAGGGGAAAAAATATCCAGATTCTCTGGCATCTTAACCAGATTAGACAATGAACCAAGCAACCCAGTATCAAACTGGTACAATTGACCTAAAATATTACTAAATAAAATAAAATAAAAATGGTTCTGGAGGTTATTCTACTGAAAATGCAAGAATTGATATAGTTAGCAGAATTGGACATGTACACACTATTCATATCACATTGCAGTATCAGTTGACATAACAATTCTGGTCAGTTAATTTAGGGTCTAAGCCACTAGTACTAGTAGGTAGTACTAAAAATTTTCTAGTACAGAACTGTGCAATTAATAAATTTTCACTTCTGTTACTGTCCTGATCAGTAGTATGCAGCTGAGGTGCAGAAATGGTGAATGGCTCAGTGTCAGACTTATCAAACATTCGAGGAAAGACACAGTAGAAGATTACAGAAAGAAGTCTGTTTTAGAAAATGGTATAAAAATGTGAAATTGTTTCTACAGCACAAATCATTGATAAATCTTTTATTTCTGTTTCTTTTATAATAAAATCTGATGTAGGGTTTTCATTTTTATTTTTACATTTATACTCAAGGGTCATTGTATAAAATACAGAAATGATCCCCCCAAAAAATCAAAACTGGGCTTTTCAAAGGTCTTAACACTTCACTGATAATTTGTTCATTCTTACTTTCATACTGGCCTAAGGCATATTCAAAGTACACTGTGTATAGAGAAGCTGAGTGCATTTTCTTTTTCTAGTTTCTCCAGCCATATGGATAAGTCATTCAATGAGACACATAAAAAAATGAAACTAAATAATTAAGGGTTTGGAATACAGAATCCCTTCTCTGAATTAGTAATTTAAATGTACAGCCAACTGAAGGAGAGAAGCTGTACTATCTCCATTCACTCATTTTTTAAAGGATATTTGGAAATAGCAGCACTACCTAACGTACATGTGCTCTTTCAGCCTGGACATAATTTATTAAGCTTTGGAGAAAAGGTCATTTCATATATTTTTCTCACCAGCATACCACAGTGGTTATTATTACTCCCATACAACACAAGTACTTTTTAACCATTAACACAGTCAAAAACCTCAGTAAGTAACACAATAGAGATTGAATCTTCATTCTATAATTTTTTTATTTTTTATTTTTTAACAGGGTAGAATGAACTGCTCTGTGGAGATCTGAACTCCTTGTGTAAGTCATTTTTTACAGATAGTCATAAGAACTTAAACATGTTTACAAATATAGTAATAGTGAGGTGAATATCAAAACCTTGATTAAGGATTTTAGCCAGCATGATAACCAGGATTCTAACCTGTTTATTGTAACAAAACAAATGAAACAAATGCCTGTTTGCCTCAAATCAAAATTCCATTTTTGAAGCTACTTACTCAGAGAGGGATTCTATCTGTGAGTATGAAGCTAAGAAAACCTCTATTAAATGAAGCCAGTTTTCTGCCAGTCTGTTCAGAGATGCAGAGACAAAGTGGTGGAAACACTCAACAATTCTCAGGTGAATATTTCAACAACTTAATGTTAAAGTTTAATGGTGCTACGACTGTTGCCTTCTGCAACTGTGATGTTAGCCTCCTGTGTTAGCCCTAGTGCACACTGACCAATTACTTGATCAGGGCCAAATGACTGCAAACGTACACCAATATGATGAGCAGTAAATGCACAGCTTATACACATTTACTTAAACAATCGTACCATCGTGTCTTACTCTGATTTGTTCGCACTGGATATTAAACCTTTTCCTTATTGGCTCCTATTGTCTCCTCATTCCTTTGCGTTCTTCTTCTTATGTTGTTTATTTGACAACAAGGTCAGCCTGTCAGAACACAATAGCACCCTCTCACTGTGCTTAGGGAGAGGCCTGTCCCGTACATCACGTATCCCTGTCAAACGCCTACTACAATATATGATCTTAAAAAATACTATGAAAACATTGTACCACTATAAGCAAATATAATCCATGATATATTCATGTGTTTGATGCTACCTTAATCACACATTTAAAATATCTGTGTTTCAATACAATCTTTGCTTCATCTTTTTGGATATTACACTGATATATGGAGACCCTCAAACTAAAATGAGTATGATACTCTCTTTTCTGTGCATGAAAGAATCTCTGTCTTATGAAATTGTCTTCAAGCTTAAAGAATGTAGATTTAAGTTAGATATAAGGGAAAAGTCTTTCATATTGTGGGTTGCAAGACACTGGAACAGGTTCCCCAGAGATGTGGTTGATTCCCTGTCCCTGGAGACTTTCAAGGTGAGAATGGATCAGGCTCTGGGCAGCCTGATGTAGCTATGCATGTCCCTGTTCATTGCAGGGGAGTTGCACTGGAGGAACTTTAAAGGTCCCTTCCAACTCTAAGGATTCTATGATTCTATGAAATGTTATTAAACTTGCTTCAACAAACACATTTAATTTAAATTCTTTAACCCCATTTAAATTTCAAATCTAAAGAATGATTGTTTGACTCCAGTAGCACTTCACTGAGCCAAGATTATAACTATATTAGAATTTAAAAAAAAAAAAAAAGAGGAGAATTTTTCTGCCTTGACAGATTTCAGAGATATTTTCAGTCACAGTGTAAATTTAAAGTCCAGTTAATACTGAATTTTTACATTGTTTCTTCTTGATATCTTAGTAGAGTTATTTCTTCATACTTCTCTTGCCCGGATCTTTCTCAAGAGGACAAAGTGTTCCAGGCATTGGCTGAAGAAACCTGTTCATATGTTCCAGTGCCTCAGACTTGATGCATGTACACAGGGCTACTTTCTCACAGGCACAGAGCTAGCTGGACACCTTCAGTGCCAAATAAACCATGGAGTGCCAATGTCTAGTGGGAGGAAAAGTCATACTGGAAATTAATTGCATGTACCTTGCCCATAGCCATTATCCATGGCTTGCTTTCTGAGCCAGCCCTCCTCCATGGCTAATTTGCACCACTTGTGGATTTGCTTATGGCTCTAGAGATGAATCTTTGAAAACTTATTTCTTTCCACTTTTGGATAAACAAAATCATGCAAGATATTTTAGTTTAAAAACACTTCTCAAATTCTTCCATGATTTTATTTTTCATGTTGAGGAAAGAAAATTATATTTCTCACAAGTGTATCAGCTTTGATCAGGTGTAGCTAGTTTTACTCAAGATATTTGTTTTTGTTAACTGTTTCATTAGATAAACAGAATAAATGACTCAGTTAATCTGATTGTCTATGCCAAATAAGGAGAAAGTTGCAGGCAGACATGATACTCAGTGTTTCAGTCCTAGCTGAAAGGGAGTTTAAGAACAGAAACAACCATGTAACAGAATAGAATAGAATCATAGAATGATTTGGATTGGAAGGGACCCTAAAGATCAACTGGTCCAATCCCGTTCTGACACTGGCAGAAATATCTCTTACTAGAACAAGTGATCCAAGGTGCCATCCAACCTGGCCTTGAATACCTCCGGGAAGAGGTATCTCCACCTTCTCTCAGCAGACTGTTCCCATTCCTCACCACCATCATAGTGAAGAATTTCTTCCTTATATCTAATCTAAATCTGCATTAGTTTAGTATAAGGCCAACACCCCTCTTTCTACCACTACATTCACTGATAAAATCTTTACTCATCTTTCCCTTAGGCTCTTTTAAGTGCTGGGAGTCCTCTATATAGCCTACCTGGAGCTTTCTCTTCTCCAGGCTGAACAATCTAGCCATCAGAGACTGTCACTGTGTAAGAAGTGCTTCAGTCTTCTGATCATTTTGTGGCTCTTCTGTGGACTCACTTATCACATTGAAATAAGTTTTAGTTGAGAAGAATAAACTTGCATTGTACAGTAGCCATTTTATTTAAGTGGATACATTTAATCTGATGGAGGCCAAATACAATCAAAATAATAGTTCACAGTAAAATAACTAAAGTCAATATAATACTTATGCAGTAAGGGAGCAATGTAGAAGACTGGCATTTTTTAAATTCTGATATGTGGCAGACTTGTTATATGGCAGTATGCATTTATATTAACAATATAATATATGACAATGTATTTACATTTCTAAATTATTTTTATGATTAATACTATGTGGTGGTAAATGGAGGTTTTGAAGAGATTAAGGTGCAGTATCCGTCTGTTTTTTTTATCAGACAGAATTCTTTTAACATTTGTTTTGTTAAATAAGAAACTGTGATGCTAAACGTTATTTGCATAGTGTGATTGTACATGCAAGTACAAAAAAACTGTAATACAGAATGTTACATGAACAGAAGCAAAAATATCTCACCCATCCACTGACAGTGGGTCAATTAATCATGTGATATCCAACATCTAAAAAAATTTGAATTTTAATAAGAAGATATGAAAAGGCCACAGATCTGGCTTTTGCATATTTTATTCCTTCATTTGGATCTGGACTTATCCTAATACTGGACTGCCATTTTTTTTCCCTAGCTACAACTTATAAAATTGCTATTTATTCTTGCTTATATTCTAGATATTTGGATAAATGAAAAATATCCACAATTTCTGCTTTTCAGCAACATACTAGTGAAGCCTCCTGGCAGCAGTCCACAGAATCATCCCTTCTGTAATAATTTGCACTGCCATTGATTTCTGCAAGGAAAAATATGCACCCTGTTTTACCTTCCTGAGTGTCACTCTAGAAAAACATTCTTAATACCACTAGCTTCAGTAACCTTCCTGAGTGAAAGAATCTCCAACAGTTAAAATCTGAACAATGTAACTTTAGTATCTGGAGTACTTTGGATAATCGGAACACCATATCTCAGTCTAATCTACCTTCTCCTAATTAATCTCTACCATTAAAGAGAAAGTTTGTGCCTTGACTTTGTCATGATATCTTGTCATGAATTTTACAACTATAAAATTCAGGAATGTTAGGCTTCACTTTAAGAACTCATATAATTAAAATCTGTTCACTCCATTAGGTGTACCTGAGGAAGAATTTGTCTAAAACAGACCTCAGGAAATGATGTTTTGAAGAACAGCTCTTCAGACTATCAGTAAGGTTGGAAATAAGCTCCATGATGAGTAAGTATGCTAAGATGATTAGAAGATCTCCTGCACAAGGAATTTCCTGAAATTTATTTCATTTCTAGTTCTCTTTGACAGTATAAACAGTGGGGGTGAAGCCATAACATTTGTACCTTTTTAAGTAATAGTCAGTTTAAATGATGGAGGGTACTGTTCTGCAAAGTGATTCATATTAGCTTGACTTTTCTTCCTGCAGTCGATACTGAAGTTGTTTTAGGTCATCCATCTTTTATTTTACAGAATCAAAGAGTCACCGAATGGCCCAAGTTGGAAGGGACCTTAAGGATCATGAATCTCCAACCCCCCCACAACAGGCAGGGCCACCAACCTCCACTTTTAATACTAGACCAGGCTGCCCAGGACCCCATCCAACCTGGCCTTGAACACCTCCGGGGATGGGGCATCCACAACCTTTCTGGACAGCCTGCTCCAGCACCTTACCACTCTCACAGTAAAGAACTTCCCCTTACATCCAACCTAAATCTTCCCTCCCTCAACTTAAAACCATTTCCCCTTGTCCTGCTGTTATCTACCTCCTGCTGTTGACTCTCCTCCTGTTTATAGGCTCCCTTTAGGTACTGAAAGGCTGCAATTAGGCCATCCCGCAGCCTTCTTTTCTCCAGGCTGAAAAAGCCCAGCTCCCTCAGCCTGTCTTCGTAGGAGAGGTTCTCCATCCCTCTGTGATCGTCTTTGTGGTCTTCCTCTGGACCCTCTCCAACATTTCTCTGTCTTTCTTGTACTGGGGGCTCCAGACCTGGACACAGTACTCCAGATGGGGCCTGACAAGAGCAGAGTAGAGAGGGACAATCACCTCGTTCTCCCTGCTGGCCATCCCTCTTCTGATGGAGCCCAGGACACTATTTGCTTTCCGAGCTGCAGGAGCACACTGCTGGCTCATGTTAAGTTTTTCTAAAAACTTGCTGGATAAACAAATTTTCATCTGTGTACAACTTGTCCCAAACTCATTATTTTTCTCCCTAAGGAAATTTTTTTTCCATATTGGATAAGAATACTTTTATACCTTTTTCCAGAGAGACGTGTTTGACACACATAAGCCCCAGGTCTTGTCCCATAAAGCTCTGCAGAGGGAAAGCTAATTGTTTGAATTATCTGCAATAAGATTTCCTTCCACTGACGTTTTCATTTGTCACCATGACAGGATTAGAGTTTGATAAAAGCCTGTCAAAATGAAAATGTCCACACCTGAAATATATTTTCTACATTTCTGAGGTACAGAGAACATCCAACTGCTTCGTGCTAACTTCTCAGTGCAGATGCATATTCAAGAAAACTGTGCTTGATTAAGATCACTGAGATCCTAAATGCTGGAGAAGCAAATCACTGTTGGAAACAGCATCTTGTACAGTTGTATGTAATACTATATAGACTAACCTTTAGAAGGAACACATGCAACAGACTAGTTGGCCAAAGAAGTTATTTGCTTTAATAGTTTTTACTACAACAACAACAAAACATGTATAATCCTCTCTGTTACTACTATGGTCATGTTATCCTAAACAGTACTTTCTGTTACTCTGTTTCAGTCTTGCATCACATCAGTAAAGCTTTCTTACTATGGTCACATATCTTTATTATATCTGGCAAAGCACACTTTCTCACTGAGAGCTGACAAAAATACAGTTCTGCCACTGTACTCTGCACGATAGGTTTTTGCTGCTACAGCTAAATCAGTCTCAAATCACACCTCATCTACCCCAACTGACATGGCTATTCTGTCAGAAGTCTGCAGTATAAGTAATAGAACTAGCAAGGAAATACAATTTTTCATTATATTCCCAAATGGCCAAATATCTGAACGTAAATTAATAAATGCTTGAGCAGCTCTGTACAGTGTTGATTCTTACTCTGACAGTGTTAAAATCATAAGGTGGAAAACAATGCGATATGAAGTACAAAATGAGAAAGCCAAGTTAACTGCTCATTTGTTTAACTCAGAAGTTCCCTGTAACATCTGCAAGCATGATTCAACATTTTTTCTAAAGAACACATAGTTATTATTGTAAAATAAAAGTCTTCATGTGTGATGGAGATAATATAAAATTGTATATGAATGAAATAATCATAGAGCTAGTATAATTCTTAACCAGAAACAGAAGCAAGCTAATACAATACAGAAGAAACCAGGCAGAAAAAAACAATAAGGTTGTCCTGAGAAAATACAATGCACTAGCTATCACACAGCCTTCATATTTGTAACATCAGAAGTGTCATTTCTTCAAGGTGAGATTTGTAAGTGAAGGGCACTTTGAGGAGACACATACAATACTTTGTCTGCTATAAGCAGCCATGCTCATAAGTCCAGAATTGATCTGCATTAAAACCACAAAAAAACTAAATGATTATGAGATATTGCCAAGTATCAAATTGCTTGAGCATCCATAATAATGAACAAAGTTCAAATGTTTTTAACTGTATGTTTAAAGGCCAAATGTCTGTTGTGCAGAAATACATATGCATAGATTCCTGAGCTGTGTGTTTCTACTTGTCATTCCATTCTCGCATATTGGGAAAACATTTTGTGTGAGTACTCTGAACCACTTTTTACACACAGTTTATTTCCTTTGTTTATTATCATTTTTCCCTGTCCTTCTCTCTTGTAGCTCCTAAAAGTGTAATCATGAATTACTACGTCTAGATTAAGTTCAGCTGTCAGTGAGACTGGGGAAAATGCTTAGGAAACTTTCCTAGGAGTCAAGTATTCAAGACAGTCATAATTCTTCACCGTGATGCTCTGTCTCTGCATTTACTTCTCCAGCCCAGGGACTCTTCATACTCAGTCCATTTGGTAGTGCAGCCTCAAACCAAATTTTCTATCAGATGTTAACCACATCACAGAGCCATGAGCTGGCAGAATCAGGTTAAGAAGCCATAGTAGAAATCTAAAATCATTCTGTCCTCTCCTGCCAGCTGGAGATGTTTCTCCTTCAGCATGCAGAAATCCTTCAACTCAGGGCATCTCTTATAGTCATATGTGAAAATAGTAAGGCTAAGCTTGAGTCCTGACCGTAAGCTCTGAACATCCATATTGCTTATTTCCTAACTATTCTTAACTAAATCTCTGGCTCTGATTTGGATTTTCAAGATACTTTCAAACTTAATTTCTTATAGGAAGGAACTGCAAACTAGGTGATTTTTGTTTGTGTTTTCTTGACACTGGAACTAAGATTCAGTCTCTAGTTCCTTCTGTTTATTGAGATAAATGTAAATTTTACATGGTTATATTTACATCAGAGGAAGAGTTTATAATGTGAATCAATTTATATCAGAATTGTTTATTATATTACCCTTCCACTAAAAAATTGACTGAAACCTACAAGTTGAGGCTGAACTTAAAATTATTTGTCAGAAAATTCTTTTCTGGCAAAACCAAAAGAATTTTGGATGTACTCTACCACAGTTACATTCTCATGCAAAGCTCCTAAGGCAAGCTCATATAGATGCTGCATCTATTAGAAGTATGTCAGTTATGACATCCATCTGTTAAGGTAATAGGTCTCAAGACAGTTCATTTAAGGCCAACACAGTATAAAATGTCTGAATTAAGATGACCTCAGTTACAGTTTTCTGCATGAAATCTTCTGCAGTTAAAGCACCCAAAGTCTTTTCTTCCTTGAAGAACACAAGCTGCCTCTGTTAAAGTCTTTGGAAAGCACTGATACTCTTCAGGGAGGAAAAAGGCCATGAGATTAAGGACTCTACATTAACAACATTCCAGTTAAGATGTTCGTGATTTTTTATGCCTGTTAAAAGCAAGTGCCAGATCACATATTTGTAGCAACTACTAAGATGTAAGCAAAGCATTTCAGCTGATGTGAAGCAGTTTTAAAGTGATTTGACAGTAGGCATATATCTCTTGCTTTCATTTCCATTCCTACTCCCTTTCTTACCACTGATGTTGATGCTTTTTGATCTAGACAACAATATATGAAAGCAAAGTAGTAATGAATTCATAATATTTAATGTTAGATTGTGTCTAACAGTGTTCAGTTGACTGAGGTTACCAGTTGCAATGTTCCAGAGTACTGTCCATCTGTGTTGCTATTTTCCTCCTCCCTCCGTTTTTAGATACACTTAGCTGTACTTAGCTTGTGATCCATTTCAGTTGCACACTAGATCTGTGACCTTGGATATGCTTAGCTGTTCTGATAGGTGAATGGGTGTATAAATGGTGCTGGTTACCTTTAGCGCAAGCTGTGTATAGTCACACTGTTTAAATCAGATAAATAAATAAATAGTTCTAACATATTTTTGTCAAATAAAGTCAATTTTTTTTCATTATGAATAAATTTGAATTTGCTATAAGTTAAGGAAATTCTTTGATTTTAATTTATCATGAACCTTAAAAATCTAAATGCAAATACAGAAAAGATCACAGTTCATTAGACTTGTGAGTTGGACCTCCATTAGAGAATATTTAGTTTAGATATTACTTTAAAGCAACAGAAACAGTGTGGGAAAATGATAAGCATCTTCAGCTATATTCAGCTACAGCTACTCTCATCTACACTCATTCAGGTGAGCTTTTGTTATACTTCAGTTTGGTACATGGTAAGTACAACAGTCAATGCTCTTAAGTAGTTGAAAAAGAATGCAAGTCTTTTACTACAGTCAGGCCCTACCTGCATTAGGAAAATCAGTTATGTTTTAAATCTATTATTATCTTTTGTACTTTTAATCACATCACATTTCCTACGAAGACAACTTAAATACAGTAAAGACATTAAAAATAGAATTATTATTATGATTATTTTAAATCTTGTTTAAAATCATTTCAGTGAACAAACTGTCAGTAATCACTCTTTTTCCTTAGGCAGTGCTGTAGTCACTGAGGGGCTGAGATTCAACTTGCCTACCTTCTAATTGCAGAAAGAGATATAGAGTAAAAAAATAAGTACAAATTCAGGTTCGCCCTATAGTATGCTGGTGTATCTGGGTAGCAGGTTTGTGCCTGTGTGGAAACAAAGTGCACTCAAGTCATTAACTCTTTGGATGATTCAAAAACTCTCCATGCAGAAGTTGGTGTAGAGATAGTGGAGCAATGTAGGCCATAGATTGACTTGAGACAGTGATTGACTGAACTTCTAGCAACCCTCTCAATTAAGAATTTGAGTAATTGTTGCAGGATCTCTCTAGGTGGAAATTTCAGACTGCTCTGAAAATTTCCTCCAGGAAACCTCACAGTGCCTAGACCAATTTCTACACTTAAATATACTACTTATCATCCTGGGTGAAGAAACTTGCTATCTCAGAATGTCTCAGGAGGTTTCTACCACAAAATTGATCAAATTGTACACAGTAAAACAGAACAGTCTTTCATAGATAGCTAAGAGAGTTAGGAGATATTTTATCTATAGTTTGAGTGAACCCTTTACAGTGGTGCTTGCTTACAATGGAGAAGTCACAGAGGACCAGAGCCAGTAAAGAACTGAGCAGAACAGTGGACTGGGGAGTCTCAACTAATGCAGGTGGAGACACAGCTTCAATGACTCTTGTAATAGGAATGCCTTTTGCTCTTAGGACAGCCACAAGCTGTCCCATTTGAGAGATTTGATTCCTCATGTGTTACGCTGTAACTAGATCCCAGTGAATTAGCTTTTAGCAAACACTCAGTCTGTGAGCAAACAACATAATCTTCAAAAGTTAATTGCTAATCTAAACTCTGGGAAGTAATGCCATCTTCACAGTCTAATTTATATCTCCTATGTTTCTTACTGTTAAAAAGTTAGAGTGCACTGCTAATTGCACTGCACTCATGTGCAGGTGTGCTAAGGGCACTCAGGTTCACCAATTGGTTGTAGAAGACAAGCAGTGCTGTTTTCTACAACCTGCGATGCAGCTGTGGTTACGCAGTTGCACAGCCCCTCCTCCCACCACAAGTTCTTTTCACTGACTTCACCTTCATTTATGTCACAGCTGGAAACATGTCCTTGCTTTTACTCAGGTTCTAGCAAGATACCCTATCTCTATAACTTTTTGTCCAAATACCTATTGTTAAAAGTAAATGCACACCTCTAAGTGTAATTTACAATGGAAAACTATGAAGACTTTAATGTACCCTGATAACTGAGCAATCCTGACAAAAATGAAGCAGGAAATCCATGAAAGAGGGCTGAAAGCTAGTAAGTAAAAAGGAAATGTTTCAACTGCAGTTTAACTTTATTTTTAGCAGCTAATGCTACTAGCAGTGACCTCAGTTACTCAGTCCTGTCTCCATTTCACATCCTTCCAGCATAGTTCTGTAAGGATGACAATGATTAAGAGAGTGATCCTGATGAAAACTTACATAGCAGAAAGAAATGGTTATTTTTCATTTCTGTCATATCTTCAGTATGGCTTATCTCATAGTGGTGGAGTGAGGAACCATTGGTCAAGGATACTCTGATCAGAGAGCATCTAGTCAAAATCAATGCATATGAGTCCATGGACCCCAATGGGATTCACCCATGTGTGCTGAGGGAGCTGGCAGAGGTGGTTGCTGAAAATCTTTGTAAAGTCTTGGTGAACAGGAGAGGTGCTTGAAGACTGGAGGATAGCCAGTGTCAATCCAATCTTCAAAAAGGGCAAGAAGGAGGATTCAGGAAACTATAGGCCAGTCAACCTCAACTCTGTCCCTGGAAAGGCAATGGAACAGCTTGTTTTGGATTCCCTCTCCAAGTAATTGAAAGGGAGAAGGTTATCAGGAATAGCCAACATGGATTCACCAAGGGGAAATCAAGCTTGACAAACCTTGTAGCCTTCTATGATGTCATCACTGGCTGAGTAGATGGGGAGAAAGCAGTGGATGTTCTGTACCTTGAATTATGCAAGGTTTCTGACAACGTCTCTCACAACATCCTTGTTATGAAACTTAGAAAGTGGGGGATAGGTGAGTGGACAGTAAGGTGGACTGAGAACTGGTTGACTGGTAGAGCTCAGAGGGTGGTCATCAGCAGGGCAGAGTCTAATTGAAGGCCTGTAACTAATGTGCTCCCCAGGGGACAGTGCTGGGTCCAGTCCTGTTCAACATCTTTATCAATGACCTGGATGAAGGGATAAAGTTCACCTTCAGCAAGTTTGCTGATGATAAAAAGCCCATGTTGCCATTCAACAAGACCTGGACAGATTGGAGAGTTGGGCAAAGAGGAATGTGACGAAGTTTAACAAGACCTCACCTTTTTTACACCTGGGGAGGTGTATCAGTACAGTATAGAGGATGATGTGCTGGATGGAGATGAGCTATGCAGAGAAGGATCTGGGGGTTGTAGTGGGCAACAGGTTGGCCATGAACCAGCAGTGTGTCATTGTGGCCAAAAAGGTCAATGGTATCTTGCGATTCATTAAAAAGAGCATGGCCAGCAGGTTGAGGGAGGTGATCCTTCACCTCTACTCTGCCATGGTGAGGTTACATTTATGGCATCTTAAGGTAAACAGCTAGCCTCTCAGATCCAGAGTCATGCACTACAGAGAAACGAGAATATCTTTCTAGAGCCTTTAAAAATTTATATCAAACAGAGGGTTTTTCAACAGTCAAGGATTGTCAGCTAACTCTACAGTACAATGTACAGTGTGTGAAATTATGAAATGATTATGAATAAAATGAAATGATTATGAAACAATGAACAGTGTGTTTTATTATGAAAGCTCTAATACTTAAACAAAACAATCACTGTTTATACGCCATCCTGTATAGGAGGACTTCAGCCTCTCAATAAACCAAGATAACTTCACTGATGAATTAACATTTTCCTAATCAAAACATGAACATTCATGAAGTAGAATTAAAGCAAAATCAAGACTATTTTGATGTTACTTACACAAAGACTGACTTGTTATTGCATTTGTTATGACACCATGAGATCCTCTGTGATTTTCTAGCAGTTTATTTCCCTGCAAAAGAAGAAGTTAAATAAAACTCTTACTGATTTAAGAGTTCCACTTTCAAAATAATGAGAAAGTCTCGAGTTTCAGAACACCATTATGCAGACCCTGTTATTCTGGAAATATGATAATCCATGTGGTAATCTATTATACTACTCTTTCCTAATTGCAATGGACCAGATTCTAGATCACAGATCAGAAGAAAATACCAATAAGGAAATTCACAGTCAATCAAAAAGAAATTTGACAGTTCAGGTCTTAACAGCAGTATTACACACAAAGCATTAGTCATTATACCACTAAGTACATACATAGAATCATAGAATCATTTGTGTTGGAAGGAACCCTTAAAGGTCATCTAGTCCAACCCTCCTGCAATGAATGGGGACATCTACAGGTAGATCAGGTTGTTCAGAGCCTGATCGGACCTTACCTCTGATGTCTCCAGAGACAGTGCATTTATCACTCCCATAAATCCACCACCACATAAACCTATCAGTTCTATTTCAAGTTAATTTCATTGTAAAACTTAAATCAAAACACTCCCAAAAATTGCATAAAGAAGGAAAAGAAAGCAAGACAACAAGCCCTAAATTATAAGAATATTATAGAGGCAACACAGAAGTTTATTAAAGTGAAGATAGAACAATTTTTGCTTTATTCTCTAACTTATGATCAGCATTGATAAAAATTTTGCAAAGTGATGAAGTAAATAATAGAAAATTGTAATAAAAATGTCTTAATTTAATTGATAAATTGCTAATATCTATTTGAAACAAACAAAACAAACAAATATACAAAACCAGGAAACCCATATACACAATGATACAGAGTAGATCTTCTAAGAATGTAAACAAATTGTGTAATTATGACTTCAAGACCAATTCTCTGCTTTAGAATCAGATGTCAGAATTTTAAAACTGCTTACCTTAGTCATCAGATATACACAGAGAGCCTTCAGATCCTGATAAGTGCAATGTGTCTCTCATAAAAATGTTCAACAGCTGTCATTTTCACAAGCAACATAGAGGTACTCAAAGCAGCAGTACAGGAATTATTGACATCAGCCATGATTCCATCCTGAGATTCAGAGAGATGAGTAATGAATTACGATCACTTTAGGTGATCCACTTCTTCACTCTGACTCCAAATCTTTATTTCAAAAGCATGTCAGTGTGTATTCTTTTGCAGCTGTAAGTTGCAGAAGATGCTTCTATTATAATCTTAAGTTCATAGAATCATAGAATGATTTGGGTTGGAAGGGACCTGTAAGGTCATCTAGTTCCAACCCCTTACTATAGGCAGGGACACTTCCCACTAGACCAGGTTCCTCAGAGCGCTGTCCAGCCTGGCCTTGAGTGCTTTCAGGGATGGGGCACCTACAACCATGCTGGACAACCTGCTTCAGTGTCACATCACCCTCTAGGTAATGAATTTCTTCCTCATATCTAGTCTAAATCTACCCTCTTCCAGTTTAAAGCCACTTCCCCTTGTCCTGTCACTACATGCCCTTCTAAAATGTCCCTTCCCAGCTTTTCTGCAGGCCCCCTTCAGGTACTGGAAGGCCACCATAAGATCTCCTCAGAGCCTTCTCTTGGCTGAAGAGCTTCAACTCAGTCTGTCCTCATAGGGGAGTTGCTCCAGCCATCTGATCATCTTTGTGATCCTCCTTTGGATCCACTCCAACAGCTCCATGTCCTTCTTGTTCTGGGAGCTCCAGAACTGGACACAGTACAGCAGGCGTGGTCTCACGAGAGTGGAGTAGGACAGAATGAGCTTCCTTAACCCGCTGGTCACAGTTCTCTTGTTGCAACACAGGATATGGTTAGCCTTCCGGACTGCAGGTTCACATTGCTGGCTGATGTTGAATCTTTCATCAAATCCCTCACAAATCCTTCTACTCAGGGCTGCCCTCAGGCACCCAGTCCATATCTGTGTTTGGGATTGCCCTGACTTGGATGCAGGACCTTGCACTTGGCCTTGTTGAACTTCATGAGGTTGGCATAAGCCCACCTCTCAAGCCTGTCCAGGTCTCTCTGAATCATAACCCTTTCCTATGGTGTATCAATGGCACCACTCAGCTTGGTGTCGTTTGTAAACTTGTTGAGGGTGCGCTCAATCCCAATCACTGTCCATGTCACCTACCAAGATGTTAAATAACACTAATGCCAGCACCGATTCTTGAGTAATGCTACTTGTCACCAGTTTCTACTTGGACACCGAGGACACTGAGCCCTTGACTGCAACTCTCCAAGTGCGACTATCTAGCCAATTCTTTATACACAGATATCCTCTTTTCTGTAAGAGGAACACAATGTAGTCAAGCAGTCCTCACAAAAACATATACAAATCCAACAGTACACTCAAGATTTGAATTTGTCTTCACAGCCTCATGTCTCACTCCAATTACAGGAGGGAGAGGAGGTTTGTTTTTTTTATATATATATGTATATATACTAAATTACATAAATAAATATCTCATAATTAAATACATTGTTTGCAACAATGAATGGCAAGGAGAAAATATGAAATCTTACTCTGCGTTAAAACTTGCTTTACCCATTTTTAGTCAACTCATAGTTTGATACTGCAACATTTTTTCTTTCTATATCCAGTGACTGAACTTAAATTTGTAGCTGTATCATATCTCACTGAAAGTATCCAGCATATTGAACAAGGTCAGCAAGTATTTTCTAAGAATATTCTAAGAGGTGAAAACCAACTGAGATCAATAGTAAAATTTTTGTTTACTTATTATTTATTATTTATTTATTATTTGTGTATTGATAGCTGGGCTGAAGCCAATGGGATGGGATTTAACAAGACCAAATGCCGGGTCCTGCACTTTGGCCGCAATAACCCCAGGCAACGCTACAGGCTTGGGGCAGAGTGGCTGGAAGACTGTGTAGAGGAAATGGACCTGGGGGTGTTGATTGACGCTAGACTGAACATGAGCCAGCAGTGTGCCCAGGTGGCCAAGAAGGCCAATGGCATCCTGGCTTGTATCAGAAATAGTGTGGCCAGCAGGAACAGGGAAGTAATTATTCCCCTGTACTCAGCACTGGTGAGTCCGCACCTTGAGTACTGTGTCCAGTTTTGGGCCCCTCACTGTAAGAAAGACATCGAGGCCCTGGAGTGTGTCCAGAGGAGGACAACAAAGCTGGTGAGAGGTCTGGAGCACAGACCTTATGAAGAGCAGCTGAAGGAGCTGGGGTTGTTCAGTCTAGAGAAGAGGAGGCTCAGGGGAGACTTTATTGCTCTCTATAACCTGAAGGGAGTTTGTGGTGAGCTGGGGGTCAGCCTCTTCTCCCGGGTGACTAGTGATAGGACTAGAGGGAATGGCTTCAAGCTGCGCCAGGGAAGATTCAGGCTGGATGTTAGGAAATACTACTTCTCTGAAAGGGTGGTCAGGCACTGGAATGGGCTGCCCAGAGAGGTGGTGGAGTCACCGAGCCTGGTGGTGTTCAAAGAGCGTTTGGATGTTGTGTTGAGGGACATGGTTTAGCGAGAACCATTGGTGATGGGCAAATGGTTGGACTGGATGATCCTGTGGGTCTTTTCCAACCTTAGTGATTCTATGATTCTATGATTCTGTGTACTTGTATTAAAAGGGTCCTACTACTGATTCAGTAGGTAAAGCTTATCTAACTCAGAATTCATTCTATGTCATATTTGAAATTTTAATTTTAGTATTTGAGGCAATAGTAATATTGCACTTGTTGTGATTATACCTTTATACTAAGAGATGGCAGGAAGACCTGCAAGAATAGGTACTGTCAAATAAGCTTTCTAAAATGCAAGATATTTTTCAGTTTAGAATTTAAATCTAAAAATCTGAACAGATATACCTATCAAAATTCAAAGGCATTTCTCATAAAAAGACTTACTTGAATATTAAAATCTTAGCAATTACAAGTAGGGTACTTTCATTGTTAACTAAATTACCTGTGTGTTTTTCATATTTGAAGTATTTTCCACTTTCTGTTCAAAATTACTATTTCAATCTGTTTTGATCATGCCTGTTCTGTACAAGGGAGAGAAGAGTATGGTCTCATAGAAATGAATATCAAATTTAAGGGCAAGATAGAAGGGCAATTGATAATAAAGATCAGATTTTGCAGTTCAGGGCATTTTTGAATAGAATCTTTTTGGTTGAGCCAATGAAAACTTAATAAAAGAACCAGAAAGAGGTATTAACAGTAAGGTGACAAAGTGTGTAATGGAATGAAGTTATCAAGGAAAGATGAAGAGCAGTTGTGAGGGCTGCAGACTCACACAATCCAACATCGGAGACATCAATAACAAACTAAAGTCAGTGAAGATAAATGTAAGGCAAAGCACAGTAGAAAAAGACACCAAATTTTCATAGGTGAACTATGAGTAAAATGCAGTAGAATCACAGAATAGAAGAGACCTCTGGAGGTTGCTTTTTATTATTATTATTATTATTATTATTATTATTATTATTATTATTATTATTATTGTCTAATCCCTACTTAAGCAAGTCCACGTGGAGCTGGTTGCCTGGGGCCATGTTGCTGAATGGAGCCATGGGATTACACAAATATATGTGAATATTTAAACTCCATGACAATCAAAGCAGTAAATAGAATATTAGGAGAAGATAGAACAAAACAGAAAATTGTTATGTTTTTCAGCTTCTCTCCCCTGGGTCCCTGACTCAGATTCCAAATAATGTGTTAACTTATTGATGATTGTTTTGGTATTCTATTTTCAGAAATAAATGGGGAAATGTAAGCATCATCCCAGTTGTTCTCAAAAAAGCAAGATGAGATCTATCATCAGTTACTCTCACCCTGGTACTCAGGAGATCTCCAGGGACCAAGTTCCCTTAGAACTCTGTTTTGGTGACTGAGATTAAGAAATATGTATTTACCAATGGTTAATTATGGTTGATCAACCTGTTTGACTTCTGCAGTGAAATTATTTAATCTGAGAATGTGATGGACAGTGTTACATTGACTTCACCACAGTAAAGATCCCACAGTACCTTTGTTGGAATGCTAAGGTCTAGATTGTGGAATACAAGGTGAGTAAAAATTTGGATGGATCATCACACTGAAAAAGTAGTGGTTAACAGTCCATAATCTAACTTGTGGCTGGTTTTGAGTAGAGAACCTATGGGCTATGCTGGGTACTTATCCTTTTAATATCTTTGCCAATGTTCTGTGGAACTAGAATGTTCCTTCATCAATTTTTTTGGTTAACTCTGAGTCAGAGGATGCAGTATTGAGAGACAAGCTGGAGAAACGGACTAGAAAGACACTCATAAAATCCAGCAAGAATGATATCAATATCCTGTGCTAGAAGCAGATTAACATCATGAAGTAATACAGGCTGGGGACTGACTGCCAGAAAGCAGCTCTTTTGAAAAGGACATAGTAGGTCAAATATGAGTCAGCTCTGTGCCCTGGCAAAAGAGGTCATCACATATTGAGCTGAATCAAAAAAAAAATGTAGACTGTAGATCAAAAGAAATGATTGATTTTACTTAGCAACTAATAGAGTGCATCAGGAATACTGAAATCATTTTTCAGTACTTCAGTACAAGAAGTGACCATAAAGTTAAATGAGTGCAGCAGAGTCCAGAAGGAGGTCCACCAAGACTGCTGGGGGCTGGAACACTTGTCCTGTGAGGAGAGCCTGAAGGAATGGCTCTTATTCAAACAAGAGAAAAGACAAAAACAGCTTTCTATTGCTTGAGAAGAGGCTACCAAGAAGATAGATCCACTTTCTTTAAAAGGGTGGACAGAAGAATAAGAGACACTGGTAATGAAATGAAACAAGACATGCTCAAAGAAAATAAGGAAATAATGGGGAAATAATAATAGGAAAATAAGGAAAAGAGTCTGCTCTGTGAGGACAGCCTGCCCAGGGAGGTCATAGTTCTTGGAAATTTTCCTCATTCAGTTGGATTGTGGAAACCAAGTAAACACATCTGTCTTCACTCTCCACCCTGTTCTGTGTTAAAGATTGTACTAGATATCCTCTCAAGGTCCTATAAGACTGAAAAATGCTATGATGTTGCGATTATATGTATCTAGGACCAAAGTGATATCTGGGAAATGAATTTTTCATAGCTGAATGTTGAAAATTGAATAAACCTACTGTATAAGGTTATAGGAAAAATTGTCTAGAAAGCGATGACAGTTAAGAGTTAAAATGGAAGTCTGCTGCTTTTCAGAAATCTTATGCTATTCAACATATAGCAATTTAGAATATAAAACTAGAAATTAGTTTCATAAATTGGCACAGCATATCATTTTGTAAGTTGTAGTCATAAATCACAAAATGGATCCCAGAGTCAAAAAAATGTAGTTAAATGAATATATGGAAAGGAAAAAAAAACAATCAATCGATAAACAGAAATGTAAGATTCTGCCATTTGATTAAAATGGTTATTTTTTCCACTTACATAATAATAAAAGTGTGTCTGGGTGTCATGGTTCTGTGATTTCTGTTATCGGTATTCCACATCATAACATGTAATGCACTGGGAGTTAAAGAATTAATGCTCCAGTCCCATGGATTGCCAGTAGTTCTGGGTACCTGTCTCAGAAAAGAAGAGATGAACTACAGCTGCCAGAAGACTTCATTATTCTCATTCTGTTTTCTGTTCAGAGGTACAGGTAAAACTAACTGGGAGTCATGAGATGGCCCTTTCTTTTTTTCCTCGTCAAAGTGATGTGTTTTAGAGTGTAGATCAGCACAATGAAATGCATTAAAAAAACCAAACAACAACAACAACAAAAAAAGACAGCAATATTTTCTTTCTACCAATGCTAGCACAGCTTCAGTTAGCGCATTTACGAGCATCAAACTACAAGTAAGATAAGGGTCAAGAAAAATGTAGAATTCTTCTCACATGACCTGTAGAGAAAGTTTGAAAGAATTGTGGTTTATTCTAGTCAGAGAGACAGAAAAGAAACTGATAACATTTCTGAAATATGTAAAGGGTTCCTGTAAAGTGAAAGGGAACAATCTGCTTTCTGTCTATGTATAGGTCAGGTCAAGAAGCTGTGAGATGAAATTGCAGCATAAGAGCCTTATGTGACGTTGTGAAATGTTTCCATCTTTAAGAATAACAAATCACTGAAACGGACTGATAATGAATGTGTTAAGAGTCTGCATTAGCTGTGGACTTTGAGAACAGCTGTGGCAGAACCCTGTCAGGGATGGTAAAGTTTAATTGTTTCAATATGAGGATGAAGAGATGGAACAGATGACCTCCAGAGACGTCTTCTAACCAGAAGCACAGAATCACAGTAAGACTTTCACATGAATTTTCTCTTGCTAAAGAAATATATCATTTTATAGATATGAAGATGTTCAACCCTTATGAAAAATCTCATTCAGCTATACTATCCAATTGTGATTTGCAGCTCCACTCTTCTCAAGGTAAGGAACCCCAAGGATAAGACAAGGGTGCCCTGGGCTCAAGTAATTTACTGTTTTGAAAAACTATAAAGAAAGAAATCAATTGTCTTTGAAATACAGAATGCTTAAGAGGATGTATTTAACACAAATAAATGAATGTATTCAAAAAGAGATGATCCCACAAAACTTAAAAGTTTATGCAATCCCATTTGTGGAATAAATAGAAATGAAGGCAAGTTACCACTGCAGAGAATGTGACCCATCAGTAATGTCTCTGGTGCTCACAAACTCTGGAAGTTCTCACCTGATAATTTGTCGATGCTTCAATATATATACAGTTGCTTCAAAATGAACTTCAAAATCCTTTATATGCCAGCACTAAAATAACTTTAGAAATGAATCTGTCAGGAAGCAGGAAGATTACAGAGTACACTATAAGTTACTCACAGTTTTCACTCCAGTTCACACAGTGCTTCTGTAAACAGAAGAAAAGCCTATGAACTCCATTTTCTTTCTGACAAAATTAGTAGGTAGTGTTGTTTCTCTGTACAAGAGTTGCTGTGGTAATTATTAGGTTGCAGCTGAGATGTAAAAGCTAGATCCACTCTGCTACTAATCAACACAATTGCATTCACTTCAGAGGAACTCTGCCCATTTATTCTAGCTCAGTATCAAATCCAAAATGCCGTATGTCCAAAGAATGCATCTATCTTTATTATTGAAAGGTAAGTTGCTAATAAGTTTTTTACTTTTCTGATATGCTTGGATATTAAGTATAAATAAGCTAGTTAACGCATTTATCTTTTTAACTAATAATCAGATTAAATATAATAAGCTTTTAAAGCCATTCTATCAAAAATTTAGTTCGCCTCTTATTAGGCCTTCTTTCTAGGCATATTCATACTGAAAGTGTTACAGCAGGACTATTTCAAAGTGGAAATGGTAGCTGTCATTTAAGCTACAGAGAAGACTCAGGAAAGCTCAAGATTTACAAGTGCTTTACAGGAAGCTGAAATATTCTGCCTTAGAGAGGGTTAGAATTGACTGTCATTTCCTTGGGAAACACAGAAGAAGGGAGAGGAAAGCTCCTTAGCATATTAAAAAATACTGATAATAAGAGTATTCCCTATTGCTGGAGGAAAGGAGGTATAATATTAGTAACTGTTCCATCAGGATAATGACTTCTCCACAGTCTTTGATTGTTCTGTAAGTAAAAATAATGAGATTGATTTGCTGAAGTTGAGACATGGGTGAAATATGAGTATGTAACTGACCCCATGGTGATTCTATTAGACTGCAGCGAGGACATGGAACTCTCTATAGGCATAGGCATTTCCTGGGGGAAAAAAGTATTAAATATCTTAGAGTCTTTGCCCAAAGCTTCTAATCAGGAAATTACAATTATTAGTGTTTTAAACCCTAATCCAGAAAAGCTTAATGCTTACACAACAATCTATCCAAAACTTCAGAGGGATTGACCTGTGTCCATTTGTGTGTAACAGCTCACAGAATGATACCTTGAGTTAGTTTTTCAAAATTATCTAAGAAAATTAGGAGCTGTTCTTTCAAGTGCTCTTGAAAATTACAGTCTCAACGTAGACCCCTGTAGTCATGGTAGTTTGTTCAGTCTATTTCCATGTGAATACCAAACAGGTAATTTAGAAGTCTAATTTTTACCCTCCCTTTACTGTCAAAAGGGAATCAGACCATATGAAGTCATCAAGGACTATCTGAGGATTTGCTATAACAGCTATCACCATGGTATCTAACTGCTTCCTGAAAAGACCTATTAATCACCGTAACTAAGTGTTCCCTCCTACCTGATCTGTCAACTCAATGCCCATTACTTTAGTTTCTGATTTATGTTCTCATGATGTAGCTTAAATGTGGATATCCAATAGGACACTGTATGAGTTCTCTGTTTTTTTAAATCATCAGAGCAAAAGATCCAATTAACAGATGAATTTCTTTCTACTAAGGAGGTGGGTCAAGCTTAGATAAAAAGATAATTTTTTCCCTGAAAACTCAGATCTTCAAGAGTATACTGGAGATAAGAAAGACATTGGAGTTAGCCAAGATATTAGGGATTTTTCTAACAAAACAATTTCATAATCCATTATTCTGACCTGTAGAAATCTTAAATACTTTGATAGCAATTTGTAAAATATAGGATCAAAATTTTCATCGTAACTTTTACTAAAGTGTTCTAAAAATCAGGCTTTTATTCATCCCACAAAATGTGGAATATGTAGAATAGGAATATGTAGAATAGTGGGATATTTAGCATAACTTCAAATCTCTTAAATATGCCACAGACTTGGTTTGACAAAAATCTTTGCCTAAGAATCATGAAACTTATGCACTTGAATTAAAAAAAAAAGAAAAAGAAATCCAAAATAGGAATTTTTTTATTTATAAATGGATAGGAATTTTCAAATGGGAATAATTAAAATAAATATTCAAAAGTCAAAATAACCAAAATAAATTTAGTTATCTTTTACCTGATTTCTCTGAAAATCTGGGCGGTCATACCAATTCATTAATTCGAGGAAAACAGCATAGTTTGTTTTCCTTGCTTACAATTAACCTCATAGAATTACTATTAGGTTCTTTGCCCTTCATTTCGTTCTTCCATTGTCCTCAATAAATAACATTTGCTATTGTTTGATTCTTCTACATCTATTTTTAATACAGTTTTTTTTCATAAAACACATTGTAATTTTAGAAGAGCACATGTTAGTATGGTCTTCCTTGACACTTGTCAGACTGGATATTTTAAAATAAAACCTTGTGGTCTTCTCTCCAGTTGTCATTGTAATATCACAATTATTCTGTTATAAATCTCAGCGTAAATTACACATACATTCAACATGTTTGAGCAGTATGTTGGAATAACAGTTTTAATAGGATATACTATTTTATTCCAGATTATGTAAAAACACCATCAACTCTTAGAATTATGGTGCAGTACTTATCCATTTACATCAAGCTCTAATTCAGGTGAAAACATGTGCATTAGCAAAAGGTCTGTATGTACCTGCGCATCGAGGTACAATTGTACAGAATTATTTGGAAAATGATCACTATGTTTTCCCCAATGCCATTCAAATACATTTTAAGGAAGCTAGAAATTGAATACATTGAACTCTTGAAAAAAGGAGGCACAAGGAACTAATCAAAGCGTTAAAAATTTGAACAAACCTTTTCATCAAGTCTGTGAGTGAAGCAATCAAAATCCTTTCACTGTTTCCTCTTAAAAGAAATTTTGTATCTCTTTCACAATTCTCATCCTCTGCCTACCAATCTTTTCTGATTTTTGCAATAATTTGTACTTACTGCATTATTCTGTTGATTTTAATGACAAAACAGAGGTGACTACAAATGTGTTGAGCAGTCTAAAAGACAGCAGTAAATCATAGTCTGGAAAAATCTTATCATAATAATTTTGTCCAGGCCAAAAAAAAAAAAAAGAAGGGGGGGGGGGGGGGGGGGGATTGACTAATTGACCAACTCAAACCAATTAAGAAGAAAAGAAGAAACTTACTCCAGATCCTATCTGTTCTTCTATAAGCCTTTTCTAGAAACTCAGTTGAACAGATGGCAGTGTCCTCACAGTCACCGAGACATACATTCATGTAGCATTTTTACAGACTTTATCTACATGTTCCTCCTTTTCCATACCATTTTTCTTAGGAACACCATTGTTATTAATTAAACATTTACAGCTTTCTCTTGTGCTTATGCTTTTCTGAAGTTACTCAGCTTTAATTCGTTTCTTCAGTTTAAAATTTCCTCTTGTACGGGAACTGTTGAGTCACGGCCTGAACCACTGATTTATCAGCTGAGGCAAGGACTAGGTCAGCTGTGGGAGCATAGATGAAGGCAAGACCCTAGATCCTAGACCCCATTTAAGGACTGACTAGCACTGGGGAAGGATTTCTTTCTGGAGATCCTTCCTTTGTAGAGCTCTTCATCATGAGCCTATATCTTCAGATAGGGGTGAGCATTCCTTCTCTGTTTGTTCCTTTGCTATTTCACTACAGTACTCTTTCCAACTGTACTTTGTCGACTGTACACCTCCTCAGCAAAGGGTCTTGAATTCTGTATAGATCTTCCACCAAATTTTATACTTCACAAGCATAAAAATCTAAGCCATTTTCTTTGAAACATATATCTTCTCTTGAACTCTAGTAATCCTTATTCTATACCTAAGCATTACAGAATATATTCCAGCTCTAAAAATGCACATCTCAAATTTTGCATCTCTCATATGAAAGAACATAAATAAATGTACTCTCTGTAATTCTGTGAAAAAAATATTATTTTCCCCCATTTCATAACTTTTGGTTTAATTGCCTTATATTTTTTTACCCCCTTTCTTTCTTTGTGTTTGCAAAAAGCATAAATCAAGCAAAACACATAGTATTTCCTTGAGACTATAAAAGCTTTGTTTCATTTCAGTATCAGTGAGTAGTTAGTAAACTGCAGAGAAAAACACATAACTGGAGTATAAGCTGACTGAACCAGAAAAATTATGTCTTTAGTGATCCACTTCCCTAAACAACCTGTCTCAATTTTTCCTCTCTGTAGTAAGGGTTTGTGCGTTACCAGAGACTTAGTTAATGTAGAGTACATGCAATTTTGGCTTCAATATCTACTAGGAGGAAAAGATGTCTATCCACATCTCCAGAATTCTCTTTTAAAGCCAGACCTCAACTTCCAATTTCTCCAGGTATTTTGATAATAAATATTTCAAACTCAGAGGCAGAAATAAGGATTATTCTTGAAAGTAGTTAATTTGCAATGGGCAGAAAAAATTAAAGTTCTGCAGAATTTTCTGCTGAGCACCTCTGTTTCTATTTGGATCAGCAGTGAATAAGCTCAGAATATGTTTCAGATTGTATAAAAGAAAACAAGCTGAGCTTTCAACTTGATACACTGTCCATATTCCATTAGGTCACTTTTAAAAAATTGTCTGTTTCTAACTTTCTGATTTTCTTTCTTGTCGAACGTAGCTTCATTACTGTTCTTCCATTATCAGTCAGAAACTTTCCTGGCTCTATCAATAACTACTTACCAGTCTCTGAACATCCCAACTCCTAGGATAATGTAGCATTCTTTGACACTAGTGTTTAATTAGAGAATGTTTGAACTCTTTAAACTGCTAGTCAGTCATAGTTGCTTGCATCACCTTTTCAAACTTTTAAACATTTATTTTTATTTTTAGAAATGCTTAATCCCTTTTTTAATAGAAGAGAGTGGAAGGGATTAAGCCAATGAGCAGTGAATTGAATGCTAAACAATGGGAGGAAAGATACACTGACAGCAGACTGCATGGAGGCACCAGGAAAGGCAATTGCTAAATTAGCAGAAAGATAAAAGGTATTTTAAATATACGTGATTTTACAATTAGCTGTCTACGGCCATGCGTACCAAAAGGTTTGAGACTTGGTTTAAGACAGATGAAGCTCTAGGAAATATGAGGAAAATATTTTTAAAAAATTGGAATCTGAAATATAAAATGATCATGGATAGACCAAAAGGAAAGCACATACTGCAGTTTCAGACACAGTTGGTCAGTACTCCTGAAAAAGTACTGCATTCTTCATATTACCAGAAAGCTTCCACCTCAGCTGTGCCCTGAAAATAGGGGAGAAATAAATGAGAAACTGGTAGTAGAAAATCTTTTTTGTGAATTTCTTCAGAAGTGAGTATGAACCAGTACTTCAGTTTAGAAAGAATCTCAGGAGGTCATCTGGTTTGACATTTGTAACAGGGATAGACTTAAGGGCTTTTGCTACATTGAAGCCTATATCCTATTTTGTGGTACAGAACATATTAACACTTACATATCAGTTCACCAGAACACCTATGTTTATTTCAGAGAATAATTCAAGAGACTTTTAGGTATGTAATCGTTTAGATGTCAGTGTAGAGATATCACAGATATATTTTGTGGCATAATTAGCTAAAACAACTACAGAGGCAAGGAAATAGATATCTCTGATAATAAATATGTACTGAAGATTCTAGGCATCTGCACAATCAACATGTGGTCTGTCTCATGAACAAGCAATTTTCTCAAGTCTTTATAGGGGAGGCATAAGCCAGATGCCAATTTATGCCATTTTCCCAAGTGTTAGAGATTATTTTTTCCTTATGCAGAAAAATACTAAATAGTCTATAACAGCTATCCTAAGAAGTCCCTTTTACACTTTTGATGTGTAAATTTTTCAGAGGACCCATGCTTGTATAATAACTAATTTTCTGCATTTAGCTTTTTGCAGTTTAAAATTTCAGAGACAATATACGTTCTGCTGTGCTTGATTCAGGGTTTTCCTTTGAGCATGAAAATTACTTCTTTGCAGCAGCATTTAAGTTGTTGTTCTGTAAAAGTGGGCCAGCTTCCTTGGTGCCATATGGGATTCTTTAGTGAAATTCTACTAATTTCATTCAGCCTGAGTATAAAGGAGGCCATGAAGCCAGGGCCCACCTTGTATCTGAATATGCAAGGAATGATAATGACTGTGAAATCTTTAGCTCAATGGCATTCAAAGTCAGTGCTATCACAGTGCCTGACCACTGGAGTTACTGGAATGGAAAAGACTGTTCTGTCATTTAATCAGTGCTTTCCATTCATTGGGATTCAGTCTCAGTCTCTAGTGAAAACTGCTAGGGTTGCTACAGCTTTAGGGCTGCAATAACTCACTTAACTGTAAAAAGGGGTGGGACAGATGAAGAAGATTAAGAAATGCAGTGGTTTGTGGAGGTTTGCTCATTTGCATATGTTTTCATCTCTCCTATGGGTGGGCTGGCATTTATTAATTTGCCCTTATGCTAGAGCTTTTGTTTGTCACAGAAGGCCCCAAGATAGGTCTCTCATATTTGTCTCAAATATAGACACTATACCACAATTATAGATATCAAACAGTACTGATTGTTTCCTATCGTATTTGGGTGACCTCAGCTACTATGCAACAATTTTTAAAATGTGTTCTTTAGGCAGCTGTGTATCCAGGAGAATGTTGTACTTGCGGCTTGGCCTCTAAACACATTGTGTCTCCTTAACAATGAGATTTATATTGGCTGCATCCCAGAGGTGAATATAATGACCCCTTTCACCTTGTCAAGGGCAGCCTTGTCAAAGGCACAGAAGTCAATATCCTACAGCGCATCCATTTAGCAAAGGAGCACTGCCCAAACTGGGACTCCAGAGTGCTGGTACTCAAATGCACGGGTTTGACAAAGACAAATAGCACAGGGCTACGCTAACCGAGCAAGGACAAAGGGACACTTTGCCTGCACTGTGTGAGAAATTGAAGCCTGCTTAAATTTCTCCTGCATGCATTTTATGATGTGAGGACAGGTTTAATTTTTTGAAGTCCCTGATATATTATATGAGAAGCAGAGAAACATTTCTGCTCAATACCATACATTTTCTTCCAGTGTTTCTTTTTTTTTTTTTTTTAACTTTTCTATTTTTAAGGAAACTGAAACTTTATATTTTTCATATAGGCATACTGGAGAAGATTCTTAAATAATATAGTTCCCTTTTAGATACCCCAGTGCTCTCTGCTAACGGTGTTAATTTAATGCCTTCTGGTTAAACTATTACAGCAGTGCTCTGGTAAAGAATAATCATATTATTTATGCGGACTGTTCTGATCTTTCTGCTGACTCAGTTCACAGAGCAAGATTTTCTAACTTTTAGAAATACCATATTTCAATAAAAATATTAATTTTGTATTGTACTTGTTTGAAGAAATAAACACAAAAAAAATGTGATGGAAGAGTCAAAATGTATTTTCCATTAATAATTTGTGTGACCTGTTTGTAAAGCCATATTCATTTTTGTATATAATTTAAGTTTTGTTGATTTACAGTTGTGGTATATAAGTTCTAACCCTTTAACTCAGTTTGATTGTATGAAGATAGTCTTTTTTACAGTGTAAAGTTTTTAAGTGTTCACTAATCTATTTAGAATTAGGATTGCATTTCCCCTTTAGGTCATAGTTTTCTGTTTGTCATTTTAATGCAAATCACAACAAGTAAACTTATTGGAGTCAGTGAAGTAAAATTCATATAAATCACCACCAGTCCCCAAACCTACAAACGCTCAGCATGTAGCTAGCTAATGGTAAGTCACATCAATTTCAACAATACTACTAACAGTGTGCAAAATTAAGCACATTCATAAGCCTTCACAGGATCAGGGCTTCAGAGAGTTCACAAACTGGCCTTTGATGTTCATTTATAAATCCCCATTATAATTAACAGGAGTTTTACAGACACATCAGTTGCAGAGTATTTGCAGAGTATATTCCTGCTAGCCAAATAGTCTGCAGATGGAGTCCCAAAATATTCATTGACTCCCTGCTGACAAGGAAATTATTTATTATTACTACCTACATGATACAGTACTAACCTTGAAAACGTATTATAATGAGGCCAAAGGCACTTAAACTAACAAACAATCACCACCTCAAAATGGGTATTAAGTTAAGGAGACATTACAGCTATTTAAAACTTAGAAATTCTTAGACTTTTATTCTGTCCCACAGTGGATGAGACAAAGCCTTCCAGAAACCAAAATAATGCTTAACATCCTGAACTCTCTTCCTATTTCTACAATAGGAACTCAGCACCCAACTACACGTGAGGACAGAAGGACTATGTGGGAAAGAAAGACTAAGCTTTTCTTTCAAGGGGAGGTAAGATCACCGGATATCTTACTACTTATTTTTTCAATGGAAAAGTAATCAAAGACATTTAAGAAAAAGTATTTACACCTGTTTTTCCAAGTGCTTATGCATTATCTCCTGGAAAACAAAGATTTACTAGCTGCTTTCTTTTTGATTTGCCCTATTTACCTTGAGACTTTGCTTGGTTTCTGCAATGGAAAAAAAGGGCCCTGGAAGACGGGAATTCTGCTTTGTTGATTTTTTTTTTTCCACGTTCTGGTTTTGGCTGAGATAGAGTTAATGGAATTGTGCTGTCTTTTTGATCTAGGATGAGAATAATGTTGAGAACAAACTAATATTTCAGTTATTAGTTGAACAGTGCTTACCTGGAACCAAGGACATTTCAGCTTCTCCTGCTGGCCTGACAGCAAGGAACACGGAGCTGGCAGGGGACACAGACAAGACAGCTGACACAAACTGCTCAAAGGGAGATCCTGTACCACATGGCACTATGCTGAACAATAAAAGCTAGGAAAGCTGGCTGGGGAATCTGCCTCTGCTTGGTGACTGGCTGGGCATCAGTCGCTGGGTGATGAGTAATTGTGCTGGGCATCACTTTTTTATATATAGTCTTTTATCACTATTATTACTATTAGTACTATTTTCTCCTCCGTTTCTGTTCTATTAAACTGTCTATGTCTCAACTGATGGGTTTTACCCTCTTCTGGTTATCTCTCCCCCATCCCACTGGAGAAGAGTGAGCAGATGGCTGTGTGGTGCAGAGCTGCCTGCCAGGTTAAACCACAGCAAAAGACAGCAGAGTAGTCTGCATGTGTTGAGTGAGCCATTGAGCAGACATGCAGCTGTAGTGCTGCAGTGTGGGAAAACTGATGCACTTTCTTCAAAGACTTTGTCAAGACAGCTGTTTTTATTTTGATAAAGCTAATAGGAAAAATTGTGAGGAAAGGTTTTAGGAAAGATTCATTAGGATAAAGCGATATGCATATCTAGGGTCTTATGTAAAAGACACAATCTGATCCTGATGTTATGGAATGTCCAAAACGTAGCATGCAGAATAAGTCTCTCAAGGGTGTGTGGGGAAAAATAATAGTATTTTCTATCAATATTTGTTCATTAAAATCTTTTACTATTTCCATGCCTTGCTCTTCACTGACTTCTGCAAACATTTTGTACTTCATCTCAGATCAATGTCTTTTAACCAGAGAAAGCATCAAAAAATTCTTTAATTGGGTGAAAAAGCCACCACCACCACCATTTGCTGAATAAGTCTATTTTGGTTTAGCACTGAGTCAGGACCAAGCTGGTTTATAAGTACAAAAGCAACTTAGTTTTGCTAGCTAACACTGAAGAACTTCACTGTGTTTCACAAGTATTTCAGATCATCCAGAACAAATAAGATTGAAGTTAAAATTTCATGTTTGGAATTGCAAGAAATATATTTTGTATTTTGTTTCTGAGTCTCTAATTCAACTGCTGTTTTTGCTATGAAGATTGACATAATGACTGCTTGGAGAAGACTGTGTTTTGGTTTTTTTTTTTTGCTTATGACGCAGTGTGAGGAAACAACATCTAAGGGTTCACGATTAGATTGTCTACAAAGCATTCTGGAAACTGCAATAATAAACCTCTCGTATAGTTCAATAGATGTAAATACTTGCTCACTTTGAGTATAATTCGGTATATATTGGGTATAATTAAATCTCTGGGACAAATGAAAGCAACTGCTGTTGTGGTTTTTGTTTTGTTGTTATTTTTTGTTTGTTCATTTCTGAAAATATCAGTAAACATGAGTAGTTCACAATTAAAGACCTTCTCAAAGGAAAGTTATATTTGTACTCATTGTCCTGCAGAGGAGTTTTATTCTCTTAAAACTTATTTATTTTCTTTCATTGAAATATAGATACAGGAGAATTTATCATTTTTCTTTCTTTTTGCTACTTATTTTAACAACCATTGTTGTGAAAGACAAAGAAGTCTACATGTAGTTTGATTTTTGACACGAGAAATTTTAGAATTGGTAATCTGTTGAATAATGTTTGAAAGAGCTTTTATGTTATGACAGAAACAGGATCCTAAATGTTAACTCTATAATGGGTGTCAGGAGATCACCATATGTTATATTTTAATTTACCCTTGAGTGTCTAGATCTTGCTAAGATATTTGTTGAAAGGTCAAGGCTGTTCTTAAAAAGAAATTCAAACAGATACAACAGGAAAAGTATAAATTATCATTGTAAAATATGTCTAGAGTGCCATGTGTAAGTCTGATTATCTTATCCAGGAAACATGCAGTCCTGTGAGGAATAACTAGCAAAAGTGTGGTATTAGGACCTAGCATAGTAAAGAAGATGAAAGATGTCAAAAGTGTTCAGGAGGATGCTGATGATTTCAAGCCTGGAACAGACGCTGACATGTATATGAGGATTCTCAGTACGTCTCATTTTTCTTGTTGCAGCCTTGTCCCAGATAAAGAACATCCCTGATATTTTTGTTTGCTTTACACCCTTTGAACTCAGTTTTGCTACATCTACTCCCAAACATGGCATTTTTTAGATTTCTCTACCTAGGTAATCATATAGTTTTACTGATGTGGCTACTTAGGTACTGTTAATCTTGAAAGGTTTCTCCTCCATGAGGTCCCCCAGTGATGCCTTTCTGTATCCTATGGCGTTCAATCCTTTCTCACTTATCTCCCCATTAACTGTCGGTGAGACCCAGGCATCCCTCACAGTGCTGTCTGTAATTTCTGGCAGGTTCGGACAGTGTTTATCTGTCATGTCCAGTAATTTCTCATGTTTTTCATGTTCTGTTCGGTCAGCTTAACCTTGGGCCAGAGATTATTCATATGCTTTGATATCTGCCTGCAAACCTAACAGAAAAGGAAATGAGACTTGACTTGTTTATCTTTGCAATATGAAGACTGAGGCAGAGTAAAAACTTAAAGACGTATATTTTTATAAGTGCAGCCTGTAGGGCTAGACCAATTGAAAAGAATAATTTTAATAAGTGAATGGGTACTGCAGCAACTGAATATGTGTGTAAGTATGTATCTGGCACCTAGAGATCGCTGAGATGCATTAAAATGATAAGCTAGATCAGTTTAAACTCTAAAGCTAAAATTAACTAGACAGATTTTCATTAACAGCATCCTTAATGTTAATAGTTTCCTACTCATTTTTTGGTCATTGACACCAGATATTTGAAGCAGTTGGTCTTTAGTAGCCTCATGCTACATATACTGTGAACATTCCACGAGAAGTACAATGACACAGCTGCCATACCCTCGGTGGTCACAGATTCTTAGAACAGGCTTCAAAGCATTTCTGTGATGGAAGCTGAGGTGAGTAACACATTTCTCCACTCACTTTTAGATCTGTCTTCTTTTTAAGATGTGTGATTTTCTTGACACCTCTTAGCTTTGGGTTTCTAGCTCAGATGCAGTTTCTGTAGGATACTCATGAAGATTGCCTTCCCTCCTATTACAGGCACCCCTTCCTCTAGCCATGCTCTTTCCTCCTTGCTCTTCCATGCTTTTTCTGAAAAACTACAAGTAGTAACTGACAATCAGTAAGAGGACTGTAGTTCTAAGGCTCCTATTTCTGCCATATATCCATAAGTTTAGTGCCTTAATACTGCAAGAATTTGAAACTTTATCTCCGAACAAGAGATCCTGGGTACCAAGCTTCAATTTGAATTGCAAGTTTTCATTGAAAGTTGTTAATAGTCCTAACAGAACATGACTAGGGCCTTGCAGAATTTACAAAATCACAAAAGATCCTATTCCCAGCAAGAGCTTTTTTTTTTTTTTCCCCCAAAGTCACAGGGTTCAAAAATACTTTTACAGCTATTATTATTATTTACTGTGCTAATGTCTGAACTTGAAACAAGCTAACATTAGATCCTATTCAGTAGATTTATGTTTCTAGGAGTGCAATAGACCTTTCCTTTGGGTACTATATAAATTGTTCATATATTAGAAAAAGCTTTGTAAATACTAGGCAGATAAATTAAAAAGAATCATTCCATGGGGCTGGAGATATGGAGATAAAATGATAAGACAAATACATTTTACTAACAAACCAGAATTTCAAAATTATATGAGGAATCACTATATGGTGTGTTTGTTTAGAGTGACCAAGGATTACACTTCTCAGTTCAGGAATTTACTTCCTATTTTATCAGACATCAACAATTTCTGTCTTCTAAAATCTCACTGACATTGCTTTGCTTTGCCACCTGTTTAAGCCAAATTTATGCTCTGTGTTTTTAAAATAAAGTTCAGATCTGAGAAAAAAGGAAAAGACACAAAGACAAAGAATTTCAAATTAATTCACCACTAATTCTGTCAAATGTTAATTTAGAAATCAATTGGTAAGGTACCTGCCATCTACTTAAGGGAGGGCAAGAACTGAAATAATTTCTAGTAGTTCATACAAAAGCTGTATTACTGTTGACCACTCTTTTACCTCATGAAAAATATAATAATTACAGAATCACAGGGATAGGAAGGACCCTCAAGAGATAATCAAATCCAATTCTCCTGCTAAAGCAGGTACCCTATAATAGGTCACACAGTTAGGCGTCCAAATTTCTCATGAATATCTCCATAGAGGAGGTGGCAGTGCTCTGTTAACCTTACCATAAAGAAGTTCTTCTGCATGTTTGTATGGAACTGCCTACCTTCAATTTGAGAAAGAAGCGAGGCAGACACAGTGCTGATATTAACAGTCTTGTCCCTACATGTAGATGTGACAACAACGAGGCACAAGATATATGAGCCGCTGCCTACCAAGGCTGCTAACAACAGAGAACAGAGAGTATTTTGATTTTTATTCTACTCTAGTCCCTTTCAGTGATCAGTATGGCTGTTCAATGACTGACTTGTCAATGCAGAAAGTGAATATGTTTGAAAGATACATTAGATAAAATTCAAAGCATAATACTTAAAACATAATTTCCAAAACTAACTTAAGGATGGGATAGAAGGACTGATTTAAGTAAATTTTTTATAAAATTCTTCAGGCACTTAAAAGATCCCAACCACCGATTTAAAGATTCTTCAGTGCAGCACTGGAGGTTGTAAGTTCTATTTAGATATATGTAGTATATTTATCATAGCATGCCCACGATGAGCAGGATGAAGCAAGCATATTAAAGATAGATTCATAATTAGATCTGGGGAACTTTGTTAATAAATAAAATGGATAGACAAAAATTGTATTTCTTTAGGGTGAGATGCATTGGTTTCCTCCTGTGGTGCTCCACGTTCAACATATTATACTACAGTGAGCTATTTCCTGTGCACCATGTTGTGATGTTGTGATAAGTCACATGATAAGCAACATCATAAAATAATTTATGATCAGCAGGACAGGAAATAACACTTGAGGGATTCTCTGTACCTAATGGTTCATGAATGAGTTCATCACATTGCTCTCAGACTTCCAAGTTGGTGGTGTTACTGATGTTATTTAGTTAGCCTTCCCTTTCCTTCCCTCTCAGAAAATGAAAGAAAAAGATATCTAAATGCACATGCATAGCTGGTAGAATAATATCTTCTTGTATTGAATGGATTATATATTGTAAGACTTATAACATCATCCTATACTGTTCATTAATCAACTAGTAGCTTAATGCATGAAGTTCTTAATGAAAAATGAGCAGGTATACACAGATAAATAGACAAAAATGTAAAGAACAATTTATGCTCAAAAGTCCATGTTTATACTATACAGCTAGAAGTATAAAAAAACAAAATGTGTTTTTATTGAAGAACTACAGCATACAGGTAGGTTTAGAAAAACAGTATGAGTTTATTGCTAAACTTTTCTTTCTGTCCTCTAAAAAGTTTTTGAAAAAAACAATGTTTTCCTGTAGTTAACTCTACACATGAAAGAAAACTTACCTTGTTATTATACCCTCTATAGGAAAACTATTGGATGTTTTTATGCATGTGTGGTGTGTACACTTCTGTTTCTTTAACATTTACATTCATATACAAATGTACAATTCTGTCCTTTTCATTGCAAAGCTTCTCTAATTCTGCCTCCCAAGACCACTGGATCTTTATGCCTAACTCATGTACCCCGTCTATTTTCCATACTACTGATCTGTCCTGAAACCTCTTGGGGAGTGGGAGGGGGGGTGGGGGGGGAGGGGGGAGGGTGGCATGGGAAAGGAAGAAAATTGAATCCGTTTATCTATAATAAAAGACAAATTACAATCTTAAACACATCTCTTCCAGTTCTTCTGAACAGTGCAACACTGACATTACTGTCAATAGAGTGCACTGAGTTTTTACCTTCTGCACAAGTAACTAAAGGGTATTCAGAATTTCTCATGTGTGGTGTATCTTTTCCTTTATTTAAAGAATATATATCTGTGTACATTTTCAGAAATCCTTGTTCTCTCTGTGCTGAATGATATATAACAATGTTCCCAGTAGTGAGGTTAACATAAATCAAGAGCTAACTGTGAAGCAAAAGTTGAAATAGCTATAGAGGCTAAAATACTTGAAAGAATCTTTATTGTTTGGATACAGTATTAATACAAAACGAATTGGTAAAACCACTTATCTCCATTTCTACAGAGATCACTCAATAAATTCAGTGGACAACATAAACAAAGTATGCTTAACTGTGAATAGTTAGTTATACACTATCTTCTGTCAGTCCAGAACTCTTAGTCTTATCAAGGTTACCACTGTTTCCTTTCCTAAGTAGTTTATTTAAAATGAATTGTGCAGCTTAAAATATAGATAATGTATTTCACTGCAATACTGTGGGAGCGATGTTGTTTCAGCAATCTGTGTGTTTGGTGTTCCTTTCTCCAAGATTTTGGCCTTTGTTTATTGCCAGTTTATGCCTCATGTATTCTTCATCAGACTTCTTTTTGAATAGCAGCTTCATAGGTGTAGAAACAATGTGATTTCCTGCTTTAATATATGGATATAGTCCATTTGATGTTTTAAAAATATTAAATTTGGCACAGTACATAGATAATTTTGTCTGAGTAGCTAGAAAATCAGACTGGGACTTGTATATTTGAAAGTAGTTAGGGGGCTAACTTCCCTCAAAACCATTTTTCCTTTATTGAAATTTTCTTGCTGTTATAAGTTTGTTAAAGGCCAAACAACTCAAACAATACATATTGGGTCATTTTGAGTGGTACTACAAACTGAACCCAACTAGAAGTAGGGGATGACAACTTCTCTGTTCAGCACAGAAAGCAAAGGAAGTATTGCCACCCTCTTACAACTGTGAAGAATAGCATTCAAATTTTTTATGCTTTTCATTCTTCAACACAAGTACAAAAGTTCAGAAGGTATCTGAAATGTTTGCAAGTCTGCAGCTGAAGAATTCCAGCACTAGCCTGTCGGCTGTATATGTAGTTCTGATGCTAGTTATTAAAATGACATCTACAGAGAAAGCATGCAAAATCAGCAGTTGACAATGGCTAAAACCCATCAGGCTTCTTGAATAACTAGTAAAAAAAATCAGCTGATTCACTTAGTGTATTAGTTGTTAAAATGCATCTGGGGATTTGGATTTGCAGGCAATATATCCCTTCAAGACTCAGGAAGAAAGATGCCATGGAGGCCAATTAACCTAGGAATAGATGTTAATCCCTTTCAGGTCTTGTAGAGGGACAAGAACACATAAATACATGGTACAAAAGCACTTTTGATTTCACCAAGCTGCTTTTTAAAGTAGTTCTTAGACAGTCATAGCGTTTCAGTACTTCACATTTCCACAGTGCTATACAAAAATCTAATTAGGCCTCAGAATAGTCTGCTGTTTTCCAAACTTTACAAGCAGGAAAACTGAGGCACAGAGCTGAGAAGTATCCAAGGCCAAACTCAGTGCCATCAACCAAATCAGGATTACAGTTCTGGAAGGTCTACAGTCAGTTCCTCAGCTTGTGTCATCCCATATAAAATAACAGATTTTTGTATATGGGAAGCATTATATTTACTGAACAATTTTTCAAGATCATTCTGCATTAAAAATATACATATATGTATATATTTTACAGTCATATGTTTCTTCTCATACCTTGATTCAAAGTAAAATCAAAAACAAGTGCAGTGTGTTGTATTTTCTCATTCACAGAAGTGATAGGATACCGTATTTTTGTTAGCGTTTGCTTAAAAACACAGCTTCTTTACTATATTTTATAATCAATTACAGCCAACTCGTTTGGCAGGATCTTTCTTCTGTAGCTATAGAATTGCTCTATAAGTCTCCTGCAATATGATTTCCCAAATGTCAATATATTTTTTTTAATTATTATTATTTTCACATTGATAATTAAAGTTATTAATTTTTTTTATTCCCCAATGGCAGCATAATAAAGAATGAATAGTAAATCTAATCTGAAAACACTGGGTGCCAGATAACAATTAAGAAAATATATATATATATATATATATGCAGTTAGCAAAGAGAATAAAAGATCAAGAGTTGCATTCCCCTGACTTGTGTATACCAAGTAGCCTAGAATAAAACAGTGGTTCTTTTTAATACACCTGTATATGATATGTTAAATTTATATACAAGGGTTCAATTTATGACACTCTTTGGTAATGTATAATACAATGCCCACTATTTTCTTGCTGTCACTCCCTCCTGCACCAGTCTGTACTTCGACTTCACATTTATAAATTGACTTCTCTTATTTTCAAAGAGCCAGAGATAAGTCCATAAGAATTCTAATTTTACCAGAAGTTTTACTGAAAATCAAATAACCTGGGTTTTTCCTTCTATGTAATGTTATTTGAAATAAATACAGTAAATCCTTCAATCTCAGCACTGAAGTTTATTGAAAACGAAGAGTCAAAGCAAATGCACTATGTTAAATCAACATTCATGACAAACTGAGAAATGCTATTTCTATATATTAAGTATTAACAATTAAAACATGCGCACAAGTATTTAAAATGTTATTAAATAATGAGAAAGTATGTGTCTATTGCCATAGAACAATTTCATCATTATCCTAAAACATAGCAATACTGATATAATATCTAATTTCTTCCTCAGTTGTAACTCCACTTACTTCAATTTACAGCTTCCATGGAATTTACATTTGGATCAAGACATATTCCTAAGGGCCAGTTATGCTATTCTTACACATTAGTTTCTCTCTTACTTCAGACCAAATGAACTACTTAAAGACTAAGATATAATGCCTGTTCCCATGTTGAGGATGCAAGAACTTCATGATTTTAAACTTGTTTTCTGGTAGAAGTACTGTTGCTTTTTCAGGGTTTTCTTGCTTTGTTTGGTTTGGTTTTTCAGCAAATTATCAAGGAAGTGAGAAAGACCTTTTTCTGAATCCCTTTTTTTTTTTCTTTTCTTTCTTTCTTTCTTTCTTTCTTTCTTTTTTTTTTTTCCTGGCTCAGAGTTTGCTTTGTGAAGTATTTTCGGTGATAAGACTCTAACTGACAACTGCAAGTTATCTAGGGGGGCAAATGATGGGTGCCACCTTGCTTTCTGCTTATGACTGTAAAGAAAAGCAGAAGAGGGACAAGCAGTTTTTTCAGGGATGTGGCTTGAAGGATCTGAACAATTCAAAAGGTGATAATGCTTGTGCATGGCAAGGAAGGCACCACTACCTGCTGGCTTATCTGTTGGGCAAGGTGTGTCACACTAACAGACAGAAAGGAAGAAGAAAAAAAAAAGAAACTGAAAAGTAGGGGATAAAAGATCCCCACTAAACTAAGGACTTTGGAGAAGAAGTCCCAAAGAAAAGAAACCTTTGGCAGAGGAATTCCCTAAGAGGAAAAATCCTTTTAAGAAAGAAACCCCTGGGGCCTGCTTGCTGCTATAGTGTGAAGTTTCCTGTCTTTCTCCCATCCCCTGCGGTGACTAGACAACTTCTTGGGATCAACAAACACACAACAAACAACACTGGACCCATGGTGGTAACTATCTCTCTTGCTTTCTATAAAGACTCCTTGCTTTATTTCCCATCCCTTTTTCTATCACTTCTCTTCCCTTCCTGATCTCCTTAAGCAACTAGGATTTGTAATAAATTGGTCAGGCAAACATTTGACCCATTGTGTCTTAATTTCACCATTGGGTATACATATATCAAAAAGAACATTCTCTCCCTCCTATAATTGTAGCGAGACATGAAGCTGTCAAAACAAATTCAAATCTTGAGTGTACTGTTGGATTTACATCTGTTTTTGTGAGGACTGCTTGACTACATCGTGTACCTCTTACAGAAAAGAGGATATTTCTGTATAAGGAATGGCTAGATAGTCGCACTTAGAGAATTGCAGTCAAGGGCTCAGAGCCCAAGTAGAGAGTGGTGACAAGTGGCATTACTCATGAATCAGTGCTGGCATTAGTGTTATTTAACATCTGGGTAAGTGACATGAACAATGACTGGGATTGAGCGCACCCTCAACAAGTTCACAGATGACACCAAGCTGAGTGGTGCCACTGATATGCCAGAGGAAAGGGATTCAGAAACCTGGACAGGCTTGAGAGGTGGGCTATGCCAACCTCATGAAGTTCAACAAGGCCAAGTGCAAGGTCCTGCATCCAAGTCAGGGCACTCCCAAACACAGATACAGACTACAGACTACTCCCAAACACAGATACAGCAGAGAATGGCTTGAGGGCAGCCCCGAATAGAAGGATTTGGGAGTGTTGATCAATATGAGCAGGCAGTGTGCACCTGCAGCCCAGAAGGCCAACCATATACTGGGTTGCATCAAGAGAATTGTGACCAGTAGAAAGAGGGAGGTGATTCTGTCCCTCTACTTTGCCCTCATGAGACCCCACCTGCAGTACTACATCCAGTTCATAGAATCATAGAATCAAAGAATCACAAGATTGGAAAGGACCTACAAGATCATCTAGTCCAACCATCCTCCCATTACCATTGCTACCATAAGCTACTAAACCATATCTCATAGCTTTTTATTCAGATGCCTCTTGAACAGTGCCAGAGTCAGCAGTTCTGGGGCCCCCAACACAAGAAGGACATGGAGCTGTTGGAGCAAGTCCACAGAAGTGCCACAAAGATGCTCAGAGAGCTGGAGAACCTCTCCTAAGAGAGCAGGCTGAGAGAGCTGGGACTCCTCAACCTGGAAAAGAGAAGGTTCTGAGGAGACCTTGCAGCAGCGTTCCAGCACCTGGAGGGGGCCTTCAGAAAAGATGGAATAGGACTTTTATAAGGGCAGGTAGCAACAGGATGAGAGGAAATGGCTTTAAAGTGGAACAGGGTAGATTTAGACTAGATATGAGGAAGAAATTATTTATTGTGAGGGTGATGAGACACTGAAGCAGGTTGTCCAGCAAGGTTGTAGGTGCCCCACCCCTGGAAGCATTCAAGGCCAGGCTGGATGGGACTTTGAGGAACCTGGTCTAGTGGGAAGTATCTCTGCATACAGTAAGGGGTTGGAACTAGATGATCTTAAAATTCCTTTACAACCCAAATCATTTTATGATTCTATTATTCTACACATCCCTTCATACTAAGAGACTGGGGCTTTGTGAGAGATATAGGATGACTATCTACAAGAGCAAGTATTTGTTTTCAGGAACCCTCCTTCTGCATCACTTCTACAGAAAGTAAACACTATCTTTTCTTGCGCTTATTGCAGCAGTCTAAAAATGATTAAATAGAATGGTATAACACTAATAGTAAGTGCCCATTGGAAGGACTGTGTTTATTTCACTGGACTTGGCTCACATCTTTATATGAGTGCATTTGCAGTTACAACTTTTTTTATGTCCTACCAGAAGATGCATATTACTTGTTACTGCATTCAGTACTGTTGTCTTTATCTTTTTCTCCTTTAGGTTCCCTACTGCTAGAACTTCAGTATTTCTGACACAGGACTTACTTGGAAACTATCTATCTTCATATTAGTTGAGCCATTAATTCCTTTTGCACCTTTTTTAATAGTCTATACATTGTAGATGATACTTTACATCCTATGAAGCTTACTGTGTGGAGTTCTCATAACTTTTTTTTCTTCTCAGGATAAACAGTTATATTCTAACTTGATTTTCTATAAGTTTTTCTTCTGGTACATATAAGCAGAATTTTCAGAAAGGAAAAATTACCAGAGAAATGCAACTAGCACACATTTCTGACTTTATTCCTTTCCTTTGAGAGAGATGACAAAATTTCCTCCCTATTCTACAGTTTTCTTCCTGTTAGTGAAGAAATGGAAGGAGAAAAGGAACAGAACAAACCTTTCCCTTTGCCTGAAATGTCTCATATAGTGTAAACTAATGTCTCTTATATACCACAACAATAAATTTTAATGATGCATCTAACCTAAAACACTGTCAGGTAACAAACATTTTTTTTTTCAGCATAATCACAGAAGTTATAATGCTTGTTGCCAGTTCTAACGATGTTTTCCTTCAGCTGGAAATTTTTTACTGGGGATACAATCAAATACCTTCACCAGGAAGACCTTATCCTGAGCTGAAAAGAACACTATCCTGACTTTCATAGCAATCTGACAGGAACAACACTTTTCTTCATGACCTCATGTCCTGTGGTCTGTCATGCTCTGAGCTTTCAGTACCAGATATTACAAAAGTGTCTAGAAAGGTAGGTATTTTCTATCACATCTCTTATCTGTCCCAGCAGTTGCTTCATCTCTATTTCAGAAGAAAGAGATTGCAGAGGTCCAGGAAGGTGTAGATAATCAAAACAGAAAAAGAATATATCCACCTAGTTGTGTTTTAGGGAAAGCTTCACTGAATTTGGTGGCAGAAGTGCTGAGACATGAGATCTGATTGCTCTCATTATCTCCTTACAGTTCTGCACATCTTATGAATCAGTGTTAATGCTGGAATGAAGAGAATCAATGAACACAAGGGCTTAAAAATTCAAGCAAGGAAAAGCAAATAATTGTGCTTAAATGACTGCTTGCAGAGGCTTCCTAACAACTCCAGAAGATTCAGCATAAAGAAACTCCTTATAGCTTAAAAAAAATAATTAAAAAATGATGCAAAGAGCACTAATACTCTAGATGAATTGCTTTAATATCACTTTCAAAAATTAATGTTCAAAAATCTCACTTTAAATATATGGAATATTTCCAGATATAAAACATGTGAATGTAAAGCAGATTAATTACAGAATAATTATCCAATAATTATAGACCAATTAAACAGGGGAGTTCAGAAGGGAAAAAAAATGTAGTTATCTCACAAGAGAAAACACTAACTGCATCAAAGAGAACCCATAAAAAAAAATCCTTTATGTAAAATATGCTTAGTATTAAAGAAAAATTTGCAGCTACAACCCCATAAGAATTATCAGTAACTGTAGACTCCTCAACCATTAATTACTTCAGTGATGAGCTATGAAGGCCATAGTTGAGAACACCTGGATACCAATTTAAGATGTTGTAGACCAGCTCTTCTCCAGCGTTAGAGGAGGAATAAGAGGTGTCTATTTGTTACTTGTCATAAATGTTTCCTGGGGCTAATCAGGGAATTAATCCTTTACACAAGGCTGCATATCCCTGGCTACATATTTCCTGGTTCATTGCAGGGTAGTTGGACTAAATGACCTTCACAGGTCCCTTGTAACATTAAGGGTTCTATGATTCTATACAACAGTGGAGTGGATACTGTATTAAGTAAAAAAGATGATAAAACACATAAATGATTCAGAAGGATTAGATATTTGTTTCATTTCGGAATTTTTGTCACATTTTGATTGAATATTTTTGAGTATATTATCCCCTATTAATACCTTTAGCTGAATATATTTTATTTCCTGGATTGCATAGTAGGCAATAACTTCCTGAAGGGAGGCTGTGATAAGGAGGAGTTTGACTTCTTCTCCTAGGCAACAAACAGGACCAAAGTAATGGCCACAAGTTGTACCAGAGGAGGTTTACATTAGACATAAGGAAAAACTTTTTATCTCAGAAAGTGGTCAGGCACTGGACTGGCCTGCCCAGGGAGATGGTGGAGTCACCGTCCCTGGCAGTGTTCAAGAGGTGTTTGGATGAGGAACTATGAGATATGGTTTAGTAGCTTGTGGCAGCAATGGTAATGGGAGGACGGTTGGACTAGATGATCTGGTAGGTCCTTTCCAACCTTGTGATTCTATGATTCTATGAACATGTTTGGTAAATACTATTCAATGAATCACTGACTTTTTTTAGATCTTTACTTGTATTGTATTGTATTTCAACCGATTCTACAGAGTTCTGTTTTTCTGTTTGATTTTACTTAATAAAAACACCTGTATATAAGGCATAACAGATTTTTATTAGTTTGTAACATTTTGAGAAACTGTTTAAGAGAAAGGCCTTTGGGTTCATGTATCCCTGAAGTTCTTAAAGCAAACCAAGCCAAAGTAGACAAATTTAATATTGTTCATGTCAACAACAGCCCTGATTTTCCAATTATTCTGAGTACAGCAGTTCTTTAAATGCACTACCCTGTAAAAAACAAAAACAACAACAACAACAAAGATGTTTAGAATATGCTGGTTACCTTTTCTAAAACTGTTCAAGAAAACTGCATGGTTTCAGAAAATCAAAAACAACTGTATTGTAAATCTTATTTGTCTCTTTTTTAATCCCTCAGACACTTAATTTATTTCAGCCAAATATAGTAGTGAGGAGTCTGATTTCTTTTATTTCAAGTATAAGCTGTATATTCATATATACATGGGTAAGGGAAATAAGCCCAATCAAGAATTTCCATTGCAGAAAAGACCATGGTTTACAGGCAGTAGCCATATGATCAGTTTGTCCATCTGGATATTCCATCAGAAAAGAAAAAAAACACAAAGACTACCCACTCAGCTTTGACTTTACACTGGTAAGGGCTGTGTATTGCTCTTTCAGTCTCTGGAAAAATGAAAAGGAGCTAACCTATACTGATTTGGTACAGAGACCAGAAAAGTGAACATACTGGAAGTGATGGGACAATTGAAGGAAGAAGGAATAGGCATTTAGAGACAGGTCTGTAGTAAACCAAGCACTACTACAGCTTCATCTTATTTGTTTCTATTTAAATTCCAAGTGTACCCCTCAGGTGGTAACACTCCTATCAAATCGGCATCAGTGATGCTACAGAAAATCTTCTAGTCATATTCACGAAGATGTTCATATGAAATAAGCTAATACTTGCTGTGGAGCAACACACTTGAACATGTTTGTTATGCAAAGTGTGATGAGACTGTAAATCATGGTGTTATTTACTAGCATTCGATAATTATCACTAAGATTTAATGGAAATCAATACTACTCTGAAGCAGTGAAAAACCACCAAGTTCTAGTTCTGCATTTCACTTCATTATGAGCAAGTCTCATCAATATGAATTTTAAAAGCAAGTTAAAAAAAAAAAAGAAGTATGTTTAATATGCACAAAAGGAAACCATTCAACTTCTATCATTTCTCTTGTTTATCAACAGTGTGTTTCTCTTACCTGTAAGTAGCTATCTTCAGTGTTCTATTAGTATTTTTTTCTAAATATTGTTGAAGTCATTGATATGAACATACTAGCCTTGAAAGAGCTTTCCATCACCAGAGCAGGGTTTTCCTCTCAGTACTTATGAATTACTCTCATTATCACTAATTGCATTTACAAGGGAAGAACAAACCCCAGAGCATAAACTAAATGCAGTCCAGCCAACTTTGCAGAGTTCAGTTCTGTTACTGAATATTTTTACTGTGCTTCCTGAGAATTTTAAACACATTTTAAAATTAAATGGGGAAAAAAAAAAGAAAAAGGAAAAAGGAAAATAAGGAAGAAAAGAAAAGTCAGAAAAGGAAGAGATTAAATTTACATATTTTGGTTAATACTAAAACTGCAACTACAAGGCAACCTTTTTCAAGCATGGCTGTTCAGTAATCTGACTTGAGAACACACGTACACATAGCTCACCGAAGTTTCTATTATAAATGTGTTAACTCACAAAAACTGGGGTTTTTGCAGAATCCAGGACATATGGTCCCCTATCACAACAATTTTTTACAGCTTCATGTTACTAAGAAAATACTTATTTCAAAAATGTGAGCCAAGTGCATAGAAGGATATGTATCTTGTTACCTTTCCATTTTGATACAAGAAGAATCTTGTACTTTAAAACTTGAGGGATTTGTCAGTGTTTTTAGGATCCTGAATGAAGAAATTTATGTTTGGACGATAAAAAAATGATCTAAACAAGCTTCCTCTGTATTTTGTGTAGTGTATTCTTACCACAAACCCCAAGCCAAACCTTGATCTCATTCATAGTAGAAAATACAGTTCTGTTCTGACAGGAAGATATTTGTGTCTTTAGACTGCCATCCCACATAAAGTTGCTCACATGTTAACCCTGCTGTTCAGCAGGAAACTCCAGCAAAACCACTAAATTTGTTCTCAGGGCATAAAGATAAACAGATGGGTGAATATTTGTAAAACTCAGATCTTAGGAGTTATACTGGTTTTGGATGACTTGACAAGGTGGTATCTTTTCTATTCAGTACCACTGAGTAAGGTTCAGAGACTGTGTACTTTATGCAACATTAACTGAATCAGGTTTTATATAATATTTGGTTGTTTTTTTTTTTTTTTTCAAAAAATATGCAGACACAGTAGAAATGACTCAGTGCTAAATTTCTGTGTTAAAACAAAAGGGACCAATTTCTGTGAAACCTATTCTTTTCATTAGCAGGACAGTGTTCCTGACAGCTTTCAGCTTTCTGTTCACCTGGGAGGTTTGTTTTGAAGTCTACACTTGGCATTACCAATATCTACTTACTCCTTTAGAAGTACAACAAACATTTTTTAGACTTGTTAAAAGAGGAAATAACTGTGGATAAGACAGGATTGTTGGTATGATTATTTAGTGAGGAAAATAACTAATCAATTTTTTCTAGCTGGGATTTCCAGGTTGCAGAAAAAAGTGAAGGGAATTGATCCCCATCAGATGACATGCAGAGATATTATGAACAGAATTTGTCGGGATAGAATATGTTAGCAAATATTAAAAAAGAAGTAAAACTGTATAATTTATATGCAAGTGCTTTTGTGTAATCTCTGTCAAGTTGCTAAACAACACAAGGAAATAGATTTCTTTACATCACAGAATTAAAAATAATCATTAATTGTTGTTTGTTGTTAGATTTTTTTCTTGACTAAGATGATGAATTCATTTAAGCCTCTACAAAGAGTCTCAGATTAATATCACAAGTGTTATCCAATGTAATGATACCACTGACAACACCAAAGTATTGCATTGTCTTATGTCATAAACAGCATCTTGTGGGGAAGAGTGACTTCAGCAATGAGTTGCACTAACTTCTGTCTAAGAGGGAGGGAGACTGGGAAGAAAAGCTCAGTAGCCTATACTCTTTCAGCTTATTATTTTCAGTCTTGTCAGATTTTTCCATGTTTTCTGAAACATTAACTAAACTGAACATTTCTCCTTTATCCCCTTCCTTGCATAGTCTCTAGTCAATCCTAATGTCAGTGCTTGAAAACTTCCAAAAAAATGCAAATTTTAATTGAAAATTAGATTCGTCAATGTTAAAACTATTGAGAAAGAAAAAAATTGAATTTAATTGCATTGCCTCAAATTGTTTGAAAAAAGACTGAATGAAGTTGATGCTTAGAGCAATTTTTCATTTCATTTTCAGATAAATTGCTTTTAATTTTGAAATCCAAAATATTTTAAAAACTGTTGACTTAATTAAGAATTTTCTTTAAGTTCAGTTTAATTTCATATTTTTGCTCCTTTTTTTTTTTTTTTTAAGGAAAGTAAAAAAATTAAATCTCTAAGAGAGTAAATGGATTGGAAACACTGAATCCTACTCAGCTCTACTCACTTCATCCTATACTTCATTAGCTCTGTGTTACAAACGTTGGCACAAACTGGTTGCAAAAATTCCTGGACCAGACATATTTCAGACAAAAGAAAAAAAAAAAAAAAAAACAGCATGACATTTACTTTCATCTATTGTAAACCAGCTTATCTTTTCTTACTTGTGAGGAATGATACTGATGCAGCTGAGGATACAGCCAAATACATTTAATAAGATTGGTGTTTAATACGATTGGTTTTTTAATTTCTCCTCTGAGCCGCATTTAGGTTTCTGAATGCAGAATTTGCCCCAGAGTACATGTTATTCCCTTTGTGGATTTATCTACTGCTTATTATTCACAATTTGTATATGATGTGTCATATTACCCAATGTTTGGGGTCTAACCTGCATCACACATGAAAGTTAATCTCCCTGCTAAGAAGTACCCTAGCTCTCAGAGGTGCATGTCATCTTTCTTCTTCACTTCAAAAAACAAATAATGAGGTGGGCAGAAAGGGTGAGTGTTTCAGAGGCCATGCATTCATCTGCATGTTTAAGTGAGATCAACTTAGTATCCATTTTCTTCCAGTGTTCACTGCAAAGTGAGATCTTGACATGGAAACTGAGTCCTGACTCACAAAAACAACTTCTGTTTTACAGGCACTGAAACTCTAGACTTTTTTTTTTTTTTAATTGGCTGAGAGAGAGGTTGCTGTTTAACGTTAGGCACAATTTTAGTAGTAAGAAACTTCATTATGTGCCTGACATGGGTGATCTCCCATATTAAAAAAGCAATGAAAAACTACAGAACTATGGGAAATGCTGAAATGGACCATGCTGTTGTTAGCAGTCAGGTGTAACACTCTCATTTGATGATCTGAAGAATGCAGATGAACTCAAGCTAACCCACAGAAACAGTTCCATGAGCCTTAGCTAATAGGAAAGAAAGGTTATGTGGGGAAGCCTCCTGTAATACTTCCATTATCCAAAACATATGTGACTCTTGTTTTAACACCTTTTTAAAACAATAACCCTTTTAGGTGTCATGCTCAATAAAACATTTGTTCTCCAGAACTCAAAATGAATTAGAGAAAGAAGGAGAAATAAAAGGCATACTTTTTATCATTACATTTTTATTGAAATTTAAACACTCAGGTGAAACAGATTTACATAAAGGAATTTGACCTACACAATATACCATACATGATTGAAAATCACTTTGCTATTCTTCATAAAGTCTCAGCTTGACTGGCAGATACTATGTAAAACCAATATGTGAGCTCTGCTTTCATTTAGATTTTCACTCTCACATGTCAAATAATATTATATATTTTTGTTTAATACTTTACAACAGTAAGGACGTTAGTTCAGTATCCTTCTAAAGAATATCCCAATATGTGCCAAAAGAATTTTGGATTCTTTTCTTAACCCTTCATGTAATAATACTTTCAGAATTTTAAAATCTAAACAGAAGTAAATGGGGATGATTTTGTTGAAAGTAGGGGGGATTGGGATCATAATTTTAAGGTGAGTTTTATTTATTTAACTAAATCTCCAAGGACTGTTGAAGTATCTGTAGACTTCAGAGGAGTTAGGTTTCTGATTTCCCAAATTTTGGGAAATCACTGTTACTAACACAGATATCCAAATTATAAGACCTATTACACTTACATTATCTCTGGAGTATGGAAAATGGGATTTCGTCCTCTTTTTATCCCACTATTATTTTCAATGTGATAAGTAGAAAAGTAAAAATTTCAAGTTTCTTTCAACATAGAAATATTTTTTAAAAAATTTCCTCAAAGTGTCCATTCACAGAAATCTTCCTTCATCTATAATTTTTACATGAAAGATAAAAAAGATAAGGCCTAATCTGATGTTTATCTGCAGGCTAACAGCACAATTCAGTCCTTTCTCCATGTGTAATATAGATAATTGACAGAGAAAAGTTAAAATACACTACAAACATGTTACTTGGCTCTTACAAGACTTCAGTAAGTAGGTAAGATCAGGATGAAAACTGTGCAAGGAAATACCCGATACACTGATACGTGTTGGAGATTCTGGTAGATCTGAGCATGTGCAGAAGACAGTGTGCCATGTAAAACCAAAATAAAATAGGTGTCTCAAAAGTAGTTGCAATGAATGAAATGCAGCAGAAAACTTCAATCATAACCACAGAGAAGCACAAAAAATGCATAATTCTGTGGAGACTGTGCAAGGAAGCTATCTTTATTTACCATTTCTGAATAACAGTTTTATAAGCAGGCTATTGACTAGTGAATAGGTTCTCTGAAACAGAGAATCACGGAATCACTCAGGTTGGAAAAGACCTCTAAGATCATCTAGTTCACCTGCCATTTGCCACTGAAAGGTAGTCTATAAAAAAACAAAAACTATTCTTAACAGCAGCAAGGAATGGGGATTTTTAACAGAACATTGATGAGTGATTATCCTTCAGTAACAATAAAGAACAACTTTATTAACTTGAGGAAAAGAAAAAGAGAAAGATAGAAGAAATCTGATGATAATTTTTTGAGATGAAGAGCAGAGGGGAAAAGTGAAATGGGAATGAAATGAGAGAAAGAGGTGAACCACAGAAGAACTAATAATCTTGTTTAGGGGCATTGCTGAATTATATAGGTCAGACGGAGAGTAATGCTTTCTATTTATTTTCATAGAAACCAGAACAGATACAAAGAGCACAATAACACTATTTGATAGAGCAAATTCTCGGGTGTGTAACACTGTTTTTAATATAGTCATGACTGTTAGCTATGTATTTTCACCAGCAATGAAGAAGAGCCTGCATGCTTGTAAAAATCTGCACCATCCACTGCTTCAGTATGTTCATATCCACTGGTTGGTCTCCATAAAATGTTCAACAAGTGTTGATGAAGGTCAGTGGCTTCAATTTTTTTCCACAGAGAGGAATTCCATGCTGCTTATCAACAAAATGTAATGAATACTGGAAGGAAGGTTCAGCCTCTACTACCATATCACCAATATCCACCTCTAAGATTGTAGGTCAGTGTAAGAAAATAGGAGGCATTACTGTTGGAGCAGTCCTTGTATATAAGAACAGAGACAAAAGAAAGCTATGAGAATGAGCAAGCAGAACAGTGGCATTGACTCATTAACGTTGGAAGAGGCCTGTTAACTAACTGTTAACGTAATATTGTCGTGTCTGCCACTAAATCATCTTCATAAGCACCACATCTACATCTCTTCTAAATACCTCCAGGGATGATGACTCAACTGTTTTCCTGGGGAGCTCATTCCATGTACTTAGAAACTGCCTACCTTCAACGCTAATGAAAATGTTTGGAGCTGAAGTAACAACAGTAGGTTGCACAATAGGATGCAGGAAGAGTCTGTAAAAGTAGAACCACTTCATGTACAGTCTTGGAAAAAAAGCTAAAAGAGAACAATGAGGAAAAGAAAGGAAATGCTGGGCAACAAAAAGGAAAAGAAACATAAAACCTTCTGTAAGTTTTTCTAAACTATCAAGATGCTTTAGTACAGGTCTTCAAGGCAGCTCTTCACAATGGAATCGAGTTATGTCCCCAGTCATGTTTAAATTTCAGTGTTTTCTACCTGACAGTCAATAAGTATTATAATAACATATGCTCTAAGTACTTTTTTCTACTGATCCAGTCTAAGAACATTTACTTCAAAGGAAGAGTGTTAGGATAACTTCAGTAATGTTCTGTAGAAGAATTATAAATATCTCAAGCTTTTGTGTGAATGATGTATTTTCATTCTTTTAGCTTGTTGCTTCATAACAAAAAAATGGTGAAAAAAATCACACAGAAAACTCTAGGCACTGGAGATATGAGGCACTATCTCTAAATTTGCCACAGAGTAAAAATTTGAAAAAAGGCATTTCAGAATTAGTAAAAGTATTAATTTTCTCATGTTGAGTCATTATGTTTTGACTGGAAATGTGCTGTCATTAAAGGTGACAATATTATAAATGATAAAGTTTTGCAACTTAAATTTGATAAAATGCATATGAAAATGAGGCACGCCTGTAAACTCCAAAAATCATAACAAATATATGAAGATAAAGAAGTATAATTGTCTTAAAATATAGAATCAGAACAAAAATGCATAAAATTAAGAATATGAAATAATTCCAAAATACAAGTTATACTCTTGACAATGTTACTACAGAATAGAATGCTAATTTTGCAACATTTTCATAGGTACTTTAGGGTGAAATTTCTATATTTGATCATCATTCCAGTAGAAGACTGCATTTTAAAACTGAAAGTTGTTTCTCTGATTGTTTTCAATCCCATTAATAATGCCTTTTCTTAGAGTCATGTTCACCTAGGAGGTCAAATAGGGATTTAAATACACAACAATGCATTATGTGCCTTGGTATTTTAAGTCAAGGTTGTAAGAAGTTTGTTTGCTGAAACAGAGAAGTAGCTGCATTTCATGAACCCCGAAATATTTTTTTTCCCATTAATTCAAATTTTCAGGTTTACTGATCATAAATGAACCCTCTGTCAACTTTGAATTGCCTGTGTTGTTGTTGTTGTTATTGTTGTTGTTTTATCCTGTGGTAACAACAGTTTGGAATCAAATATTGACAAAAAACTCCTAGCATAAATTCTTCTGTTCAGCATAAGAACAGTCTCCTTGAGTATATCCACATATCTGTATTGATTCCTTTTCTGTGGTGCTCACTGCTACCATACTGAAGTAATACACACAAAGGTTAGAGTCAACTTTCACAAGGTCCTTTACAACTAAGTCTGATACAGGAGATTTTGATGGGTTCTCTCTACTTCCTGGGTATTTCATCTGTAACTATTTCCTTTCAAAGGGGAACTAAAGCCTTTGTTCCTTTGCTTTTTACAGTCATTGTTTGGTGTAGCTGTGTGAGTCTCTGTGAGAGAAAAAATGTGGAGTACTGGGAAGGTTTATCTTTTTTTTTAAGTGTTATGTCCAGTGGTACCAGTTAGTGAATCTCTGTGTCTGTCCATCATAGACAAATCCCTCTAATCCCCAATTCTTTACATGTATCTTTCTTCTAGCCTTGTTTTTTTGCTAGTTGCTGTGTTTCATAGGATCAAATCTGTCTTGATGGATCTCAGATACAAAGCTGTACATAAGTAAAATATTTTTAAAGAGCTACACAGAATCAAACAATAATAGAATGGCTTGAGTTGGAAGGAACCTCAAAGTCCGTCTAGTTCCAAACCCACTGTGGTGGCCAGGGTTGCTGACCGCGTCATCAGGAACTAGATCAAGATGCCCAGGGTCCCAATCAGCCCAGCTTTGAATGGAGCGCTTATTAACCCTCTGGGCAATCCAGAGCCTCACCACATTTATGATGAAAAACTTTTTCCTTATATCCAAACTAAGTCTCCCCTCCTTTAGTTTGAAACCATTTCCCCTTGTCCTGTCACAGCTGACCCTGCTAAAGAGTCCTCTTTCTTCTTCTAGCCCTCCTTTTAGGATGTCTAAAGGTCACTATCAGGTCCACATCCCTCCTGTACTGAGTATTCCACACCTGAAATTCCACTCCTGGCTGCAATACTCTGTAGATCAGAGGGGCAAGTTCATCTCCCTCAGACTGCTGACTACACTTCTTTTGATGCAGCCCAGGATACTGTTGGCTTTCTGGGCTGTGAGGGCACATTGCTCGTTAATGTCCAGCTTGCCATCCACCAGTATCTCCAGGTCCATTTCAGCAGGGCTGTACTCTATCCTTAAAGCCCTCAGATTGTATTGATAGCAGGGATTGCCATGATCTATGTTCAAAGTCTTGCTCTTGGCTTTGTTGAATCTCATGAGGCTCACCCAGGCCCACTGCTAAAGTCTGTCCAGGTCTCTATGAATGGCATTTTGGAAGAGGTAGGTAATGACAAAGTACCTGAAGAACTCTGTTGAAATAAACATCCTTCTGAGGAGTGATCTGTATTGTTCCATCTCTCTACAGAAAGTGGGAAAGGAGTTTGAACAAATGGAATCAGGAGGTTAATTTTTCTTTCCCTTCCTCATCTTCTTTTATTAACAGCTGCTTTTTTTCAATCCCATGCTACTTCTTCTGCCTACAGCTGCATTACTGTGTAGCTCTGTCCTTTTAGGTCAAGGACTTGTCTACCTTGATATAAATATTGATATAAATATTTATCATTTCAATTCTTTACAAAGTGTATACATTGGGTAAGTGATTTTTCAAAACAAAACTGCTGACACTAAGGGATACAGCATTGTATAAGTAAAAGGAGTAGATCTGGAATAGGCTTCTTGTAAGCTCTGCCATTTAATTGTCATTTAATTCCTGTGATGCAGTTTATCTGCTTGTAAAATTAGCCTAATAATAATTACCTGGCTCACAGCATCTTCTAAGACTTCATTAGTGTTAATAGAGCACTTAATTTGTCAGGTTTGAGTTCTTTGCCTCAAAATTCCAGATAGATTGAAAGCAAACAATGAAACTATCAATTATTACTAAGCAACTAGTCAAGTAAAAAAAAACAATTCTACATTCACACTGATAGGATTTCTGTATTTATCTTTTTGTGTATCAATGTTGAATACTTCAGTGCTGAAATCTAACTGATCCTAAATTAAAAAAAAAATAAAAAATCGAAACACTTGTAAGTAAATGTATGTTAGCTTTCATGGGGAAATAAGTAAAAATAAAGGGCAAACTGAATTCTTGAACAAGGCTCCTTCCTTAATTTAAACTGCCTTTATAGTTCACAGGAGAAAAATGCAGCAAATGATCAGTCACTGACGCTACACAGTATGACAATGTCCCATTGGTAACATTAAAGTGAGGCCTCTAAATCATACTGATATTTGAGAGAAAAAAAAAGAAGAAATAGTAATGGAAGGAGAAAAAGTTAATATACACACAAGCTTCAGAATGAGGAAGTGGAGCTGGAGTGATTTCAGAGCCATCAGTTTTGGGATGTGAAGGAAGCAGAAAAAGGATAGATGTCAATAAAGTTTGAGTGATGTAGAAGAAAGTAAGGTATTCACAGAATCACAGAATGGCCTGGGATGGAAAGGACCTCAAGGATCATGAATCTCCAACCCCCCCACAACAGGCAGGGCCACCAACCTCCACTTTTAATACTAGACCAGGCTGCCCAGGGCCCTATCCAACCTGGCCTTGAACACCTCCCGGGACAGAGCATCCACAACCTCTTTGGGCAGCCTGTTCCAGAACTTTACCATTCTCATAGTAAAGAACTTCCCCCTGACATCCAACCTAAATCTTCCCTCCCTCAACTTAAAACTATTTCCCCTTGTCCTGCTGTTATCTACCCTTTCAGAGTTGACTCCCCTCCTGTTTATAGGCCCCCTTAAGGTACTGAAAGGCTGCAATTAGGCCATCCCGCAGCCTTTTCTCCAGGCTGAAAAAGCCCAGCTCCCTCAGCCTGTCTTCGTAGGAGAGGTTCTCCATCCCTCTGTGATCGTCTTTGTGGTCTTCCTCTGGACCCTCTCCAACATTTCTCTGTCTTTCTTGTACTGGGGGCTCCAGACCTGGACACAGTACTCCAGATGGGGCCTCACAACAGCAGAGTAAAGAAAGACAGTCACCTCGCTCTCCCTGCTGGCCATCCCTCTTCTGATGGAGCCCAGGACACTATTTGCTTTCCGAGCTGCAGGAGCACACTGCTGGCTCATGTTAAGTTTTTCACCCAGAAGGACCCCTGGGTCCTTCTCTGCAGGGCTTCTCTCAAGGACTGCTCCTTCCACCTGTATAAATGCCTGGGATTCCTCCAGTCCAAGTGCAAAACCTTGCACTTTTCTGTGTTGAACCTCATTAGATTCACCCAGGCCCACCATTCAAGTCTGTTGAAGTCCCTCTGAATGGCATCCCTTCCTTCCACTGCGTCAACCACACCACTCAGCTTGGTGTCATCACCAAGCTTGCTGAGGGTAGACTTGATTTCATCATCGATGTCACTGATGAAGATGATAAAGAGCACCGGTCCCAAGACAGACCCCTGGGGGATACCGCTAATTACCAGCCTTCACCTCGACACAGAACCATTAATGACCACCCTCTGTCTGTGGCCTTTCAGCCAATTCCTTATCCATTGGGTGGTCCACCCATCAATTCCTCATCCCTCCAATTTGGAGATAAGGATGTGGTGGGGAACCATATCAAAGGCCTTGCTCAAGTCCAGGCAAATGACATCAGTCTCCTTCCCTTCATCCACCAATGCCGTCACTCCATCATAGAAGGCTACCAGACTGGTTAAGCATGACCTTCCCCTGTGTTGGCTGTCTCAGATCACATGCTCGTTCCTCATGTGATCAAGCATATCATCCAGGAGGATCTGTTCCATGATTTTCCCAGGTACAGAGGTGAGACTCACCAGCTTGTAGTTCCATGGGTCCTCCTTGCTCCCTTTCTTATAAATTGGAGTGATGTGACCCTTCCTCCAATCATCCAAGACCTCACCTTACAGCCATGACTTTTCAAATATGATGGAGAGTGGCTCAGCAACCACCTCAGCCAGCTCCTTCGGAACCCTGGGATGCATGCCATCTGGCCCCATAGACTTGTATGCATTCAGTCACACAAGGCAGTCTTGGATGTGCTCTGCCCTTACAGTGGTGGGAATTAACTGCCTCAGTCCTCACCTAGAGGTTTAGGGATGCATAGTTCAGGGACGTGAGAAATATTAGAATCCTGGCTGCCAGTGAAGACCGAGGCGAAGAACTCATTCAGTACCTCAGCCTTCTCTTCATCTGTTGAAGCCAGTTCTCCTTTCACATTTAGCAGAAGAGGTACACTCATTTTGGCCTGTCTCTTCTGGCCAATGTACCTGTAGAATGTCTTCATATTGTTTTTCACATCCCTCTCCAAGTTCAGTTCTGCCTGTGCTTTGGCTTTCCTGATCCCACATCTGCAAGTCTGGATGGCATCCCTGTATTCTTCCCAGGTGACATGCCCTTGTTTCCAGAGCTTGTATGCACCTTTGGTTGCCCTCAGTATGACCAGAAGGTCCTTGCTGAGCCATGCCGGTTTCCTGCCTCCTCTGCTCACTTTCTTATTCAGAGGGACGGAGAGTAATCATTACATTTGTTCTTAAAAATTACTCCCCTTTTTGTTCTTTCAGATAGAACGTTAGGATGATAAACTGACAATATATTCTAATATCAACTAAATCTTTGAAGCTTTCCATGTCCTACTCGATCCTTTTAGGGGACCTATTTGGAATCTCAGTGAACAATAATCTGAAGTACGATAAAGACACAAAACAACAGTTCCTTGAGCCATTATGTCCACAGCTGAATTCTCTATCTCTCAGGGAGAATACTGGCCAAGGATCTGCCGTGGATACATTCTTCCTGAAAAATGAATCTGCACTAAAAAACATGGAAAATATACATTCATGTACCTTGTTCGTGGTTTTCCTGTTATATAATTAGATCTAATAAGTTCTGGATATATTTCACTTCTAGAATCAACCTGTAGTTTCAGAGAAGGTACATCACCAAGAGAGACAGTAAAAACAAAACCGAACAGCACACAATTTTAAAGACTCAGTTTTGTTCTGTGCTTCATAAGAATAAATTCTGTGAAGAGATTTTACACAAACAGATGTCCTGCAATAATAACATAAAAAAGTACTCTTTGAGATGTCTGCAGTAAATCCAGACTGTCTTCTCATTCTAGTGTGATAACTACAAGGATACATTTTTTTTTCCTCTAAATTTAATTCCTGAGAGTTTAATTCTGTCCCTTGTATTTGAATTATGGAAGTTATTATCAGTATTTTAGGTGAATGTTTTGATTTTGATTTGTATTACTAAGGGATTTGGGAGTAATAAGTGGGAAAAGAAAGATAGTTACATTTTCATTTTCCAGGAACAGGAAGAATTAGAACAACATTCAGAAGACTTTGTACATAAAAAGGATATGATCAAGACTATCTACATTGAAATGAAAGGAACCATGGAATCTTGGAAACATGTCAGTACCACCATATACAAGTAGAACAACAATGGTCCAGAGGAGTTTTTGCAATGATTTCCCTTAAACACAGTTTTTCAGCTGCTCGGGTTTATCAGAATATGCAGCCAATCTCAGAGGGGGATGAGATTTTGAATTAGTTAATGCTCTTAGCCAGGAAATAAAAGAAACAAGACAAAGTAATGCACAAGAAAAAATATTTAAAAAATACACTGTTAATATAAACTTAGTTCAAAGTGATACATAACATATGCACATGCAGGTAGCTATGTAGATGAAAGACATGTAAATCCATTTGGATCTAACCCTGATGTATCTGATTTTGGCAGGAGAATACTGGATTTTTCCAGTCTTATGTACCACAGTTTCCAGCTGTCTCACAGTTTTGATATGTTTCCTGTAAGTAACATAACCATTTTTCAAGTCCCATCACAACCACCTATTATACTTGCAAATAGTCAGCTAAAGTACATCTGTTCTTTACAGTGAAATACGAGTTTACATTATTCTTCTTCATGGCTGTGATTGTGGCATACCAAAATATATATTTTTATATTTTTATCTTACATAAAGTATATTCTAGTAAAATGTAATCTAGATGCACATAGGTATATCTATAATAACATCACTAAAATTTTCTGCAAAATAAAAAATATTTAGGAAATAAATGTATGATACTTTTGCATTACAGCAAGCTAATTTTTTTAAAGCCGTATAACTATACAGCTGACATTGATAGAAAATCTCAGAATGTTTTTTGCTCACTAAGCACAGATTTGCATGATGGCAAACAGTTTCTCCATTACTGCTGGTATTAAGAAGCTGTATTCATCTACTTGACAACTTTGTTGCCTCCCTTCCCCCTTCGTTGTTTCTCACTGTAGCTTGCTGTAATGGAGGGTAAAGATATTTCATTTAGCTGTCATCCAGATCCACTGTTTTATTCTGACATCTGAACTTAATTTAGAATAGTAAGATTACTATAATGTAAAATAATTCTTAGTATTTGCATTTAAGGTGTGCAAAATGCACAATTTTAATGGGTTGGTTGTTCACATTTTTCTTCAGATGTTGCAGAACACACTTTAAAACATATGTTTTAAATTACATAAAAATATATTTTATGATAGTGCATGAAAGCAAGGCAAGCTGGAGGACAAAATTTCCCAGCAGCAACAAATCTGGCATGATGTTGTTATGTTCCCTTACTCTGAACTTTGTTTTTTTTTTTTAAATTGTGCTTGCATATTATATTTGGAGGGAGAAAGATAAGGAAGGAATACTATTTATTAAAACAATGTCAGACAAATTAAGACATAAATCAGAATGAAAAATGAATTACTCTTTTATTTATGTCAGCCTTAAAAAATAAAGGAGGAGAAGTGTTAAAACATAGAGTATTAAATTCCTAACATATATTAGATTTAGTAGCTTTCTCTGTGTACACTACCCAAACACTATTAAAGGCTTTACCAACAAGCTTACATGGAATTATGAATAGCTGCATTGAAAATAATCTGATATCTGACATTTCTGTGTGCTCTTCAAAACAAAATTTACCTGTAGTTATGCTGAACTATTTATTGTGTCATTACACAGGACCGAAGAATTTCAGACCTATCCGTCTTATCCTTAGTGTATTACATTTGTGCTCAGTTCGTAAAGATACAAGTACAGGTACTCATACCCTAGAGAGACCTAAGGGAGAGCTCCAATCCTCTGTTCAGAAGTTGGGAGGTGAGATGTGTTCCTTTGTTATTTTGAGAGGAAGGTTTACTATCATTCACAGATGTTTCCTTTGCCGTTGACACCCAAGAAGATGCTCAGTGTTCAGAAAATCTCAGTGATAGGAGCAAATGATTCTGGTTGCCATATTAAACAGTATACTGCAGACCCAAATGGCTCAGTAAAGCTATGCAGGGCTTGGAGGAATTTTGCTTCTTTTCCAGTTTAGCAATGAGTGAGAGAGGAGACATTTAAAGCAATAAAGTGAGGAACAAGTAGATGAGTTAAAAGTTAGTGTTAATATGAACCTCCAAAAATTAGCTCAATGGTCATCATTATCACAGACGGGCACAATAAGAAATGTCATTGGAAGAAACAGAGAAAAGTACTGCAAGTACAGAGATATAATAATAATATACTTGTTAATTCAAAAAGGAACTTCATGCAGCTTCAGATGAAGATTCAGATTGTCCACAAAGTTTTCTGTAACAGACACATCTTTAGTAAGGATGCCCTAATTGAAATTCCCATGGAGGTAGAGTTCCTGAAACAGACTCATAGTATTCAGAGGATATCAACTGCCTTAGGTAGAAATGTGTTTTGTTAGACAGCTTTCTTGGAGAATGCACTCCCTAGCTCTCATGCTTTGCCTCAGGGTTGAGTCATGTATTAACAGAGACAAGCACAGTTGTCTCACTGATTCATAGATTGGAGCCAGGGTACGATCCATTATTCTAACCATCACATTGAAATAAATATTCAATAAAGATATGAATCCTATGATCCTTTGGAATAATGCTGAATTATAGCAAGTGTGAAAAGCTCGATCTAACTGCACATCTTATGTTCATCTGTCTTTCTTTCTACCACATAAACAGCTGTATACACTAGCTACATACTAGTTGTGCTATATAAAGAAGACTTTATTTTTAAATCAGGATTAAAGAACAAATGAAGTTATTCTTGTAAGAAGGTATAAAGAATGAAAAAGAAATCCATATAAATCATGAGAATACAACAGATTTACACACAAAAAGAAAGAAGCAGTCATTTAGTATCAGGTGATTATGAACGTCACTGAATTTTGATAGACATGAGCTTCCAAAAGCAAAATCTGTTGAGACTTAAAATTAGAAGAACTACTATGTCACTGCCTGGAACCACAATTTAGAGGTGAGAAAATTAATTTCACTTTAAGAATGGTAAAAACAAAACAAAACAAACAAAACAAAATACAAGATGTGAAAAATGATGAAGTCCGTCATTTAAAAAACAACACACACAAAAACAAACAAACAACAACAACAACAAAATGACACAGGAAGTCAAATAACCATGAATAGAAACAACTGTTTAGAAACTATAAATGTTTTCTTGACTTTTCTCTCACTGAATCTTGGCAAGACATTGGATTTAAACACTTCAGAACTTTAAATTCAGCCTTGCTCTAAGCTTGCACATAATATTTTAGCAATCACAAAAATGCTTGCAGGTTTATAGCATTTACAAATGTTATCAAAAAATGATATGCCAGAAAGCCACCCAGCATCTTATTGAAAAAGAAATGCATATAACTGTAGATTTGCTGAGGTAATAAATCAATTTAATCACTGACTAAAAGAACAGAGAAGGGGTAGCAATGTCTCCAGTTCTTAGTGCAGTTTCTTATGTTCAGTGAACAAGCATTATCTTAACAACAAAGGCTACAGCTTCCCAATCTACTCAACTGCTTATGTATAGAGAAAAAAAAAAAAAAAAAAAAGAAAGAAACAGTGTATATTATTATCATGTCTGGGGAAAAATAACACATTTTTTAACTTACCTGATAATGTGTTAAATAATCAATATCTAGATGGCTGTGAGAGTACAGCATCATCTAGGGACATTAGAGCAATTGAGACTAGAGGGGGAAAAAAGACAAAATAGTTTAAATCTTAAATGACTGTATCAGTTTCCAGTCATGCTCTTATTTATTTTAGTTTTATGATATGGACTTGTTCTCATAAATAAGTCAGAAGAAATTATTTTCAATGATTCCATCATATCAACCCCTATAATTCGACACAACAACAGCGCAACAGACTGTGGCACAGTATGTCAAGTGCAGAGAAAGTCTATTACATTAAACTTAGGATTCTGAACCTAGATTTGGAGCAAATAATAATCTCTGCCTTCAGGTTTCTTTATAATCTCATGGAAAGACCCATAGTCATCCTTTCTGCTAGGTAATGTGGTTCCCTCTACTTCCCAAAGTGAAGTTTCCCAAAACAACTAAAACAGAAGCACACACTAAAGGCTACCTTTTAGAAGTGTTTTGTTTCTGAGTGGTGTCTCTTTCCTGGAGGAGAAACATGTATACTAGATACAACCTCTCCCTTTTGCCTGTTAATAATAAAGATTTCAATCCTGGCAGGTATGTATGAAAGGAAATACACTGAATATTTCTCAACTGAGGCAAATCCTTTGTAGCACCTCCTTGAAATCTAAGGAAATAATAATTCCCTGAAATATTCTGCTCATTACGTCTGTTGCTGAATATGAGACTAAAGAAAAAGAAAAAAAAAGAAAAACAACACCCAAATTAATAAAAGCATAACAGCATGACTCTGTTTTCATCCAAAAATTCTTCAAAGTGTAACTGAATTTCTGTAGATACAGAAGTATTTAATATACCTCAAATATCTCTCCTCTTCCACCACAAAAATAAATAAAATTAAATAAAGCCTACAAATATGTAAAAGAATTGACTTTACACTGATCATAAGGTTACTCATAAAATTACTTTACAATTTTGGAATTTTTCACAAATATCCATTTTGAAAATAAAATCACATCATTTTGTATTTTTAATGGCAATTTTTGGAAGAGTATCCAGTCCTCATTTTTCAAAAGTAGTGTCATCTACCATGCTTCATCTTGTATAGCTAGTGGAGTGCCCCTCTCCATGGATGAGAATACTGAGGAATGAGAAATAAATGGTTAATCCCTTTACAGAAAAGTGAGGACCAGAACTGAAGCTGACCTCTCTTACAGTCTATACATTGATCTGAATGTTCATGAAGTATTTTGTGTGTTATGAAGTCCCATACACATCTTTGGATCAAAGATTTTCTTTAGTCAAATAGCAATGATTTTGGGGAAGCTCCTGGGTCATTTGAGGTACAAGAAAATTCATGTCACTTTCTGTAAATCATGCTGTTCAGTAGTAGAGTTCTATTTGTAAAGTACTGGAGATGCAGTGAATCTGGTTGAAAGGGATAATGTCAGACAGTTGCTGCAATCAAGCTCCAGCATTGCTTCCTCCCTTGCCATTTTCTGCTTAGCCTTTTAGTCTTTGGACTTTCCTATGGCAGTACTTGTATTATCCATAATAGATTTACCACTAAGTTTGCCTTTGCAAGAAGCCAGAAAAACTCACAGTGAATTCAATCTCACATTGTTCTAGTACATTATTTTATTCTATACTTCTGCCACCCAGACAGTGACTCCAGTTATTTCTGTACAGAAATTATGTGGATAAACAGTCATACAAGTATGCATGTATGTAATACAGAGGGACAAATATATACAGTAAGTTACTTCAGTTTTAAAACAAGTGATATGGTATGTTAAAATACATCACTTTTATAGTACTTTCAGTGAGGGAGAAACAAAAGGCACCAAGAATTATGTCATCTCTTATGGAGATATCAGCATGCACTGTTTAACTGTAGTATTTCAGAACTAGTTTTAACTCTGAGGTGGAGTCTGTAAAGAATAATACACACACTTGAACCACAGAATACAGAGCAAAATACTGGACCGTTCCTTTCCATCTCAGTGGAAACCCCAAGGAAGAAAATCAAGCCTTTGTTTTTTTTTTGTTTGTTTGTTTGTTTTTTTTCTGAGACTGTCTAGAAAGAGATTGCTTAGGCGAAAGGCAAAGGTCTCTAGGGGAGAAACAAGAAAATGCTTAAATGCTGCAGTTTTATTCTCAGCCCAAATGAAAGGCTTTCATAATAATCTTTTTTTAAAAAGTTCTGTAAATAAGAAATGCTTATAATGTGCTACAGTTTTACCTGTTGATTTCCACATGCTTCCTGCTTTCCAATGCCCCAGGGCATTTCTGTGAAAAGCTGAAAATACTCAAATTTAATTTGATAAGAAGCGTGTTCCTTGAAGCCATCCTATGCAAGTTTCCTCTTGCACAAAGTAGAGATGGACCCTCACCAATAATTCCAAATTTAATATGCAAATAAAAAGCATGAGATGATCAATGATGTTTACAACCTAACACTGGTGATTCTGGAAAGGATGGCTGAGGGCACTTCAGCAATCTGTCACTGATGTTCTGTAGCATACCTGCAGTTTATGAGGACTTCTAGCTCAGGACAAAGATTAATGCTGTTTATTATTTAGTGCTTAAATATTGTGTATTGTTTTGTTTTATTTTCAGCTACCTGCCTACTTTGAGACTCTCAAAAATTTGAATTAAAGACACAGTTTCTTTGCCTGTACTTGGAGAAGACAGGACAGTAAAATATTTAACAAAAAGTGGACTATCCACTCTGCATATGAAGTGAAAATGAGAAAATGAGGCAATTCTTTCTTAAAAGGATGCTTGAAACAGAGTTCTTAAACTAAGCCTATAACAAAACATTATGAGTAAAACCTGTGTAGCAACCCTGAATATCAGAATTCATTGGTTATGTTTTGACCTGTATGAATACAAAAAAATGCCACAGTAATGAACTGTGAAAATTTCTCTCAAACTCTTTTCTGTCACTGTAGCCAACATTCTACTCCCTCCTCTTAGCAGTACCGTGATTTGATCTTTTCCTTTTCATGCCTCCCATTCAAGCTTGAGGTTTAGTTTGAATATGAGTGCTAACCTTTTTTTACATTTCATGTCTTTTAGTTTTAGGTAAACTAGAGACAAGGAAGATTACCAGCTGATATTATTTTAACTTAGACTTTGCCTGATTTTGAGAGAAGAGAATGGCTGAAGAGCAGTAACTTACACATTTTCTTTCCAATTCATTTTAGAAACTATCACTTCTGCCTCTGATCTACTAAAACTTCCTCACTTATTCATCATCTACAAATCCATTTTAATTTCATTGAATTTCCTCATCAAACTATTATTTTCACAGTGAGATACACTCTTCTAAGCTCCTTATCAATTCATACTTACAGCAACTAACAAATTATAATCCAAAGGAATGCATATTAACTTAAGCAAAAACATTTCCTCAAGATAATACATATTAAGTGAAACCCAAATTTTTGCAACAAAAGAACATGCTGAAACCAAAAGCAATTACCTTTCCTTTTAAATAAGTGTTTGTTGTTACAGTTACAGTGAAAATACTGAGATTTATTATTATTATTATCTTATGATCTAGGGGATGACAGAACATAACAGTTGTTATTCTTTTAGTTCCTTTTATAAAATTTCGTTATTACTCGTGGATGTCCTAGAAATACACTGACAGCCAAAAAAATAGAAATAAATCAAAGAATAGGATTTGGTAGCATAAAATCATTTTATACTTTTACCTTCAGAAGATAGCTACAGTAGCCTCAGGATGACCTTAACATACAACTAGCAACTCATTTTTATGTTAGCATATTTTATATTCAAATAGAGAAAGACATGTCTCTATGAAAAATGTTCACGAGTGTATTTTTTATGTGTTCAAGATCTTTCAGAGAGAATAGTAGCAGTATAAAACAGGTTGTGAATGTGGATGAACTGACTCTTGCACTGGATATAGCATATTCATATAGTATAAGGTAGGTGGTTTGTGGCTGACTTTGTTACCCATCCTTTGGCAGTCATTGGGAGCTCCCAGTTCATGCGCTGGGGGTTGATGTTCCTTTATCATATTTTTTGTTCAACAGTTTTTGCAGACACTATCTACAGCAGTAGTTAAGACTTGTTCATACCTGTTAATATTTTTCATTTCTTAATATTATGTAACAACCACCTCTACCTTCCAGTGAGCTGTGGAAGTTTGAAGAATTGCTGTTATGTAAGAGACCTGGTACCATACTCAGATTGTCTCTGGAATTTTAGCATGATGCAAAGGTTTTGAAATCTTAGCTTTTATGTTAGAGTGTAACATTGGCCACACAGAATGTGCAGATCATAGGATCATAGAATCACTAAGGTTGGAAAAGACCCACAGGATCATCCAGTCCAACCATTCGCCCTTCACCAATGGTTCCCGCTAAACTGTGTCCCTTAACACAACATCCAAACGCTCTTTGAACACCACCAGGCTCGGTGACTCCACCACCTCTCTGGGCAGCCCATTCCAGTGCCTGACCACCCTTTCAGAGAAGTAGTATTTCCTAACGTCCAGCCTGAATCTTCCCTGACGCAGCTTGAAGCCATTTCCTCTAGTCCTATCACTAGTCACCCGAGAGAAGAGGCTGACCCCCAGCTCACTACAACCTCCCTTCAGGTAGTTATAGAGAGCAATAAGGTCTCCTCTGAGCCTCCTCTTCTCTAGACTGAACAATCCCAGCTCCTTCAGCTGCCCTTCATAAGGCCTGTGCTCCAGACCTCTCACCAGCTTTGTTGCCTTCCTCTGGACACACTCCAGGGCCTCGATGTCTTTCTTACAGTGAGGGGCCCAAAACTGGACACAGTACTCAAGGTGCGGACTCACCAGTGCTGAGTACAGGGGGACAACTACTTCCCTGTTCCTGCTGGCCACACTATTTCTGATACAAGCCAGGATGCCATTGGCCTTCTTGGCCACCTGGGCACACTGCTGGCTCATGTTCAGTCTAGCGTCAATCAACGCCCCCAGATCCATCTCCTCTACACAGTCTTCCAGCCACTCTGCCCCAAGCCTGTAGAGTTGCCTGGGGTTATTGTGGCCAAAGTGCAGAACCCGGCATTTGGTCTTGTTGAATCCCATCCCATTGGCTTCAGTTCTTCAGTTCAGATCTATGTTTTCTCTAAGATTTGGTATTTTCTCAAGGCTGTTGAGCTGAGTTAGATGTAGACCTTGCCTTAAAACATTAATTTTCTGAAAATTAGAGCTGCCCTGTTGCTAAATAAGTCTACTCTATTCATGAGAATTTAATTGCAGAAGGCACTGGAAACTTGCTATAACCTCAGTCTTTACAGTTCAGACACTTTCAGATAGCCTGTATTTCCAAGAATTAATAATGAAACATCAAATCAAATCAAGGGCTGGTAGGTGCATATGTGGCGAGCTGGACACACATGTGCCCACATCTTTTTTAATTTAAAACTCTTTTAACTGTATATATATTATTAAGTTTTAAATGTATGCACTTTCACCCAAACTAATATAACTTAATACCAATGCATATTTATTGTTATTAGATTTTTATAGCATTTTTCCTGTATAGCACCTCATAGGCGTTAAGTTAGGTGAATTCTCTAAAAATCAGACTGTTTTGAGAACAATGGGTCCATTCACAAGCAACATTAGCTGCTTAGCAATTTATAGCTGTTATTTACACTTACCTTGTATAATATAGGCAACATAAATCTTCATTGAAATGAAGAAATTAATATATTTGGATACAATGAAACAAGAAAATATCTGAGATGTTTTTTTGTATTTCACAAAAATGGTCTTTAAGCTTGAGTGTAGGGAATAAAATTTTTCTATTATAATTTAAAATGCAATTTGGGGATATATTTTTCTGTAATAAAGTTTTATTTAAGTTTTTGTTCTCCCTTCCACTTTAACTTCTCCCTCGTTTACTATGTTTAACAGTGAAAGCTTGCAGTAAAGTTTAGCTAAGAACAGAAAAGGCAAATCATCCTATTCTACCAGCACACTGACTCTGACAGTGTTATAAATGATGGCAAGGCTCCAATTTTTAAAATTGTTTCATTTAAAATCTAAACATTGAATCCCTGTACAGTGTTTAGAGGCTTCTCAGACATCTCTGATTCAATTTAGAGGAAACATTTATGGGATTTAAATTGTTCCTGGCAATTCTGAGCTCACTTGTATTTTATACAAATGTATTTGATACCAAACTGTGCCACATATATTCCTGAGAAGTCTAAAAATACCCAATCAAATTCCATTTGTAAACCAGTTTTACTAACAGTCAGTTGTTCTTTTGTTCTTCCTTCTTCAAATAAAGCACACTTTAGAAGTGATAACAGTGAAATGTGTATTTTCAGCAATACTCCTCCTCACATGGAATGACTAAAATAATTGTACAATCAAGTAAAATAAATGCTTCAAAACAGCATGTAGATTTCTTGTTCAGCTATTCCAGCAGGTCTAACACATTAGTCAAATATCATATAAATTCTGTATAGCAGGATTTGGATAATAAAACTTTGGGTTTCCTCTCCAGTCCCTTCCCTTTTTTTTCTTTCTTTTCCCTTATTTCTCCTTTACCTTCATTTTATTTTTTAAAGTACACAGAAAAATTGAATCATTTGACCTTCTGTATTAGAGATTTTAAAATTAGATACCATGCAGAATATTTTTCTGAATTCATTTTTTGAATATTTTTTTTTACTCCTCTTGGCAGTTGCTTACTGTTCTTATGTAAATATAAGGTGAAATGACACAGATGTGGTGAATTCGTTCTGTTGGTTGCCTTTATGTAAATATTGTAAAGTGGGTGGATAATGACATGAAATGTGTACTTGTATACATAGATTAAAAGAACATCTAAAGGTCAAATACAGAGTAATGTGTTCATGTTCTTAAAGTTTTATTGGCAAGTACTGCACTCATGTTGATTCTTATTATGTAGTAAATCAGTACCTGGGTGATGTTCCTAAAATATTTAACTTCCTGTTATCTCTTTTAAGACATTTAACTTACCTTTTCGATACTTCGACTATCCTTCGAAATTTTTATATTTTCCAACACTGTTTCCAGCATTTGTCTGTTTACTCAATTTTCCATTTGAATTATCTCAGTTATACAATGTCCAATTTTAGTTACATGTTGTCTTTCCTGCCTTTTATAATTTTCTCTTTCTTTCTGATTCTATGAATTCTTATAGTTGGAAAATCTGATAAATAGCCTATTATATTATTATTATTATCATTATTATCATTATTATGACAGTATAACTGACTGTCACTTTATGTTACCCCATTTAAGATGTAGATTATTTCTCACACTTGTTAGGTAGATTGTTGGGCCTGATTTTCAATGCTGATAGACATTCACAGTATCCATTAACTCCCATCAAATTGTATACTTCAGTACCTTTCTGCAAATCAAGTTCAGAGTGATGTTTTTATCTTAATTTACATTTTCTGCTGGGTAAAATTTTTTTAAGTACTCACCTTCTACCTTTCTCATGGCATGAGAACTTAGCAATTCTTTCAGTTCAAACTCTATCTTTGAGGTGATTGGCAGTGCCTCCAATTAGCATAACTTCAACTTGTTTGGTGAATGGTTAGAATTTTTTTTAAACTTTATAATTTGATTAAAGTTAAAACACTACATCATTTCTCTTTCTAGAAATCTAAAAGATTTACACTAACTGTTTGGAGCAAGCATGCTTTTGTTTGCAGCTGTCAAAACAGGCTGTCAGTTCAATTATCTGGAATGCCTATTAGTCAATTTTTAATAAAGCTTCAACTACTTTTCTCTGCTGTTCAATGAATAAGGTCCTTCTGCACAACTTTTAAATACGTGTTTCATAGCCCCTATGGAATTCAGAAATTGTAAAGAAAAAAGTGATTTGACTTACTCATAAGTTGCATTACAATTTCACAAGTTGCATGAAACTACCATTATTTTTTACTTATGGGACCTCCTGCACTCTTTTGACCATATTAGCCTTCCTGCTGTAATCATCATCTTGCACTGGTAGCAAAACATAAAAAGATAGGGTGCTGATAAAAAGCTTTGTTTAAATATCTTCCCATACTCAGTAGAAGAGAGAAACATAAACTGAGTACTCACTTGCATATCAGTAGCGGAGAGCAAAGTGGAAAGAGATTGAACACAAACACATCATGTTTATTGGATTTTGCTCATCTGCACCCAGAGTTGATCAGATCTCTTGCCAGAGAGCTGGCCAAGTCATATCTTGGGTTTCATGCATACATGTTTCATGTATATCATGAGAGGATGGATCAGAATATCATTCAAGGGATCACAGTACTATTTCATACTCACATTATAACTTATGTGACTGAAAGTATGCCCCTTTCTGCTTATTACTGGTATAAATGAAGCCACAGTTCTTAACAGTCTGACTGAAGTTTGATATTGGTTCTGACATTTAGCAGCTGACTTCTGGCTTTCTTCCTTGTAGGGTTAAGAATTCTTTTGTCACAAAATTGTTGCAGTTTTGAGGAACTTAGCTGACCATTAGTTCCTTGATCTTATACTTCCTGGCAACTGCTTTTTGAGCATAGCTTTGCATAAAATATTGTCTTCCTTCTGCTAATTTCTGCTCAAGTAACAGGATAAAATTTTACTCACACTTCTATTGGGAATGAATTTTCTTTTTAGTATAATCCACACAGCTAAACTCCTATGTGATATGACACTGGTGACTTCACTAATGACAACGGAGATTGTTGCCTCGGTCAACCAGATAATCCAGATTCTCAACTATTTGGTTTGGTTTGATTTTATTTTGGGATGTGTGTCACTGTCTTCCTCAGTTTAAAAAATTCAAGTAATCTAAGTAAATCTAAACTTTGATAAGAGCTTCTTATCTGTGCTTAGCTGAACTTATGACAAGTTAAGTCAACATCCTTTCCATAGCTGAGTGGTTATAAATCTTGAAATAATAATTATTTACTGAATAAGTCGTATTTCTTTAACAGTGAAAGAGTATACAAGAAACATCAGACTATGACGAGACTGTAAGTGAAGCAGAGATTTTTTGATGAAATATTATGAACTTTTTGGTTAAAGCAAACACACGAAGGACTTTTAAACTGAAAAAAAAAAAATAATTCAGTTATCATAACCAAGATAAGAAATCCCTTATCTTCTCCTTAAGGAAGGCAGAGAAGAAAAAATAAAATAAAATTAAAAAAAAAAAAAAAGGAAAAAAAAACGGAAAAAAAAAGAGAAATAGAGAAATAAATGAAAAATCTCTCCTTTCTTCCTTTGTACACTCTCCTCTGACAGTGGATATTCCTCCCAGACCTGATATTTGTCCAGAACCTTTAAGTAGATTCTCAGCTTTCAGCCACTTTTACCCCTTACTTGTCCTAAGAAAAAATATTTTGTTTTCTTCCATCTTCTGGGAGGCATGTCTGCTTGTTTGCTCCCTGATCCTCTCTGGGACTGGCTAGTCTCTATTTCTGCTGTGCACCCTCTATTTGCTCTGTGTCCTTCACACTCTGTTTCTCATGTCCTACCCTCCAGAAGCACCTCCCAGCTGAGCAAGGTCAGTTGCTGTCAGGGAAAAGCAAAATCTCCTCTTCTTCCAGAGTATTGCCCCTGAGCTAGAATTGAGCTGTGTGAACAATGAAAAACAAAGATCTTTTCTCTCTGCTGCCCATCTATATCCCTAAAACACTATAGAATCTCAAAAAACCATGCAAATGAAAAAAAAAAAAAAAAAAAAAAAAAAGGAAAAAACCCAAACAAACAAACAAAACAAAACAAAACAAAAAAGCAACCACCACAATTGGTAATGAAGCAGATGCACAAGCTTTACACTGATGTAAACCTTAACTCCATAGGTAGCTTCTAATCTTGGATACTGGGAAACTACACAATTTGAAAAGAGATGATGGTTTCAAAATTATAGCCCATGTCAGAGATAAACAGGGTCATTTGAACAGAAGATTATTGTAACCTGGTAAGAAAGAAAAAATGATAAGGACCAAAAAGTAGATCTCTAACACTTTGCAACATTTTAAGTGGTACTATGTCATATTATTTTAATCTATCATATTATATGCTGTTATCATCACCACATTAACTCTGTATATCAAATTCATCCTCATAATACCTGCATACTACTGAGAGAAATTATCTATGTCATACATGAGGAAACTGATACTTGGAAAGACTGAGGAAAAATCTAATAAATTATGTAGGGGTCTAAAATAGGACTTTGCTAGTATTTGAATGTTTATATCCCAACCTTTCACACACACACACACACACAAAAGGGAAGGGAAGGGAAGGGAAGGGAAGGGAAGGGAAGGGAAGGGAAGGGAAGGGAAGGGAAGGGAAGGGAAGGGAAGGGAAGGGAAGGGAAGGGAAGGGAAGGGAAGGGAAGGGAAGGGAAGGGCAAGGCAAGGCAAGGCAAGGCAAGGCAAGGCAAGGCAAGGCAAGGCAAGGCAAGGCAAGGCAAGGCAAGGCAAGGCAAGGCAAGGAAAGGCAAGGCAAGGAAAGGAAAGGAAAGGAAAGGAAAGGAAAGGAAAGGAAAGGAAAGGAAAGGAAAGGAAAGGAAAGGAAAGGAAAGGAAAGGAAAGGAAAGGAAAGGAAAGGAAAGGAAAGGAAAGGAAAGGAAAGGAAAGGAAAGGAAAGGAAAGGAAAGGAAAGGAAAGGAAAGGAAAGGAAAGGAAAGGAAAGGAAAGGAAAAAGTTTATTATTAAATTATATATTTTTTAATAAATTATTATTTATTAAAACTGCAAGTTTATTATTCTCTTTAGGAAAGAATTTTCCTTCAGGAAATCACTCCACGTGCAGCCCAAGGAAGCCATTTGATCCATGAAAGCATAGGATTCTACACTGCATCCTCCCACATCTGTGGGAGAAGTTATTTCTCAGCCTACAATGCTGTGTAGATCAGCAGCAAATTTTTTGTGTCTTTTCTTGCCTATTCAAGGTACAGAATAGCCCATTTAAACTCAAGGCATAAGTAGCCTGTACAAAAGAATGGAGGCTTTTGTTTGCATTATTTCAATTTTCATAAACATAAAAAGAGAATTCAGAGTCCTTATTATTAATATATTATGGAAGTGCATAGCAAATCAGTGGAAAACTGTTTAAAGTTGATAACTTCTTTGTTATCGATAACATTTATATTTTTTAATGAAAGACTTTGAAATGTAAAAGAATAGTAACATTTTGCTCAAGGATATTATAGCGCATTTCTGTTTTATTGGTCTGAGATTTGGAAAACTATGAAAATGAGATCTTTCTGCCTCATCTAGGTAACTTAGCAAATGAAGAGAAATAAATTTGGGTTTTACACAAAACCACAGACCTACAAACATCTAAACATGACTACATGTGGACACACAGATACCTACACACAAGTATGTGTGTGTGTGTGTGTGCACATGTATGCATGCATGTATATTCATAGGTGCATTAGAAGATTTATTTGACTAAATGCTTGCCTGTGTGTTTGTAGGTATATATACATACATGGTGAGAATATGAGAGTGCATGTACTGATTCCCTGACATTTCTATTCATAATTAATTTTCAGTTTTCTGGCATCTGAATTAAGAGGACTACATACACTATAATTCTGAGTCACTGTAATAGAAACAAATATTTCATGAAAATAGATGGTGGAACAATTGTATTTAATAGAAGATCTGAAAAATTAAAAAGGATAAAGGAACAAGGATCCTCCTACATGTTTTTCAATATCATTTTTAAATACATTTCTTTGTAAATAGCAATCTAATCAAAGCCAGTACTGAAGAAACAACACATCTTTTGTTGCAGCCTTGAACTTTGACTGAATCAAGTTAACTCTGTAGTCATCTGGTGAACATATGGGTATTGTTCATCCCCTAGATAAATGCTGTCTAAATCCACAGATAGTTTCCTATGATGTTTTAGGACTGCCAGCCAGACAACACCATGACTTGATTCCCCTCCCTGAACATATTCAGGTGGTGGGGGATATATTACCACCGAGACTGTCACTTGGATTTATTCAGTGGATAATTATAGAGTCAGGGCTAACTGTTGGGTAAATGTATACAGATAACAATACAGCGCAAAAGACGTTAACCTTAAGATCTTGCCAGTTCCAAGATCCTGTTTTTCTGAGATGATCAGAAAAGTTGTACTGGTGCTATTTCTTCTAAATCTGTGTTACAGATTGTTCTGTAAAGCATTAGAAATCTGAAGCAGTGTAACCCATTAAAATAGACAGCAATTGCTGTATTTCAGGTTTTTACTTTACATTCTTAGTGAGCCAAATTTATTTATAACTGAAAGTGCCTGTGTTTGTTATCTTCTGCTCATAATTATTTTTTAGTGTAGTGGATAAGTTCCCTGTTTGCTACTCTATATAACCTATTCTGAATTAAAGGGTAAAGGCAATCTTATTCTGGCAAAAAAAAAAAAAAAAAAAAAAAAAGATCTCAAAGGAAGAGTTAATGCAGCAGAGAAACAGAGAAAACACCATTTACATCCACCATTTACATCCTTTTCTCATCGAGCACAAATGTGTGGAACCAAATTCAGAAGTGTGGTTGGTTACACATCAGTAATTCAGTTGAAGTTTGAGTACACATGGGCTAATGGAAAACAGAACAGGGTTGTAGAAGGAAGGGCAATAAGAAGAGGATGTGTATGCTCATCCATCTACATCTAGCATATATGAAAAGTATTATTCCTGCTCAGTACTGGAAAGAATAGAGGCTGTTGAGAGAGAAACACAAGATGACCTCTAGTCTGGGGATGGATGAAATTTCTGAAATTCCCTCTGTTTTTTGTAGTTCTTTCAGAAAATTGCTCAGACATTTCTCAATGTATTCATAGGGAATCTGTATGCTTAATGCTGGTATGTTGAATCCAAATACCAGTATATTTGGAGAAACCTATGGTGGAAGTGCATTTATTAGAGTTGGAAGATAGAAAAAAAAAACATTCTTGTACTGTCAGGGACTTAATGAAAAAGCATAGTAAATCTCTTTCACTCTCATAAGAACAGCTCAAACACTGCAGGCACACTGTAGTGGCCAAACAGTGAATGTTGAAATTGTTTGAGTTCTAGTGTATGGTGAGATTTTCTAGAGTAGAAAGGTATTTCACTGTCATTATGATAAATAACTGATGTCCATTTTAATGGTTTTGAAATATTTATGAGTCTATTTTTTCGTTCAGTTACTCTAAATTTGAAATCTTTTTCCAAGAGTTCTGTGTTAAGCAATAGAGGAAAACTGCTCACGAACAAGGACCTGGCTCCAAATTTCTGGTGAAGACCAGGGTTCTGTGGTAACCCGTGAGCTGATAAAGCTGTTTACACTATCTTACAAAGCCGTATCCTAGTTATGTCTCAGCAGTTTTCAGCTGTTTTTGTTGACTTAGAAAAACACCACAACAAATTTTTCTATGGTTTTCAATAGAGCAATGTATCTATTCCACAATGAATAAACTATGTAATAAACTAGATGTAAACTAAGGGAAAGTTCATCTATCTCTTATTAATGATTTGCATCTATCTTGTAAAATCTTTCCATCAAAAACACCCTTGTGTTTTAGACAGGCAGATAATACCTTGCAGCTTCTCACTCGCTCTCTCAAACTTGGATGGGAAAAGAATCAGATAGGTAAAAGTCCAAGAGTTCATGGGCTTAGATAAATAAATTTTGTGAGGTAAAACAAAAGCCACTTGTGCAAGCAATGTAAAATAAGGGATTCACTAGCTTCTTCCCAACAGCAGGAAGATGTTCAGCCACTTCCAGCAAAGCAGGACTCATCACATGTAAAAATTCCTTGGGAAGAAAAATGCCAAAACTCCAAACACTCGCCTTCTCCTTCTTCACTCTAGCTTTTATTACTAAGCATGATGTCATATGGTATGACTTATTCCTTTGGTCAGTCTGAGTCAGTTGTCTTGGCTGTCTCCCTTCCCAGCAACTTGTGTACACTTAGGACCCTCACAGACAAGACAGTATGAGAAACAAAAATGTCATCAGCTCTGAACTCTGCAACAACTAAAATAATGTTGAGTTATCACCGCAATTTTCATAAAGAATCCAAAATGTGGCATCATATGAGCCACGTGTAAAGGAAATTAACACAATACCAGACAAAGCTAGAACAAGTACATTAATATTATTCTCATTTTTAGGAAAAAATGCATGAATATAGTGAGCAGAAGAAATTTTGACTTATTCAAAGTAATGTGGATTGCAAGAGGTATTTCTTCAGTTGTTATTTTGTGTAACGTTTTTTGGTTATATCAGATTTTAGAAAGCAAACACCTTAATGGACAAAAACCCAACAGCCACTGCAAGTGTTGCACAACACCTTCTTGGTGCTATGCTAGATTAAATACCTGTCTGTGAATGGCTATTCAGTGCCTTTTAACTCATTGGTTGTAATGTTTGAAGCCTTACACTCATCAGCAATTTTCTGTCTTTGAATTTTAATAACCTTTTTCCCCAAAAAATGGAATTAATTAGAGTCTGTTTTAGGTATCAGTGGGCAAAAAACCCTGTCACCAGGGAAAGCTTGCATTTTTAAAATGTAAATAGATGAGGTAGTTTAAATACTGCTGAAACTATGCAAAGACTGAAGAGTTAATTGATATCATTCAATGAATACCTCATAGTATAACAATGCTCAACCTTGCAAGAGAGATAAGTAGATTCATGTCCTAAATATATTACATGGCACAATGAAAAACTTGTGGTAGGGCCAATAGAGAGGTGTATGGAGGCTCTTGTGTGGTTGGCCTTGGCATAAGGAGTAGGAGGAAAAAATAAAAGACTCTTTAGACATCATGAGAAATAATTTGTGACATTAAATGTAAGTCACTTGAGGAACTTTAATCCCAAATAAGCATGCATTGTATGCATGCTGTTAGTTCACTACATTTATTTTCACTTGCATGCCACCTTCCTTGGAACTGAAATTACCATCATTTAGTGAGGAATATCATCTCAGTCAGACTTCTGATTAGACTGTTGCTTACAGAGCTTGTAGGAAGAATGTCAGTGGGTGTATTATAAATGAAGTTCTTGAATCATCTCAAGCTTATCCCTAATCACTCTGTATTGCAAAAATATTGAAAACTGCATTTGTTGCAGAATTTTGGAGGATAAAATCCTTACTAAATTTGTGGTAGATATCATTTGGAACCACAAGACTAATTTAGAACAGACCAAACGAAAAAAAAAAACAAAAACAAACAAACTATAAAAAGCAAACACAAACATTAAGTGAATGCTCGCATGCAAATTTGAGAAGGCCACTTTTATTCTGCAACAGGATAAAGCCCAGAACTTGTCCTAACAATCCAAATTCCTCATCACCCATACCCCACAACACCATTAAAAATAAATAAATAAAAAATATTCCGTGTCACGTAAAGCACTACATAAGAAAATATGCCTGGAATGGGTAGAATGGAAAAATAGTACAATTCTTATCATTCTGAATATCTTGATCTGTGTTTCCCTCATTCACAGGCGAGTGCCTGAGGTAATATTAATAGCCTGCAACAAATGTGCTATTTTTATTTAGAACAGAAATAAAATTCTGCACCTAACACCTTACTTGAAAGCTAATACCTTTATGTGAAAAAAATAATTTGAAAAACTGGCATTTGAAAATGGCATGGGGGAATGGTTTTAAACTAAAACAGGGGTGTTTCAGGTTAGATATTAGGAGGAAGTTTTTCACACAAAAGGTGGTGACGCTCTGGAACAGGTTGCCCAAGGAGGTTGTGGATGCCCTATCCCTGGAGGCATTCAAGGCCAGGCTGGATGTGGCTCTGGGCATCCTGGTCTAGTGGTTGGCGACCCCGTGCATAGTAGAGAGTTTGAAACTAGATGATCATTGTGTTCCTTTTCAATCCAGCCTATTCTGTGATTCTATGAAGGCCTTCTCTCACTTAAATCTGATTGCAACCTTTGCAACAACAGGAAGACTGATTTTAAAATTCTCGTCTCTAGAGTAGAGTCTTCCATCTCTAGAGTAGATCTTTCAGTGACTTCTTTCCTACCCCCTCTTGATTGTTTTAGTTACTTTCATGCACAAATCAATCTATATCTCACATATAGCCTTCTGGTTTTTTGGCCAGGCACTTCTGATACTGCAGGCTGCCCCTTTCTAAGGCTAATCTCTGAGTTCCTGTGACTCTACTGAAGGAGTCAGCGTCTCAGTCATGACACTACTGGTTACTTTTGGATTGATATTCAGATCAGAGTGATCAACCCCCCTATCTGAAATGATTCATAAATTTCCAGATTCAAATTTCATTTGATTGTGGGATGTGTGTCATAGTTTTGTAACTTTGCTATTGGTATTCCACATCATAACGTCATGGACAAAAGAGAAGAACTACGTATCCCAGAGGACCTCACGGTCAGAGAAGGAAGATACATCACGGAAGATAGGTCATCTGGAAGTGTTGATCTGCCTGAGGGTAGCGAGGCCCTCCAGAGGGATCTGGATAGGCTGGATAGCTGGGCTGAAGCCAATGGGATGGGATTCAACAAGACCAAATGCCGGGTCCTGCACTTTGGCCACAATAACCCCAGGCAACGCTATAGGCTTGGGGCAGAGTGGCTGGAAGACTGTGTAGAGGAGATGGATCTGGGGGCGTTGATTGACGCTAGACTGAACATGAGCCAGCAGTGTGCCCAGGTGGCCAAGAAGGCCAATGGCATCCTGGCTTGTATCAGAAATAGTGTGGCCAGCAGGAACAGGGAAGTAGTTGTACCCCTGTACTCAGCACTGGTGAGTCCGCACCTTGAGTACTGTGTCCAGTTTTGGGCCCCTCACTGTAAGAAAGACATCGAGGCCCTGGAGTGTGTCCAGAGGAAGGCAACAAAGCTGGTGAGAGGTCTGGAGCACAGGCCTTATGAAGGGCAGCTGAAGGAGCTGGGATTGTTCAGTCTAGAGAAGAGGAGGCTCAGAGGAGACCTTATTGCTCTCTATAACTACCTGAAGGGAGTTTGTAGTGAGCTAGGGGTCAGCCTCTTCTCTCGGGTGACTAGTGATAGGACTAGAGGGAATGCGTCAGGGAAGATTCAGGCTGGACGTTAGGAAATACTACTTCTCTGAAAGGGTGGTCAGGCACTGGAATGGGCTGCCCAGAGAGGTGGTGGAGTCACCGAGCCTGGTGGTGTTCAAAGAGCGTTTGGATATTGTGTTAAGGGACACGGTTTAGCGGGAACCATTGGTGAAGGGCGAATGGTTGGACTGGATGATCCTGTGGGTCTTTTCCAACCTTAGCGATTCTATGATTCTATGATCTGGTTGCGCGCGGTCTTTTTTCACTTTTGCTTGCTGCCAGGGAGAGGAGTGAGTGTGCTTCCAAGCCATGCACCTTCGTCAAGTAGGGCTTTCGGTTTCGGAAACTCTCTCACTCTCTCTCTCTCTCTCTCTCTTTCGCTCTCTCTCATTTCATTTGATTTATTATCCTTACTTCCAATTAGATTGTATTATATCGTGTCATCTTGCATTCCAACATTGTAGTTAGTAAAATAAGTTCTCCTTCTTAGACCGTTGCCACTGCTCCATTTTTTTTTTTTTTTTCTCGGGAAGCCAGGGGGGCCTGTGAGCCTACTGCCCCCCTGTGACAGGCACAGATCTATCTAGATAACTCCATGACAATGTGGAAAAATTTGCCTAACTTTGTTGCGCACTCATTTCATAATCAAGTTACTTGAATTGACCAGTGAATTGATATAAGTTTCCTCTGAGTGAGATTCTTAAACTTTGACTTCAAACTCCAATAACAATTTGAAGGGCTTCAAGAATTGTGGTGTCTTGATCTACTGACACCAAAAAAATCTAAACCAGTTTCTACTTCCTAAATATCCTTACTTGTCTTCTCCAATCTCTTTTGGTCTGAAAAAAATGAAATATGTTCTGGAAAATTGGACCAGCCAAATATTTTATGTATTAAATACTCCTGAAGTAGAAATAATGGGATCTGTTGTCTATTTGTCTGATTTGTGGTTGCAGTTATGACTTGATAGTAAAAGTTACTTCCAAAACAGAAGATAGCTGTCACACAGACTTATTAAGTCTTTTCTGCCCTAAACTAACACTGGAAAAACACCAGTTCAAGTTCTGCTTAGTTATACATACGCCTAAATCTCTCTTGTTTCATCTGCATGATTGCAAACAAGAATGTAGATTTTACTAATGAGGAGAAGAGACACTGAAAATAAATATAAGAAATACGGAGTTACTCTGATATCCAGCCTGTATTTTTACAAAATACTTCTGTTTTATTTAATTTTAGTAGCTGCTGGACAAGGTATGGTTTAATCAGGAACACTTAGCAGTAGACATCAGTGTCTGTTTTTCATTGTTTTGCTGGAGATTCTCAGCTTCTGGTTGCAGATCCATAATTCTTGCCATTTTCTCTGATTGAAAGCATCCCCCTTTTTAATATACTTTAATAATTCAAATTTGTATATCAGCACTCAATGACATTTAACAGAAAAAGAAAATTGATAAAGGCATGGACAGATTTTGCGCACACATTTTTCGTAACTTTTTGTACCTAAGCATTTCCAAAAAAGGTGATGCAATATTAAATAATACTAATAATAACAATAGTAAAACATTCAACAGTTCCACACATTGTCAGCGTAAATCAGAACTTGTAATGGTTTCTATGAGACAGAATGTTATATTCTTCCCCGTGTGGGAAAGTAAAGTCATTTTTAAAAAATCACAAGTGCTTTATGATAAGGAAGGCAGCAGTTTCAGCCTGGGTTTTGTCCCCTGAAATAGCATGCGTACAACGTTGTCCCTTATACTGACATTTTTACTGAAGTATGTGAAAGATTTATCTGTTCCAAGTAGATAGTTTTGACGTCATCATGTACTACTAAAATATATATTAGCTATGTTAAACTGAACTGAATGTGATGGTGGGAAACTTTAATGTAGGCCATTAGGAGATGTTAGAAAATAAAGTACACACAAGGAGAAAACTCTGTCTCTAGCCATCTGCTTGTCCTGGTAGCACATAGACAATTTGCAGCATACAATTCCCTCAACTTGCTGAACAGCAGGTGCCCATCTTTTCCTTCAGCTGTCCAAAAACTGTTCCCTTACAATTCTTCCCCTTCTCCCTGAGGGATTCTTTCATATCTTTGTAATGGAAATTTAGAATAAGGAAGAATAGGTTCTGTTTGAAATAGAATTATCTCAATTTGCCTGGTAAGAAATGGATCTAAAATCCTGTTCTATCCTGTGAGCATTCTACTTAAATGAACAAATAATCTCTTCTTTTTTCTTAGCATCATGTCTGTCACAAATGAAAATGACAGCAGGAATTTGCAAACAGTAAAAAGCACAGGGTGTAAGGATTATGAAAAAAGAATTCTGTTTTCAGTGTGCTGGTTTTCTCAATAAATACTAAGCTATAAGTAAAGCAATAAACTATACATGTACAAGTTATGTGTCTGTGTCTGTGTCATGGTGGAGGCCGGTCACAGTGTCCCTCAGGGTTCGGTCTTGGGACCAGGGCTTTTCAACTTCTTCGTCAGTGACACAGACAGTGGCATTGAGTGCACCTTCAGCAAGTTTGCGGATGACACCAAACTGAGCAGCGCAGTCGATACATCGGAGGGAAGGGAAGCCATCCAGAGGGACTTAGACAGGCTGGAGAAGTGGACCCATGAAAACCTAATGAGGTTCAATAAGGCCAAGTGCAGGGTGCTGCACTTGGGTCGGGGCAATCCCAGGTATTTATACAAACTGGGGGATGATCTCCTTGAGAGCAGCCCGGCAGAGAAGGACTTGGGGGTCCTGGTAGATGAGAAGCTGAACATGAGCCAGCAGTGTGCACTTGCAGCCCAGAAGGCCAACTGTGTTCTGGGCTGCATTAAAAAAGGGGTGGCCAGCAGGGAGAGGGAGGTGATTGTCCCTCTCTACTTGGCTCTTGTGAGCCCCCATCTGGAGTACTGCATCCAGGCCTGGAGTCTGGTACAGGAAGGTCATGGAGCTCTTGGAGTGGGTCCAGAGGAGGGCCACTAAGATGATCAGAGGGCTGGAGCACCTCTCCTATGAGGAAAGGTTGAGGGAACTGGGCTTGTTCATCTTGGAGAAGAGAAGGCTCTGGGGAGACCTCATTGTGGCCTTCCACTACTTGAAGGGAGCTTATAAACAGGAAGAGGAATGGCTCTTTATGAGGGTGGATAGTGATAGGACAAGGGGGAATGGTTTTAAACTGAGATGGGAAGGCTTAGGTTGAATATTAGGAAGAAGTTCCTCACACAGAGGGTGGTGACACACTGGAACAGGTTGCCCAAGTAGGGTGAATGCCCCATCCCTGGAGGCATTCAAGGCCAGACTGGATGTGGCTCTGAGCAGCCTGGTCTAGTGATTGGCGACCCTGCACATAGCCGGGGGGTTGAAACTCGATGACCATTGTGGTCCTTTTCAACACAGGCCATTCTGTGATTCCATGATTCTATGATCCCTTTAGGGTGATGTTATGTGGTGCTGAGCTGCTGGCTGGATTAACTTATGACAGTGCAATGCTAAAGTAATAATTTTTCAGACCATACTAATTAAATTCTTTTGTTCAATAAGAAAAAATACACACATATTTTATTTTCTCAGTTTTCAGTTTTTTAAGGATATTAATGATCTTATGGACGATGTTTATTGCCTGAGGTATAGGAATTCAGACTAATCATTAATACTGGGGAAATATTTTGTGCTATGATCATTGCTGTCAACTTTCTTAACATACTGTGATTTTAAATAAGCTCTTACAGACTGTGATAAAGAAAATTTCAAACTTGTAGGATCTGACAAGTTTCACATTAAAACAACTCCTCTGAACAGTCCGCTTTAGAGTATAACTCTCTGGCTCCTTATCTATTATTTTTCCTTTCTGTCTGACCTACTTTTTGCTTGCACTTGTCCTCTGAAGTCCTTCAGTAATCAGGTTGTACATCTATCTAAAGCCCATGAGCAAAGCTTTGGCCTTTGGCTGAAAAACTTTAAATAGCAGTACATTCATGTCTCCCAGTGAAAGAAAGATAGGCATTCAACTGAACAAGTCTGCTGTTTCTTTCTCTCTCTATATATGTATACACATGGATGTGCATAAGTGCATGAACATAAACAAGCACACACACTTTTTGCTCAGACTGCTGACACAGAAGAAAATATTCATACAGGATTTTATTAAGGATAGCAAACACAAAATCTTACTCCATGGCTACTGATTTCTGTGAATTTACTTGTGATCATTTTATAAGAAATTGTAAATTGAATCTCTCTTTTTTTTTTTTTTTTAAGATTTTCTTGATGCAATAAATAGATGTGTGATAAGAATTTGCTATTTAATTTTCTCTTCTTTGGCATTTGGAACCTTCTGTCTACAGAAATTCAAGCTCGGGTTCTCTGTGTGTTTAGTTTATTTGGATGTTACAGGGAGGGCCAGATTTTAACATGTACTGCACCTCTTTTGGAAGGGACTCACTCCAGTACAGATAACAGCTGCATTGTCATTATCATTATTTCTCCAGAAGGGATTGAACTGTAAAGGAAACACAGACTTTGCAGCTAAGACTGCATTGAAGCCCAGCTTGTGAGGAATCTCTGATTCAGACCAGTTCTGGGCTGCCCTGATATATACAACCTCTTCCTTCCCTGTTTTATAGGCTGTCCTGGTGCCTTTCAGCATGTCAGTTTCAGCTTTTCGTAAAGCAGGACGACAGCATAATATCCTGACTTGATAGTTTCTGAGTCTAAGCCAGTGATGGTTTAATTTCTACCAAAGGGTCTCATAGGGCAGATATCCTGCCTAGTATCAAAATTGCTCACATGCAGTTTAGTTCAACTGCACAGGATATTTTCTTGTTAAGATCCAGCTAAATAAATGTAGTACCTTTTGCAAACACTTCCAAACCATGCCAAAACATCAAATTTAATCTTCCATGCATAACCATCAGAACTGTAGTGTTATGGTCTTAATCATAATCTACTGAACGAGAAAATAGTTATCAGCTTGAAGGCAGCCAGAAGCCACCCTGCTGATTCACTCATCTCAATCAGGGACCCCAGTTAGGAGGTGAAAAAGTGTATCATAGTCTAGGATTTATCCAAGTCCTCATTAGTTTAATGACACTTGTTTGTTGATTTATTAAATCTTTGCTGATCTTGCAAGCTCATGAGTTTTATATATATATACATATAAACATGTATTTATTTATGTGTAGTCTATGCTGAATTTCTATTATTGTTACCATTGCTTCACAGGTTTTGAAGAATTGTACAACTGCTAAATTTAGTCTTTCAGCTTCTAAAAGTACCTGGAAAAAAATGGCAGCATGTGGCTTCATGTTTTGTATTGAAATCTACCTGGATGTTCATAGTTCATAGTATTTTTTCTAAGTTAAATTATTAGAATTCATCTTGAGGAAAAAAAAACAAAAAAACAAAAAACTCTTTCCTCAGCACTGTGAGTAATACATTTTCTGCTGACCACCTTCTGCACTTTCATATCTTAATACCAGACTTTCAAAGTAAGCTTGAAACAGTATTTTTAAGGTATTTTCTCAGAAGATAGGATTTGGAAATTCAAGTCATGATTTTTGAGTCAGAACTGTCTTGAAGTCTGTCAGGTGTTGAGAACTAACAAGGTTAAAATAATGTAAACTTGTTTGTTTATAAAGTAAATAGGAATTTATAGTCATGACTACACATCAGGAACACCTCTGTATTTTTAAAAAACCCAACATGTATACAACTCCCAGTGAGCTTGTTTATGTAGGTATGATAAAAAACCGACCCTGAGATGGATCTTTACATCAAAATCAGCAGTTCTTCTTATAGGAACATTCACATATATGCAAATACAGGCTCCTACCTTATACCTAGGAGTTCTTTTTACAAGTAAAACTCACATTTATCCTATTGGGCCATGTTTTTCTTTGAATTCCAACTTGAGAGAATCACAAGTTAATTAAAGTAATGATACATGCATTATTAAGCACATCTTAAGCTAATGGTTAAGAAAGCATTAATATTCATATATAAGATGGAGCTGGAAGGTTGGAGTTTGCCTCAGCTCACAAGTTTAACATTAGGCATTTAAAAATAAAATTGGGAAAAAAAAAAAAAAGGATTTGTTTTATCTGACTTTCAAAAAAAGTTACTTGTGCAATAAAAGTATGTTGTCCAAAATCTATTATTAGTTGTAGAAGGAATCTAAAAATATAGAAGTTTAAAAAGAAAGATGAATAAACCACTAAAAATGATCATCTTTCTCCACTGAATACACACCACACAGAAAGGAAAAATAGGTTAGCAATTTTTCTGAAAAACAAAAACCTAATGTCCCCATTTGCTTTTAAAAGGAATAATGAGAATTCCGAACTATGTGCTTAACCTAGAATGATGATTCCAAACCAAACATTAATTTAAGTAATTTTTTTACTCTTTTTGGTTACAGTCAGGTTTTCAGATAGCTGGTTTTCTGTTTTCCTTTTTCTTTTGGTACCAAAAAATAGGGATTTGATATACAGATATTATTTACAAATTGGATGGATTTAGAGAATTTAGATGCTGGATAGAGACTTAATTTTAGTACATTTTTTTTCATTTTCACCCCTGTGGATTCTTTGATATTCAAATATTCCCTTTTTGAAAACAAACAAACAAATAAACAACAAAAAACACCATAAATTGATTCGGTTTGCTGTTTTATGTAAGCAGTTATGTGGAACCTTATTGGGCAGCGTCTTGAAATGTTGACTGTATAAAAATGTGAAAGCAGTTGTTCAATCCATTCCACAGAAAGTCCAGAAAAAGCAAATCCTTTTCCAATATAATGATGAACATGATGATTCACGAGCAAATCTGCCACACGTTCTCCAAGATGGTGCATTTCATTGAATAATTTTTCTTCTGTTATAAAGGTGTTCTGCAGCTATTTTTTCCAATTACGCACACCATTCACATTTTGTTCTAATCAACTCGGATGTTATCATAGCACAAATATCTGATGGCTGTCAGTCATCATCAGAAAGAAATGTGATTGAGTAACAGTAATGGATGACACAGAAGACGTGAACTTACCTACCATTACTCATTTTTTGATTCTGTTTTAAACATTCTCAGCTGTGATTTTGACAAAAATATGCAACCTGGACCAGAACTTTTTTTTGCTGCCAGAGTCCCTGTTTAGTGTCTGTGGTGACAGTGATTATGATAGCAGGCCCAGAAGCAGTGTTTTGAATATGTATGCCCTCTCCCTGTCACAGAATCAAAGAAAGGTCTGTGTGCTGTGAGTGAAAGATATGTAGTTGATTTAGCTCCTTGCAAAGCTATTTGTTTCTCTGAAGGCATTTCTTGCTTTGATCAATAAGTTATCATAAATAAAAACATAGCAATGGCATAAAAGGATATTTTGCTTGAGAAATAATAATGTATCCTAGAAACCCTGAAATCCCATAATCTCTACAGTGTGGTATGGCTCCAGATCAAGGGCAATCTATTCTTCTGTTTCCTGGTGTACAGACACTGTGGTTGGATGATTTGTGAAATGCTTTGTCTTCTCTTAGGAAGTGCCCACATAGTGAAGTTTGCGGACTTTTTGTCTATTTTTTTTTGCCCAACTAATTGTAACATCTTAATTAATTGTAATTATGACACAGTGTTTAAAGTCAATAATTTAATAGTGGATCACTAAATTTTTCATTCAAGACAGAAAAAAAAATATTTATTTTCTAATTTGTCTAAGGACAGTTTGAATGATCTTTCCAAGAATAGTTAAAATTAATGTCAACAGTAAAGATTATTGAAGTATTTGGAACTGTACAAAATAAGAAGTAGGGATGGTTTCTCTCTGCACTCATGCCCCAAGTAAAACACATGGAAAAAAAAAAAAAAAAGAAAACATAACTAAAACAAAATAAACAAACAAATAACAAAAAGAGGTTGGAAGGAGAATTATTCAATTATTCACGTATTACTGTACAGCAACAACACCAAGAAGTACAATTACTAGAAGATGTGGTTCACTACCTAGAACAGAAATACAGGTGAACTTTCTGCCCGTCCCCCCAGAAATAGTTACATTTTCTACAGTTATCAAATCACACTGTCTGTAGACACAGAAAAGTTACAGAAATATTTGCCTAGACACAACACAGAGGATACTATTTCATCTTTCAAATGCCAGAATTCCTATCACACCAGAAATATAACATCTGGAAAGTGCTATACAATACATTGATTTTGTTTATTAATTGTTTTATCATGGATGATATAATTATCCTCTAGGGGAGATCAATCTCTCTATTCATTTGTTGCATTTATTATGAGTATTGCACAGAAAATGAGATAAATTTGTTAATTGAGAGATATCATTGACATTAAGCTCTTTAGGTACAGTGAACCAATTGTCTTCTGTCCTAAATTACCTTCATGAGAAGCAAACGAAGATATATAAAGAAATGTAAAAATTGTATATGAGTGAAACAAAGTCATATATCTTCAGAGTGAAACACGGAATATTTGGAGATTAAATTCTGCTACTGCTGCTGTTGTTTGATAAGTATTGCCTTAGTCCTTCACCAGTTTTAGTCAGATCTCCACTGAGATTAATGGTAATTCTCCCTCTCTTTTGTAATCCCTGAAGATTGGAAACAACTTGTTTAAATATAATTAAATCCCTTCAGTAGTTCCCCTTTGCAAACCAAAATAATCATGCACTTGAAGAGACAAACACCTTGATTGAAAATGTGTATTATCCTTGAATTGTCACTTGAGGTATAAGGAAAATATATAAAATAGTTGTTAACTATATACCTCACACAGAAGTGTCAACTGCAGGATAATAAATAACTGATTAGAATAGCAAATTATTAAAACAAGAACTTCCTATTCTTGAAAATACATTGGCTACTGATTATTCTACTATATTCCAATCAGAAATGCTCATACTTCAGAGATTAACAAAAAGGCTTATTTCATTAACTCCATCAAGCATAGCAGCACATAAACTACAGTTTCCATAATCAATCAGCTATTATAATCTGTTAATTTCCGAGTGGGAAACAGGAATTACTTGCAGCAACTCTCACAAGATTCCCTTCTTTAAATAAGTGATATCCAAAAAATTAGTACTGTGTATTATGAATAATGAAAATAAAGGTTCATGATTGTTCCTTTACCAAGGGTTAATGTACCAAGACAGTAAGCTCCACTTGAGAAATAAAAGTATTTTTGAAAGAAAAATGAAATAAAGAAGATCAGTTACATAGACAGTTTTTGGGACACCTTGTCATCAGGTATAAGGTAAAAAAACATAGTTAAACATTCAAGTATTAAAGGCAGTTCATAAAGAAGAAGAGTCCTTTTTATTTTACTTGTGATCCTGTTTCTATTTTATTTTTGGTTTGTTGTTTTTCTTGTTATTTGTTTTTCTTTGCTGTGATTGAATTCTGACAAATGAAATTAGAATAAATGTGCATGTGTGTATGTCTCTTTTGTTTGTTTGTTTTGTTTTAAAATTGGGATAGGGAAAAAAAATCCTGGAATTAAATATTTTCTCTTGAATTCTTCAATTCTTTCTGATAGGAATGAAATTTGTTCTTGTTTTCATGAATCAGTAATAAAAATAAAAGCTTACTCATCTTAATGTCAACCTATTTGATGGATAAATAATTAAGGAAGGTAGTGATATGACCACACTTAATTTCAGTGCAGTAATCACCTTTTATCAACATCTTATACTTTTCCCAACAGCACTCACAATAATCTCATGATTTTCCTTCAAACTACTATTTCCTCATATTTTTTCACAAGTAGTTACAATGGGGATCTACCATCCATGGAGAAATTCAAAGTGATTCACTCAGCTGTATAGAAGCTATTTTTTTTTTACTCTTGATAATGACCTTGCTTAATTACAACTGAAAGCATAACCCAATTTCACATAGCAAGCTGGTGAAATAGCAAAGTATCAGCTGTCTACCATACCACCTGGAATCCTAAATCCTTCTATGGTAGTTCCTTAATCTGGGGAATAGTAGAGAGTAAGTGTTCACTGCTTTGACTCCTAATCTTCTCCTATTCAGAAACAGCCAAATGTGTCATTTCTTATAATACTGAATGTCCCTGTAGTATGTTGTGTGGCAAAATATCTAACGCTGCTGTACTGCCTTGGAGATGACAAGGACAAATTAGCATGCACTTCCAGTCAAGCTGAACCCAGGTAACTGCTGCCAAGGAAATGTCCCCTCATCTTTAGAACTTGAACATTCAGAGAAGTATGGACTCAGTTGCGCCTCCCACATAGTCCAAAGCCATATAAAATTGACAGGGAAAATGACAAATGCCAGTAGGCAGCACAGAGCTTTGGACACCTATTATGTTAAGTGTAAATAGCACCACCTTGTGTTCTCAGCCGTACCATCTGTAAGTCACAGTTCCTACTGTAAATCATTCCTATACACTCTTTTCTGTAGTAATTAAAACAACACTCTTTGCTGTGCCCCTGGGTTAATATAATTTGTTTTATTCACAGCCCAAGTCATTTGCCTCCCTGCAGCACTCTGCTATTATTATGTCTACCCGGCACTGATGAGGGAGCAAGTAGAGTATGTTTCAAGGGGCACATAAATCCAGTTCAGGCTATTTCAAATGAAATAATAAGGTAAGTGCAATATGCTCAATTCTCATAGGGAGAACTCATAGGAGGATAAAGAAGGATTCAGAAAAAATCAAAGCTTTGACTCAAACACATTCATTAAGAGAAAGAAACAGAGGTGGGAAGAAATACAAAGACAATGGATAAAAAACTAGCATAAAAAAAATGTAATATATGACAATCATAGCCAGTATGGGAATACCAACTCCTCTTTTGAGAGTGGATACCAATATCATATCCTTCTGCCCAAGGTGACTGAGCTCACAAGGTTCAGTGTTTTATCTCAACAAGTCTGGAAATTGGACAGCACTTTTAGTGTAGAATTCTGAACGAAATCTATCTATGGAACCAACATTTGCAGAAGAATCCACAAATCACTCTGTTATCTAGTGATGGATAAGAATAGGGCAACGATATGTAATGGTAATATCCTCCCAGCTTCTGACAACTTTTCTATTAGAAGTTGTTCTATGAGTTATATTAGTTATTACTAAATACATGAGTTATTCCTCATGTATTTAGTAATATGGAGAAAATCTTCCGAATATTCAAAGCTGTTCACAGAGCTTTCTGTAGTTGTTTATTTCTAGTGGACTATCTTTAACCAGGAATCAACCATAGTATCTTTCGGTGCACCTTTCACTAATTTGTTTTGTGTAAATGTAATGCTTACAAATACATGTTTTCCAGGATTTCTCTTGGAACTGTTTTTAAGATTAGCGCCGTATTTCAGACAGAGATGAAAGATTACATGGGCTATATATATTGTTCCTCGCTTCTAAAGTTTTCTAGACTTTTTCCAATTCATCCCATGGTACCAAACAAAATGAGCACAGGTAATTACTCTCAAAGTCATCTGCAAAGACTCATATACGAATCAAAAGATCTTTTCCAAGTACATGGTGATTTGTACATGATGTTCATCTAAGGATACAGGACAATAAACACTGAACAAATTGATTGCAACTCCGGCATTTTGGAAAGTTTGTATTGTGGTGGGAGGTAATAATTTCTGGATTGTGTCTATGGAATAATAAAACTAAACTGGTAGAGAAATCACCTTGTATGTTAATTATAAATAAGTGTAGCAGGAGAGTGAGACAGCTAAATCAGTCAGAACTACTACAGAAGCAGGTTTGAACAAGAGTTAATTTGAATTAGAAAAGAGAATTTTTCATAGGAACTTTTGAAGAATGGAGTTTAGAGCTGCATAGTTCTCAGTGCACTCTGAAGACAATAGGGAAGCCAAGAGATAAATATGAACAGGACTTGTGGTTTTAAGCCTCGGAAACTATTGCAGAAGACAGTCTGGGGAATTGGAGAGATGAAGGCTCTCTCTTTTGTTTGATTCTATGTTCAAAGACTGGTCTGTGCAGGTATCAAAATATTTGACTGGTGCTCTGCATCCTGAGGACGATGTGTTAGACTTTACTGTGGATACTGGAAAAGAGCTTAGGGTCAGTACTTCAATGGGCTCAAACTTTGTTTTCTCAGCAACACCAGGAACCTCAGAACTTGGTTAATGTGAAGTAAAAAGTTCATGCATCTCTCTAGTGTAAAAGACATATTGAAGAAAAAAAAGATAAGAAGAAAATCAGTGGTAATACTTGCTCAGGACTATATGCGTTCTAAGTATTACTCAAATTCTCCCAGTGGTATCAAATGAACTATTCTGGGATAAAATGCTACTCTATAGTAGTATGTTCTATGAATAGAATTCCATGAATATAAATATTAGAAGACACTTCAGTATCATCTTTCTTTTTTGTATTTAAAAAAATGTGGTACCTTTCCCCTTTCATTCTATGAGCAGTCTTTGCAATCCTGCTAAATTTTAAGCAGGATAATGCTAATTATAAAATAATTTACTTTGTGATGAACTACTATACTCCCTGTCATTTCTTTATGAAGAATAAGACATTTAAGGAAGTAATTAAACAGATGTTTATTGAAATTAGTTTTCCCTCTTTGGAGGAATGTAAATAAAGTATTTTAATTCAGGAGAGGATTCACTAATAGTAATAGAGATAGATGAAGATTTATACCTAGATCAATACGTCTCTCAAAGTTTTATGAGAAAATGTTTCCTTGTTCCATAGCCTGCATTTATTCAGTGAAAATATTTCTGTGTTAAAGAGACACTGTCACTTCAGTGCTTTGGAAAAATGATGGAAAATGACCATAACTAACATCAAGAAAACATTTCTTTTCAGGCAGAGAATTAACTGTCACATCTGACTCACCATTTCCTATATCTTTTCAAACTTTGTCACTTTGTTATTAACTAGCTGGAAGAACAATAGTGGGTATACAAAATATTTCAAGAGAGATAATGATTGTTCTATTAAAAATACAGCAATTCATCATTTAGTATCATTAGTGGCTCATAACTGGTAATATGTCTATAATATTCATTGGAGATTTTATTGTGTTTCAGTCAATGTAAAACTTAGATTATCTGTAATAGTTGTCTATATTAAAATGTAGATACTGCCTGTGGAAAATTGATAGTAATTTGGTGATTATTCATATTTTTAAATATTCTGCATTGCACCAAATTGTTATGCAAAATTAAATTAACTTACATGGAGCATATGGATTTTTTACTTTTATATACTTCTTTGTGGCAGTGATGAATGGCATATAATTTATAACAGAAATTTAATGATTAAAATGATTTTTATTATTCTGTTTACTATTTCTTTTTCTTTATGAAGTCTCCTCTAATTTTACCATAAGATTAGCAAGAAATTTTGTCCAGCATCATCTTTTAATAGAACCCAGCAGGGACAATTTTTCATGCAGATTCAATCTCTGTCTAAATTCCTCTAATCCCTTGATTTTTCCTGGGGAAAATAATCGGATCCCTGTTGTGTTCCTGATGCACTGAGTATTCATAAAGGAAAAAAAAAGATTCAGTGCATCCAGGAACAAAGATTATGTATCTACTCTTCAACCTAACTGGAAAGGATGATACATGGAGCCTGGACAATCATTAAGGCTTTGTCATGATAATGCAGCTTTGTGGACTGTAAGTATTTGCAGTGGCAATATGGTGTTAAGCTGGCCAGCCTTCCTGGAGACTCTTTGGTTGGGAAGACTCCAGCACCAGACTTCTTTCTTGACAGTCACAGTGCCTGAGCTGATTTGTCAGTAGATTTAGTTCAGTAAAGCACCGGGGAACGTCAAGTTCTTTATGAATTCTTGATGATATACACCACTGGTATGAAACGCCTACTCATGTTCAGATGGTTTAGTACAGTCAAATTTTGCTTCTTTCTATAGCTGCCATTATGACAGCGAAGAACTTGACTAGGCAGCTCCAATCTCTGCCAGGTCAAATCAGATCACAAGAATCTGTCTGCTCACCTGCGAATTACTATTGGCAGAAGTCCACAGGAAGGTGCATTTTTCTTGGCCTTGCTCCACGATGAAACACCTGAACCTGGTTTTGTGACTTCCATGTCTAGCCTGAGAGTCCTAAATCTAAACTTCTAGAATCTTCTGTACTTGATATTACAGAGTAGTAATTTCAGAATATATTGACATAAAAATATGGATATTCTTTCTGTCAGATTTTCTTTTATCTTAAGATTCTGTTTTACTCTACAATCTAAAATTGGAGATGGGAAGAGAAGGGATATAAATAACTTGGAAATTATATTTGCACTTGTTTAATGGTCTTGTACATTGTCATGATAGAAAGATCTTAAAATGAACAAGATTCTGCTCCCACGTATTTTTTGTCTTATTTAGAAAAAAATAGATGAAGAATAGCTTTTTCAAATGATTTTGGGAAGGGATTCTTTCTGTTCTTACTGATGATCTATAAGTGATCAATAAGGAACAGATGAAGTCAGTGCAGAAGAGTTTTGAAAACACCTTCTAAATGTTACGGTATGCTATTCTGCATTTAATTACACAACCGAGTCCCTTAAAATTATTAAATCTGGAATACTAGCTTCTCTAATGAGAAAAAGAATACAAAATACTATCACTCGCTATTTGTGATCAGAGGACAAAGGAAACTGGGGATCAAGAGAAGAATTTTTAACAAAATCATGAATTTGTTAGGAAGACATACATTTCAGTGATGTCAGCTTGCTTTTCTGCCTAAGGATGAGATGGATGTCAATAGCTTGATTTGAGACCTCTTAAAATCTTTCCAAAGATTTCAGTAGTTTCAGCAGTGCTAATGAGGCCAACTGTGAATGTAAACTGTCTATATTTGACCCTGTCTTCCTGGGATGATGATTTGTACTTAGTATTTTGAGAAATACGGAGGCTCAATAATTTGCCTCCTGATCTTAAACATCAATTGAAGTGTATGTATCTATGTCCTGCCTCACGCTGACTCGGAGTATAAAATTCAGTGTATAATTTTTCTTGCAATGTAGCACTATAAACAGTACCATGTTGTCAATAACTCAATGAAGTTCATAGAATGGCTGAAAGATTCAAGCACTACATTTTAAATATCGTGTGCCTGTCTGCCTCTTCACCTCTCCAACCCTGGATCTTGTGCTTGCCAGGAACCCATTGACAACAGTTTTCCGTGGCATCAGTACAGCAGCAAAACTGTAAACTTGTAAACTGATTGTGGATAACCTCACATTCAATACGTAAAGGTATTTCACTGTTTTCACCAAAAGGAAAGCATTTTTATATTAGCTGTCTTCTTCAACTGTCCTCAGAATTCCACATAATAAAAAGAACAATAGCCAATAGCTCTGAGAAAACAGTTTATCTACAGTAAGACACTTCACCATGAATTTGTTTCATTTCAGTCATCTCAAACAATGAATTAATTTGAAACATAAAGCTTTTTTATTTTTATCTTCAAAAATTAGTTTCCTGTCTCTTTTAAGTATTTTAAATATTACAGACATAAGATTCCTGTATTACTGATTCTTTTAAATATATTTTACATATATCTGCTTGTTAAATTAAAAACAAATTTAACATTGTTGAAACAAGAGATTTTCTTTTACAATATAATTAAACACAGAAATCACTTATTTATAGGAAGAATATTAGAAACACAAGTAGAAATTGAAATGTGTGCAATTCCCCATGAAGGGAAATATTTTAGCAAGATGTGCTTTGCAAACTATCCACACTTTAGATAACTTTGCAAATAATGTGGTCATTTCCCCTTCTGGAAGATTAAGTATTGTCCCAATGTATGGTAAAAATAAATGGAAAATTCCAACCAAAGCCACAGTAATATTAAATCAGAAATAATGTATTATTTGCAAAGAAATTTAAATAATAATTTATTTCTGTACAGCAAGAATTATTTGTGTATTGAGACGTTAAATCACAATGATTTAAAAAAAATACTTCAAATTAAAAGAACATTAGTTTACATTACATTACATTAGTTTAAAATATACACTTAGAAATATTTTTTTTCTTTCTTTATGTATATTTCTTCTCTGGCAGAGGGTATCAAAAATCTGAAATGTCTTGTTATTTAATTTAAGGAATTATTATTTTTTTATTTAGGCAGACCTGTGTCAGCTTTATTTCAATACATTGTGAAAAAGCAGCATATTAAATGTGTGCTTGGAGGAACATTAATACCGGCATTTTATTTTTCTTACAAATAGTTGCTCAGTAATAGCAGTAAAAGGATTTGTAGTGGTTTTTTGTTGTTGTTGTTGTTGTTGTTTGTTTATTTGTTTTGAGTTGTTTTCTCTACAGCCCTCTGAAATGCTGAATTTTCATGAAAATACTGACATTAGCAAGTAAAAGAAAGGTGACTCTGCATGCTCTCTTGCATAAATTAGAATATCAATCAGCTCTACTTTGCTGAGTTGTGATTTTACTTAGTGTGTACTTTATATTAAGTTTTGTTTCTTAATGCAACCCCAACATACATATAAAAATAGAAAGGAGGAAGCCCTGGTGTACTTCAAAAGCAAAATGCTAAAGTTAAAATGTCTGTGCTTGGATCCTGTAACACACCACATATAATGCGTTCTTTTAATACTTTCAAACATATTTGTTTAAGGGCAAATCTCACACTATCCAGAGCTCTGTTGCAAGGAATTTTACAGTGTTCTTAACTCTGTGAATCCAACTAGTGCTCCAATGAGTCTATAGTGAGTTGTGCATAAATGTTTAGTACATAAAAATATAGTGACAATCAGAATGGAGAAATTCTTTGTGTGAAAACGATTAATTAAGCTAATAGTGAAGTAAATTGAAGCTCTGAGTGAAAATCTGAGATCAGAATATAATCATATATCTTCCAGTTTTGTATTATGTTGAACGTCTTACACAGAGTACCATGCAATGTCCACTCATTCTATGTAGGTATGTCCTTAAAGTAATCAGTTTACCATGGAAGGCCATGTCTTCATCTCCTCTTAAATCATCTTTTTCCTGGTTTTCAAGTGCAAATTGTCTACAACTTTCTTTCAGGTAGCCACTCTGGACCCTTGCTCTTCTGCAAATGACACAATGTTATTTACTCACACAGAAACAGGCACAGTTCTCTGGATTTACATCTTGGACAGGAGAAAAGAACATTTAGTGATTCTGGATAGGGAACTGTTCCTCAAAGAGTGATAAATTGGACTGTGCTCACATAAACTTTTATTTTCTAGCTACTGGTAGTCACTCAGGAAAGAACACCCTGGTGTATAATATAGCATAGTAGCATAGTACTCCCAACGTTTTATTCTAGTCACAGTTTTTATATCTTACTTTTTCAAGAGAAAAATAAAGCAATTAATTAAAACAGAAGTTAAAAAAAATACCCAGCTGATGTTGGAAACTGAGATGAGGTGTATTCTCAGAGATGACAAATCAAAGAATACATATTTCTTTTCAAATTTATATCAAAAAATGTTGATTTTATTCTTTTTTTTAGTCTGCTAGAATTACCAATAAAGTTTTTCTTGTTCGTTATTTTAGTAGACAAGCAGAAAAAATGTTAGATATTTTTAAATGTGTACCTTTTCTCATATCAGTTTTTTAACATATTTGACATATTTACATTAAATGAGAACTCATAATCAATGTGATTTTCCTTTTGAAGAGCAATAGCAAGTAAAATGTATGTGATTAGAAAGCAACAGCAGCTCTTCACAAGCTTGGAGAAGGATATCTTGTGCTAGGCTCCCTTGATATTTTTCAATGCCATTCATATCCATCATCAATACATTATTGATTTCTCAAAAGAGATGTACAAATATTTATCAGTTTAATAAAATTGTTCCTGAAAACTTTTCAATAATAGTGACTTCTTTTTTTTTGCAAAGAATCTTAAAATCTGTAATTATAATGATTCGGCATTGGCTTTCGTAGGCAGACTTTCTTCATGATATTAAACTTTGAAGTGCTGGAATAGAATCTCCTCTGTACTTCAAGTAATAATAAGGAAAAATATGTTAAACAGAAAAAGTGATTTGGAAACTACTTAGCATATGTACTTAATGATTCCACTGATATCTTAGAACACCACTCTGCATTAAGAGATTATGAATACACTAAGAATTTGATGTATAAGGTACATAGCAATTATATACCACTTGGAAAAGATTCTGAGTATTTTAAGCAACAATTCTATCATATAATGAAATGAATTATGATATAAGATATACCAGTATTAATAAATAGTAGAGCTTTAGGATGATCTTTTTTCGATCTTTATTATATTAGTTATTGTAAAGCCAAGGATATAAAGTGTTTTCTGGCTTGTGAAAGATTAGTAATTTTCTGTTGAAATATACAACATTTGGCACTATATAGCCCCTGAACACCCCCAAGAAAAAGGAATGTTGTTTCTTCTTTCTGAAAGGAAAAGAAAAAATAAGCAAACAGAATTGTAAATTATGACATCTTAGCAGAGTAAAATGGGGATTAAAAAACAGCAGTTTTTAATCAGTGCAAAACCAGAAATCTATTCCTGTTCACTCTACTCCTTTGGGTTTAATTTCAAAACTCTTGGTTGAGAACCACATTTTAAAGACCATATTGAGATTTTTTTTTTTTTTTTTTTTTTCAGATAATCAGTATTGCAAAATTCCCCAAATGGAAATAATATAGAGAAATAAAAGCAGAGCAAGTATAAGAATTTACTATGGGTGTAATGACACATTATATGAACATTTTAGTTCTGCAGTAGCCTGAAGATCAGCTACAGAGTATAGTGGGTGTTAGTGACACAGTACCATGATACAGGCAGCCATTCTTTAGCTGTGTGGCATATTCAATCTTCGCACTGAAGATGGCTTTCTTTGGTTCATATATGTGGTTATTTGCTACTTTTTACATGGCTGAGCATGTAAGCAAGATGGTATATAGCATCAAACTCGGAAATCTCTCCGTAGTTTGTAACATGAGGAAAATGTTTACTGCTCAGAAAAGTAGACTGTCCAGCTCAGGAGCAAGAATCACTATTTTAAAGGAAAGAAACATACTGTAGATTTTTTCCTGATGATGTGGGGGTAAGTTGCCTCCATGTATTGAAAACAATTGCATGTTTGCCATTGCCTAACTTCTCTGAGTGGCTGTGATAAATTATGATGTCAGATATTTAAAGAAATAATTTTTAAAAGTACCAAGAAATTACGCACGTCCATTGGTCTCACAAATCAAGTGCAGGGTTGCTCAAATGGTGTAGGTGTCATAGTATCTCCAGAGTAAGCAACCACCCCCCACTGGGCAATTCAGGACCAGTATATTCACAGTCTAGGCTCCTTCTACCATAAATGCAGTTAGGTAATCAAGATAGTGTACATAACATTAAGGGGCTATCTTATAAGTAAAAAGACATACTCCAAGTTCAAGAAGAAGTATTACTTTTACTATTTTCTTCTATTTGGAACTACAGTGGGTGATCTGAACTGTATATTGAGGTATCAGTGCTTATTTATTATTCAAATTCCTAGGATTTTTTCGTTGTTGTTGTTTTTTTTTGTTGGTTTGTTTGTTTGTTTTAATAAAGATTTTTTTCCCCCTGAAAGTAGAATGGTCTTAGAGTTGTGTTGCTTACAAACTGAGAAACCTAAACCAAATGCTTCTGCCTGAATTCAAAATTTCTGTAATTTCCCAGAAGTTATAAACACATTAGCTAAGGCATAGGTGTTTTTTGGTTACAAACAAGGTGAATAAAATAAGATCATACACATTGGCAAGGAATAAAATTCAGGGAAGACTGGTAATGACCATTTACACTGAAAATACAGCTACCTTATTTTCTGCTGAATATAAGCTACTGAGAACTCAAGAAAGCAAGAGACATGAGGGCAGTGAGAAAGCAAATATCTGAGCAGGCAGTCAGTGAGAAGACCCTCAAGGACAGTGAGTTTTACTTCATACAAATAATCTTTCAAAAGGCTGTATGTTTACCTGTGCAAGTATTTGTTTAGGGGCACAAAAAGAGCTGAAGAAGACTATCACATATCTGTATAGGTCATCATATTCTTAAGTAATAAGACTTTGGGCAGCTACATAATCATTTCAATAGTCTTTGAAAAGAGTGTTGTATGCATTATGCAGTAGTAGATATTTTCTTTGGAATAGTTTAGAAAACTATAATCTGAGCAGCCGTATAACATCAGCTCTCCCCAGATAAGAATAGAACAATATTGGATGATAACAGCTATTTCTGAAAACTCCAAAGGAGACTGGCTATAATTTGCACCTAGATACCTACCTGAGGACAGATGACTACTACAGTCACTGCATAAATTCAGAACAGACCAAGAATTTGTCACAAGAACTAAAGGAAGTCAATAGGTACTGTTTCTGCAATATTGTCAAGGTCTTGTAATTTTGCTATTGATATTCCACATCATAACATCATGGACAAAAGAGAAGAAGAACTACATATCCCAGAGGACGTCACGGTCAGAGAAGGAAGATACATCACGGAAGATATGTCATCTGGTTGCGCGCGGTCTTTTTTCACTTTCGCTTGCTGCCAGGGAGAGGAGTGGGTGTGCTTCCAAGCCGTGTGCCTTCATCAAGTAGGGCTTTCGGTTTTGGAAACTCTCTCACTCTCTATCTCTCTCTATCGCTCTTTCGCTCTCTCTCATTTCATTTGATTTATTATCCTTACGTTCAATTAGATTGTATTATATCGTGTCATCTTGCATTCCAATATTGTAGTTAGTAAAATAAGTTCTCCTTCTTAGATCGTTGCCACTGCTCCATTTTTTTTTTTTTTTCGGGAAGCCAGGGGGGCCCACGAGCCTAGTGCTGTCATGGGCACAGATTTATCTAGATAACTCCGTGACAAATATGTTTGTTTGTTCTCTTCCAAGTGACCAAGATGCACCATGGTCTATTAAATGTTAGATTTTGTTCACTTCCTATCCTAGTTTCCTAATGAAAGTGGGATTATTTAATTCTGCTCTACTCAAGGACTTGTCTGCCTATCAGTTCTGTTCTAGTAACTTCTGAGTCTATGTAAGGGAGATGCAAAGACAGTAACATTCAGCAGGAAGCCAACAAAGCATGTTTCTTTGGAATTGCATCCTTTCTTTGGTCTTCCAGGCCTCAAGATGCTACATGTTCTGCTTGGCACAGAGCAGGGAGGAAGATGCAGCCAAATGCTAATCATCTTGTGCATGTTTGCCAGCCAGTCCTAGTCTGCATTTCCAAACAAATAGTCCCATGACTGCTCTGCTAGCATGACTGCTAAATTAAGCTAAAAAAAAACAAAGAACAATAATGGCTCACACTGCAAACCTGTAGATATACCAAAATCATGGCAGACATCTCTTCAGCTTGAGGTGGTGCAGAATCAGAAGGGTTTAAAGTTGTCTCTCTGTCATCTTCTGATTCAATTGCAAATTTTGCGCTGTGGGTGCTACAAACCATCAACCATTTGGTAAATTGGAGCTGGGGACCTGATCTAGATTATTTAGATATAGTAGTGACAATCAAGGTTATTTAGCATTTTGTGTGGCCAATGTGTTTCTTTTAGAATTAGCACAAAAACAATATACAACAGCACACAGATGGAGGGAGATACCATGTACAGGGAATCTCACCTTGGAACAAAAGGAATGGAAATTGCACTATTCAAAGCCCCTTCTCTCCCATTCCCTCAAAACAGAGGGAGTGGTACCTGAAAGGACAGGAGTGACAAACACCAGTAAATAGACAGATGGGTATCAGGCTGACATAAGGCCTGGAATATGCAAGTATAGTTCAGGCATTCCCAGTGGATTTACAGCGGCACATTTTTTGACACTGAGGAAGTTACAATGAGCTCAGTTACTTATTTTTAATCTTTGTTGCATGCATCCCTCTGCCTATGCTGCATTCATGTAGCAATTTCATCCAGACTAACACCTTTGGTTAGACTAAAAGAAAAAAAAAAAAAGAAAAAAAGGTAGAAAGAGGGATGTGAGGCTTCTTCTCACATAAATATTCTCTGAATATTTAATCTTGCCATGTTATACGAGTTTATATGTGGAGGCTGGGATGAGGAGAAGCAAAACAGGAAGATCAAAATGATCACAGTGTGGCTGAGAGTCTGAAATTAAGGCTTTTTTAAAAGGCTATTGGAGTAAAAAAAAGAAAAAAAAGAAAAAAGCTTATGCAAACCACATGAACAAATGAATGAGCAAGACAAAAATATATGGAAAAGTTGAATCCAAGTCATGACAGACAAAGCTTAAAGTAATTATTCTCTGCTCAGAAAGTAAGCCATTATTTTAAGGTTTGTTGTAAGCTTGAAGACAGTACCCTAAAGGTTATTCAATAATCACAAGTTTCCAACCTGAGAGGGGGAGTTGGAAACACTAATGTAAATGCTCAATCTCTATTTCCACATCCAATCCTTTCATAAAAATATTTGTAAAATGTTTTCTATAATTTCATCATGAAAATATTTTTTCGTTTAACTCCATATGTATTTAAAGCATATTTCTGATCTGAAATAATAGGAAAGATACTATTTCCTGTTGCCTCATGTTCATTTCTCATTCTTGTCTATTGTAGACAACAGCCAAATTTGTCCCAGTATCATCAGAGAGTCTAATGCTTTTTCTGCAATATAGGTAAAGAACAGATTTTTTTTTTTTTTTTCCAAACAAATAGAAAATAACTTTTTTTATTTCCAGGCTCAGTTTTATATATCTCTAAAGATTAACAACTATTCATGTAAGTATATATGTATTGAACAGAAACCCCTCTGTATAAAACCAGATGCATTATTTGTAGAAATATTTCTTACTTGTGTTACATTTAAATTGCATTACAAAGTAAATTAAAATCTAAAGCAACTCCATTGAAGTCTATGGAAATAAACCAAGATAACACTATTAGGCAGGCTAAGGCTGAAGCTATTAATACTGTTTAAAATGTTGTACCCTTAAACTACATCAATATAGCATGTAGTCTACTGTTTCCTCCTTCTTCCTCCTTTCCTCTTTCTCACTGTGCTGAGAACAGCAAAATCTGTATGTTCCTTTCAGATGTTGCTCCATATTACGGGTCAGGTCTCTCCATTAATTTTTAAAAACAACTACCCACTGAGATCAATGCAGAATGCTACTAAAAATTTGACAGTACAGTGTGACCCAACATTACCAAGAAATACATCTTTACTTGACTAAAATCACACACCAACAGTCTACCAACATTAAACACTGCATTTGTAGTATTGCAGCACTGGTGTGCTGTATCCTATCATGTTCCCAAATGTGATCATTGCTTATAGTGTTTCAAAAACTTAAGTTTCATTATAGTTCATATTTCTCATTAAAATAAAATGATAATGCATCAAAACCACGATTTTAAAACAGATAAAGAGCCACCATCTGTGTAGAACCAGACCCATAAATGCCTTATGCACACATTTATTCACATTGGACTGGCTACAAAGATATCAAACTACAGGACTTTATCATTAAAAGATTCATGTGCATTTTTAGACATTCAGTAAATAGTCTACCTAAAGCCAATAAAGAAAATCAGAATTCAGAGCATGTAGCAAATGGATAAGATCTTTGAAGAACTGGAGTCACCAATTGTTTTCAGAGACTTACTCTCTTCTTTGCAGCTGTCATGAACCCCGCAGAAGCAGTGATGGTTTATTAACTGCAATATTCTCCCACATACCGCAGCACAAGTTATTTCAGGTGAGGTGAATATTAGAGAGTAATCATACACCAAAAAAACAGATAAAATGCTGGAGCTGCAACTCTAGCTAGGTCATTACGAATAAGCCAGGCAAATCAATCATGAGAATGACTGTATTCATTCTCTGCATTTTACAAGCTCATTTTGGTTCTAGCAAGTCAGTCAAAGGCATTGATGTACCTAATATCTATACCATTCCTCTTCCTTGACCCCTTCTATTTCCACACATTAATCATGCTGTATACAAGTAAATATATTTTGATTCATTCTCTTGGTACAGTCTTTGTCTTTCTATGGAAGAACTGAGGAAAAACATTCACCTAGGTATTATTATAACATAGAGGTAAAGGGTTAGGGAAACATACCCCAGGCATGCACTGAAGTATTCTGACTCTCATAGATCAGAAGTACCCTTGCAAATCTGACATTTTCAAAAATGATTCAAAACCAGCATCTCTAGGGTACCTAAAGATTACATTAGATGAGCAATGTGATTTCCAAAAAGACTGAAACATGGATTACAGAATCACAGAATCACAGAATTATTGGGTTTGGACAAGATCTCTGGAAATCATCAAGTCCAGTCACTGCTAAAGCAAATTCCCTAGAGTAGGTTACACAGGAAAATGTCCAGGTGGAACTGATGAGCCCAGAATTGGACACAGGACTCCAGATGTTGCCTCACCAGGGCAGAGTAGAGTTGAGGTGACAATGTTCTTTTTGATGCACCCCAGGATACCTTTGGCCTTTTTGTCCACAAGGACACATTGCTGGCTCATGGCCACCCTGTTGTCCACCAGGATACACAAGTCCTTCTCTGCAGAGCTCCTTTCCAGCAAGTCAGCCACTAACCTGTACTGATGCATGTGGTTATTCCTCCCCAGGTGTAGGAATTTAATGTTCTAAGCTTTCTGAGTAGCAGCACAAACTTTCAGTGTGTGAGCCACTCCTCCCAGCTTTGTATCATCAGCAAACTTGCTGAGGGTGCCCTTTATCCCTCCTTCGTCCAGGTTGTCGATGAATATGTTGAACAAGACCAAATCCAGCACTGACCCCTGGGGAACAAAAGTTACAGGCCTCCAACTAGATTCTGTGCCACTAATCACAGTACCTTGAGCTCTGCTAGTCAGACAGTTCTCAATCCACCTCACGGTCTACTAATCTCTACCACACTTTCTGAGTTTACCTATGAGGACATTATGGGAGATAGTGTCAAAAGCCTGATGACATATAAATTCCAACTTGCCTTTAAAGCAAACACTAAGCTTTTAAATACAATAGTCACCTCTGAAATATGATTTAGACTGTTGAATAACTTAATGCCTTTTGAAAATTTTGCCTGCCACCAATAGAATGATTGGGTTCTATGTGAAAAAGGAGATTTAACATCATCTCATGAATTCCTGAACATTTTGGCTTAATACTTGTTCAGGCAACTATAATCTTCAGACAAAAATGATACTTTTCTCTTTTTGCAGAATTCAGCAGTGGGACTTTTTGCAGCAAAGAATGAGTGAACTTTCCTAGACTGATGAACCTCCCTAGGGTTAACTGATGCAAGTCCTATCCAGTGAAACATGACATTTGGAAACTGAGGTCTAAATTATTCTTTTGAATTTAGAGGATTTTTAAATATCTTTATTTTGATTCAAATAGAAGTATAGAAATTGATAAAGGTGGGGCATGCATTCCACAAAAAATAAAATAAAATAATAAAATCTTCCCATAGCTAAAATCAAAACCTGAGTTAACATCCCTTTTTTAAAACAATGAAGCCCAGCTTTTTGGTAAAGAAATAATAATAATTACTTCTGTATTGGGTCTTTCTATTTCAAGGAGCAAAAATTCACTCTGCCAAAATCTCCTTCTCCTGTGATGGCACTGCAACACATTTGCATTGTAAAAAACATTGTGGATGTTTACAGTGAAAATATATCTGTTCCAAAATCCTCAAGTATCGTTCAATAATCCGAGTCAAAACTGCTTTTTTGACCTACCACCAAACGATGATGGTAATCCTTCATAGTGCAAATACTAGTGGTAAAAAAATGAGTTCCATTCCTAGTTATGAAGAAGACAGTATGTCTTAGGTAGTGGTATTTCTAAAGCCAGCTGATTGAGGAGAAAAATATTTGCTTGGATGTCACAGAGTTTGGATTTATCCTGATTTCCCTGGAGTAGTAAAGTAAAAGAAATACAATAAATGAAAAAATAAAATAATTATAATAAATGTTTTTACGAAGTATTATGTGTTGCTGTCTTTAATGTGACTTAAGACATATAGATATGAATATCTGCTGAACTAATTCAGTCTCTGCTGGATCTTTTGGACATTCCATTTATAACCCTGAAAATGTCCATCGTACCAACAGAAACACAAAAAGAATACCATAGTAGAAACTTGTGGAGGACTTTATGCCAACTGACTTTCCATACAAATCTGTATCACTTACTACTTGGTAACAGAACTCTGATTTGGAAAACATGAGAGATATTATATCTTCTCTATTGCTTGTGTCATCACTAACTACTTCCTTCAGTTAGAGTTAACATACTGAATGTTACTTAAATTACACATCAAGGTCAACACTCTGTGGTACCACCTAGTACACAGCATAGTTGCGTAGCTTGGTTTTCTAAAGCTACAAATGCTGCAGGATGACATGGAATTAGATGAGGTACAGTCTGACACCACGCAAATACCAACTTGTGATACAGTGCTATGGCTTCTCAGGCCACACAAATTTTTTAGAAGGGAACCATCTAGGAATTAAGTCCTAGAAAGCAGACCATTTGCATAGTAAAGGCACTTCAAAGGAAGACCAAAACATTGTTAAATTATACTGTTTTTTTGTGATATTGATCATCATCCATCTATTTGCAAAACTATTCATCTATCGTGTTGTCACTGAGAATGTGTGATCTCATCTGAATTCTCTGTTTTGACCATAATTAAAATATGCTTTTACTGCCCTGGCAGTAAAACTGATATACAGTGGCAGCTACTGTCAGAAGTTTGCAAGGTTGAACATACAAATGCTGAGAAGAAAAAAGATTTTGTGGGCTTTCTTTTCCTTTTTCAAGGATGGTTAATACTGAAAAGCCATATATATGGAGCATCATCAGTAACAAGCTGTCTAAAGGTGTTTGAAACTGTGTAGGGTGATGTAGATAACAAGTATATAGATTAGTAGAAAAGATCAACTGTATCTTATTAGCAATATTTGACACTCAGAGCTATGCTGAATGAACACTGACAACTGAATTTTGTATAAAATAGTAATCTTATAAAGTTATGTTAGGTAGATATTTGGACTGTAATTTCGTAGAATCACATAGTTCCATCCCCACTGCCATGAGCAAGGGCACATTTACCTACATGAGTTTATTCAAAGCCCCATCCACTCTGGCCTTGATTACCTCCAGGGATGGAGCATCCACAGCTCCTCTGGGCAACCTGTTGCAGTACTTCACCACCCTCTGAATAAATAATTACTTCCTATTTGTAATGTAAACCTACTCTTTTTTAATTTAAAGTTGTTACACCTTGTTCTATCACTACACTCACTGATAAGAAGTCCCTTCCAGCTTTTCTTTAGATCCCACTTAGGTACTGCAAGGCTGCTCTAAGATCTCCTCATAATAACTGCATGCATGGTCAAGCTGGAATGCTCGCTGGCGTTGTTGTTCATGATAATAAGAAGGCTAGGAGCATAAGAAAAAAATTAATGACTAATAGGATTCTGTTTTTCTGTAGAAGATAACTTGGATTATCTTCATTTGATTTTACTTATAATACACAACAAAAAGAAGAAAAAACAAATAAACAACCAAAAAAACCCACCGAAAATACCTTCCCATGTTTAAAAGTGTAGGTATTTTGAAAGCTGAGATTCTTTTCTTTTATGAAAAGCACAGCCTTGAGTTCTTGCTTTGTGACAATGCTGAGGAAAGATTCCACTTTTTTTGGAAAGAAAAATATGGCACTGGTATTCTCCGTTCTCTCTGAACTTATGAAGAAGAATCTCACAAAGATATTTTCAGAGCTCTTTCTTTGCTTTTTCATAGGGTGTGAGTTAAATAAATCTCTCTGCTTCTGGCCCATAAAATAATGTCACCTGCTATGTTTATTCTTTCTGGCTGCACTGCATTTGTAAAGCATCTGAAATATGCACAGCAGCCAGAGAATCTTGATATACTAAGAAATTATATCTGTATGTTTAAACTTGCTGCTGTTGCTCTACTTAAAATTATTCAGCTGCTGACACATACAAAAGAAAACTGTTTTCAGGAAGATTCACATATGTGTGAGTGAGACTTGATGGGAGAAAGTCTTTCCAAAATGCCTTAAGCTATCAACACTATCACATTTTCCATCTTTAGAACAAATGAGAAACTAGTGTTAATGAGATAAACAGCAGTTTTCATCTGACTGCATTGTAGTTTGCAGTTGGGGCTGTCATGAACTCCATCAATGGGTGAAATGAAAAATATCACATTAATTTCTACTTCTGAAGAGCATGAAATTCATGTTTCAAAAGAGCTCATATATACACGTGCACAAAATCCCTTTGATACTACTCGTCTAAACTTAAGAGTAAAGGTGAGTAAAGAATCATGTCATTGCCTTTTGGGACCAGCATTCATGAAAGGCCTACCAAGTACTTCATTAACATTAACATGTGCAGTGAGTGAAAAGCTTTGAATATGAGCTAACTTCAGTTGCCTGGGGGTTTTTAGTTTTACACATGCTGCATAGCTAGACATTCCCATCTCCTCACTCTTTCTTATCTTCTGCTCCTTTTTCCTGCCGTACACCACTAATGTAATCAGAGGCCAGTAGGGCAACTCACTCTCAGCTCTGATATTGAAAAATACAGTAAATGATCAAAGCTCAGGGCCAGTCTGAGCACCTGGTTGGCTTTGATCAACATCATTAGTTATGACAAGCAGGAATCCTCTTGTCCTCTCAAAAAGTGTGCACACTGGTGGTATATTTATTTTGGTTTCATACTGAGTATAAAAGTAGACTTGTGATTAAAACCTGCAGCAATCTGCTGGAAAGCAAAACTGCCTCAAAATGATGGGGATGGAGTGCATGTACCTTAAAAATGAAAACTATAACATGATGCTTTTAGCCCACATTGTCCTTGTCAAAAAAATCCAAACTGTCTAGAATAAAGGAATGTAGGTGAATGATTGAAGGATAAAATGTAGGAGCTGCAAGCATAAAGGAAAAGCATAATTTATAGTCTCCATTTCAATCTTATTGTCATATTAGACTATAGTTATTTTTGTGGCTAGAAATATTTTCTCATATTCATTTTTTATCTCCTTTTCATAGGTGTAAAACATAACATTCTGTTACAGAACGATATTTGAAATAGTGAGCTTCTCCCTAATTTTAACATGTGATTGGCTTATTCCCTGTAGATTGATTAGTTTTTCTTCCAAATATATTTTCAAATGCTGGTTATAGTATGTGTTTTCCATGTAAGAATCTAAACTAGTTTAGATTCCACATTTTTGTTGTTGTTGTTTTAATGTCATTTTCTATCAATGAGTTCCATAGGTGAATTATTGCTGTGTAAGGAAAGCAGAAATCTTTAAATAGCTTGATGTTTTCTGCCTCCACTCCTGCTCTGTGGTATCAGAAGGGATAGGGCAGAAGTGCCTTGTAGCTTTTTGACATTTAACTTGCTCATTTGAATTTTCTTTTGTTGTAATTCGTTTTCCTCTTTCTAATGCTTCATATTTCAAATTAAATTGTATGTAATTGCATGAAAATAACAAACAGCAGGGAAATCAGGAATATTAGATAATAAGAGATAAATCACAGCCAGCCTAGGTGGTAAATTGTCCATTAACAGTTAAAAAAAACAAAAAACAAAAAAAAGAATGAAAGACTGTTCTGCTCCAGTGATTTTCTACCTGTTATCTGATATTTTTTTGTAATACTTACATGATTTTATTCACTAAATAGAAGTTCTGAATTATGTTTTGCAAGAATTTTCCTCCATCTCCCTGTCTCTTTCTCTCTCCTCCCTTCCATTTTTCTCTCTCATTGGCTTTATGTTTGAATACAAATAAATATTCTTTATATATTATATAGAGTATATACAAAAGCAGAAAAAAATCTAGTCTCCAGACTTAAACATTTCCAAAGCATCAGCTCTCGATAGTTGAGAATATTTACCTTACACCTGCAATTTTCAGTGTTTTAGATTGACTCTTGACCAATGTGTTAGTTTAGTTAAGAGGTTATCACACATATGAACAATGATGGTTAACTGTACTTCCCAATGACAATAGAGAAACATAGATGTGGGGTTTTGCACCTCTGAATTTTTCTGACTTGAAAATTTAGACTCCTAAGCATTCTCCAATTTTCTCCACATTGCATTACACAAAATAAGCCTTGTGTGAAGGTAGCAGTGACATACCACTGTAAACAATTTGTTCAACATAGGTTCAAAAAGGCTATTTGGTCTATGGAAATAATTTCTACTAGGATTGTACTGAAAAACTTGATGTCTCCTCTTTGTATTCTATTTTCTTGTAGTATTTAAAAAAACACAATTTTTAACAATCTCTCTTTGATCTTCCTTAATAACCAGTTATCCTTTAGTTTTTACACTTCTAGTGACAAGTTACAATCCAATCATCTTCATGTTTTGTATCTTTTAGATTTATAAGAAATAAATTGAATTATGTTACCCTATTTCCTATTTACCTATTCATGTGTTGCAGCATATAATTTGGTGGAAACTACCAGACAGTAAATGGATTTGAATTTAGGACAATTTATAATAAGATTAGTGGCCTTTATAGATTAAAACAGCAATAAGATGGCTAAAATTACTTATTTCTGAATAAACCTTGGTTTTATTTTGGGTATTAAGTATCTCTGAAGTCCCCTTCTGTCTAGAATATAAGTCCACAGAAACGAAGTATCTGTCATGCTGATCTACTCATCACTTTTCTTGAGTAATCATTGATACTGCTTGCATTGCAGTTCCATCAAAAACAGAGTGAACAGTGTACAAGCACTTGTTAAGGCCACTCAAGATGAACACAGCCTATATGGAAAGAAATATTAAATAACAATGGGGAAAAAATTTGTCTTACTCATAGCCACTTTGCAGAGGTAGAGTCGAAACATCCAGTTCAGTTTGCCCTCCTACATGACTGAATTTAGTTTTCAATCCTGCCACCCATCTGGTTGAGCTGCATCATATTGTTCTCATAAACGACCTTTAGTTTGCCAAACAGATCTAAAAAAACAAGGGACCTAATTTTCTAGATTTTACAAACTCATATGCTGTCACTTTAAGCTGCAGTTCCTTTTTGTTTTTTCATTCTGTGTCGGTTGAAATATCATTTAGTTGTAACATCATGAACCTAATGCTGCAGACATATGGATATTTAGGGCAGCATGCTATTGAAAAATTCTCTAGACTGATGATTTATTATTTACATCAATGGACAACACTTGTTCTGTCTATGAAGCCTACATTCTCAACTCTGTTCATCTGAGAGAGACGTGCTGTGCACAAATGGGCATGTGGGCTGTTTTATCCAACTGAACCTTCTACAAACCTATGTATTTCATTCTGATTTATGCATACTTTAACACCTTCAATCTGTTCTTTGACCAACAAGTATTCCATTCCTAACTGAATCACACTTAAATACATCAGTGTTTCTCAAGCGGAAGGAGAATTCTGGAGTGGGGAAAAATCACCTCTCCCTTAACAAGTATGATTGCTCAGAGATCAAGTTTGAAAAATGATATGCTAAGCCCTGTTATAGGGTTTTTAATACAGATGAACACTGGTGGCTCCAGAGGGGCTGAATGTGTGAATATTCATCACATGACTCACTGCTGTTGCTAGTAAAGCCAGATCCTCTGAATTCTGTACATAAAGAATCAAAAAGTCTACAAAAGCCATATATTGATGGCATGTTGTATAGTGTTTCTAAATAAGACTGGCATTTATAATCATCCCAAAATATAAGTTCCATCAGAGACTATGTCTGGATCACTCAGAAAGCTAAACACACAGTCATTGCCTGGAAAGAATCAACTAATAGTATCTGAAAGAGATGAGCTCCATCTAAAAGCAAAATACCTCATACACTTTACAATACGCTTATTTTTAAAAAGTAAGTAATTTTTCTTTTTCTTTTTTCTTTTTCTTACAGCTATTTCTTTCTAAGTTTCAGTGGAAAAGAGTAAGGTTCTTGAGTGACATGTGATCAGATGCAGAAAGTCCCCAAGGATTCTTCTTGTAAAGTCTTCTGAAATCGTATGCTGGCAAGTACAAGAGATATCTCACGGCATATGCAGGAATGAAGTAATACTTAGTGCAAGCATAATTTAACATATTGAATGTACTCTTTTTAACAGCTGCCATTATAAATAATTAATTAATATAATTACAGTTTTCTCAGGTTTCCCTATGTAGCACTGCTTACAGCTTCTTAGGTAAGTTCATAGCATAGCTTTTTTTATATACAGTCCTGACCAACCTAATCTCCAAAGCATTCTTTATGTGCAATGGAGATTGCAATGTAATTTATTTATTTATTTATTTAAAGTTTTGACGAAGATAAAAACTTTGGCTTCATCTTCATCTAAAAGATTCTTAGTTTGGAACTAGAATATGTGGCAAATTCACAGGACACATTCTGTGACTCCTTCTTCAGTCAATGCAGTGAAAAGGAGATAATGCTTTTAAGTCTTAGAGACTAACAGGATTTTTATATATATTTATACATAGGCCAGTATAAGAAATGATGAGTTCATAACATATTATATAGCTGCAAACCAGAAACTTGATTGAAATCTTAAGATTCAAGGCTTCTTTATTCTAATTGCAGTCCCAGTAATTACAAAAACATGGATAACTATTTGTCATCTTAAAAAATATCTTCAATTACAAATGTGTAATTTTCAGATTTTGAGAGATTTTTTTTTCCATCACTGATGTGTTTTCTGCTCTGTCTATGATATTAGTAACCTATGTGGGAGAGAAAAAAAAAAAGTGACTCAACAAAGAGCAAAACATTCAGTTCATAGTGCTTTAGCACCAGAAGTTTCTAAATTTTGTGAATGTTTTGTTATCTCTATTCATATTTCTGCAATAGTAGTAGATCATGTGTAATTTTTTTTTTTTTATTTCTGGCAGTTCATAGATATTACCTTGCAATTGACTGTCCAGACAGTTGAACAAAGGGGATTTGCATTTAGCTATAAGTTCAATCAAGAACATCCAATCTGTGATTTACCTCAAGAAATCTTGTATGATGGGACTTACGCTACTTAACTTTTAAAAGTGTCATAGCCAAGATAAACATCAGTTCTGCAAATCTAAACTAGTTGTATGTGGAGATTCACCATATTCTAAAGCTGTTGAAATGAATTAAACTTTAGTGGAATCTTTCCACCCCAATAAACGGTATGAAGAATCCATAGCTTGATCTAGGTAATTGACTTTTGGATTACTCCAAATACATGAATTGTGTCTAGACCTAAAAAGTCATCTCTGGGACTTCACAGAGAGAGGCAGATAAAGATCTAATTACAGAACCAGGACCCAGAGATTACCAAGACAATGTTTTTCTGTTATTTTTCTGACAACTATTGTACAAAAATTATGAAGTGACATAAATAGAGGTCATACTGTCAGGATCTTAAAATGTGCAAGCTGAAGGCCCTATTTGTCATTCATTTTAGCTGTCCTTTAAGGACCAGCTCACTTTACAGTGCATTTCTCTTTTTATGAGAAGATGTCAGTTGCAAAAGGCGGTCAGAGATAGATTCCAGTGCTTGAACGTTAGAGGATGTTAGAGAAAAACGTACATGTGTACATGCATATGTATTAAAATACATACATATACATGTTTATATTATTATTTGTTAATATATGAAATAAATATACAGCTGTAAGAAGTATAAGCTGTAATGAACTACAGAACAGTATAAAGATTTAATTTCTCATGAATATAACAAAATACATTTTTTCTATAATGAGTTTATAAACTTCTGATGCAGTTAATAGATTGAATGAAATCCTTGATTGCTGGGAAAGCAGAAGACAAGAAACAAGAGATTTCAGAAACCTGAATGAGTTGTGGACACTGTTTCCCTATAAGTAATTTTATGGTCATTATCTTATGAAGTCCTAGTATGTCTTCCACATTTAAAAAATAGGAGACAAACAAATTCTATATTCTACAATTTTCTGTTTCCCATTATAAATTGGATGTATCTGCACAGAGTAAACATAAAGGGTTTCTTATATACACTCAGCTTGAGACGAGACACACTTCAAAAAACTTCACTATAAGTAGCAAAGTCTTTTTTTTTTTTTTTTCCAGAGAAAAAGCCTTCTCTGTTTCATAGATAATTCTGACAAGTTTAATTGAATTTGTTTTTCTATTTCTAACATTTTGACTGTATCTGATGTTCTGTCTTTCCAAATTTTACCTGAAACCTGTGGAAGTTTCTCAGTACTTTTTGATGGGTTCTGTATTAATAGGCTGTTCTTCTTCCTAAGAAAATATTTACAGTGACACAGTAATTTGCATGCATTGATACATCAGATTTTTTGAGAAGCATGCTTAATGTGTATAATTTTTGTATTTAAAGGCATAAAATTTTGAAAAGGAATAATTATATCCTGCATTATCACTTGATGAGACAGTACCAACTATCTATTTTAAGTGACAAGCAATCTGTAGAAGAAGCTTTGCCGCTATTATATGTCAGTTAAAAATAAAATCAATCCCCTTCAGATTATGATTTTAGGGAGGCATAAGGATTAGTGCTAAAAATCAGTGGAAAAAATAACTATGCTTTTGAAACTATCAAAAAACTGAATTTGAAAATGTTCAAATAAATTGAGTTCTAATAAAACCCCAGTAAATTTTACTTCAGAATGGCACTGCTGCACCTCTTTTTTGAAGCTATGGACAGTAGCAGGTCCTGGAGCTTCATACAGAATAGGATATTCAGCTTTTAATGATGCTCACTGTAGTACTCTGTCCTGATAATCCACTCAGCACCTGTAATGTTGGTGAATATTTTGACATCTCAGCACTTTCTTGTTTTTCTACTCAATATTTCCTAAGTTAGAAATTTTCTGTTTCATTTTTATATAAAGAATATATTAGGAGTATGATGCATAATATTTCTAAAGACCAAAAAATTGCAAGCATCCATTTTATAATAGAGGAACTTCTGTACTCTAGGGATGAATAATCAATCATGATATAAAATATTTCCTTAATTAATTAAATCAATTATTTATCCTCTATCTATCCTCCTTGAAGGTTTTTTTTGTTTGTTTGTGTATTTATATTTTTATCTACTTGCAAGATATCAGTCATTCTAGTACTCACTTTAAAAGTACTTTTGGTAGTCATCAAGTAGTAAACAAGGATGCTCCAGGATCCTAATAGCAATTTTCACTCTCCTTTAAGTTCCCCTTCTGATGTTTAAATTACCAACTTTTCTCAAATCATGCAGCAAGTATTTTCAAGCATCCATTAAAAATATGTATAAAAAATAAATTAAAAAAACAGTTATTGATATTGCAATTAAAACCTTAATAATAACAGTACATATCCCAGTGAAACCAGTATTTTTGTCCCATAATCAAAAGAAGCTAATATTTTACCGGATGATAATAATATTCATCATTTTCACTGATGAATAATAAAGTTCCGGTGATAAAGGGAAAATTTAAAGTACAGAGTTCATAATTTTAATAATTAAAATGTTGAACTTCATTCCATTCTGAAGAAATTCAGATTATACACACAGAATTTTGCTTTTTAAACTCTTATCTCTGAAACAAGATTCAAAATGAAACTATAACCAATAACCTTAATATGAGTGCATGTAATATTACTAGTATCTGTTAACTCCACTTGTGTATCTAATATGGATTTCTTTTGTCTCCATTACTTACATTCAGTTAAGAATGCTCTCCAGGAAGGATGAATTATACTCTATTCTCTATAGATGACTGATTTTTAATTTGACAAGAAATAGAAGGACGTCTATATGATGAACTTAAACTAGAAATGCAGTTTTTAGACAATAAATTGTAAAGAAAAAAATATCTCTCAAATAATTAAACCATAAAAATCTTCTCTTGATTTGTTTTTAATATGCTATGAAAAAAAAGTACATCATTTATTTTTTCTCACAATATATGGTATGTACCTACATGGCATATATTTTAAAGTGATATTAGATTAGATATTTATTTTGCTACTAAACACATATCAATATTTTAGAAGAGAGAATAAAAAAACTTAGATATTATCAGTAAGCACATCTACTCAGTTGCTGCATAGAGCTAGATTCTGATCATGTTCATATACCCATATTCAACTCTTAGCCAATTATTTATGTCTATGCTCGTTAATTAAGCATTACTAATATTTTAAAATAATTAGCTGCTGTCTGGTTTCACCAGACACACCAGAGAGTTGGACTGAGGTTTGCAGAGACTGGAAAAAATATCGAAAAGGAGTCTCAGGAAGCTGAGGAAGAGAATGTAAGGTCCTGTCCCTAGGGAAGAATGATGCCATGCTGGGGATCAGACATTTGGAAAGCAACTTTTCAGAGAGCACCTTAGGGCCATAGTGGTCACAAGTTGAACATAAGCAGCAGTGAATACAAATGGCATTCTGGACTACATAAGAAAGAGCATTTCCAGCAGATCAAGGGTGAAGGGAGGTATCTGCCCTCTCAGCTCAGTCCTTGTGGGAGTCACAGCATGGCTAAAGTTGAAAGGGACTTTAAAGACCATCCAGTTCCAATTCCCTGGAAGGTTACCACACACTTGATCAGGCTGCCTAGAGCCCCATCCAACCTGGACTTGAACACCTCCAGATATGAGGCATCTCTCTGGGCAGCCTGTGCCAGTGCCTACCCACCATCTGAGAAAAACATTCTTCCTAACCTCTAACCTAAATCTCACCTCTTTTAGTTTAAAACCATTCTCCCTTGTCCTGTCACTACCACCCTGTGTGTGATAGTTGGTCTCCCCCATTTATAAACTCCTCTCAAGTAATGGAGGGCCAGAATAAAGTCCCCCTGGTGCCTTCTCTTCTCCAAGCTGAACAAGCCCAGCTGTCTTGACCTTTCTTCATAAGACGGGGATGCAAGGGCACACTTCTGGCTCAAATACAGTTTCTCATTCAGCAAAATTGCAAGTCCTTCTCCACAAAGCTGCTTGCAAATCTGTCCACATATCTGGCACTGCCATTTTGCATAATGTTTTTTTGAATCTCATTAGATTACAGTGGGTTCACTTTTCAAGCATGTCCAGGTCCTTCTGAATGGTCCCCCTTCCTTCTACTGTATCAGCTGCATTTCTCAGCTTGGTGTCATCAGCAAACTTGCTGAGGGTATGCTCAATCCTGCTATGCAGGTCGTTGATAAATATGTTGAAGAGCACAGACCCCTAGGTGGACCTTTGGGGTCTACACCTGGACTTTAAACCTTTGACCACAACCCTCTGGCTGCAATCATCCGAGCAATCCCTCCTCCACTGAATAAGTTCACCCTTCAAATACATACCTTTCTAATTTAGGGATAAAGATGTGTCATATTTTTATGATTTTTTGTTATCAATATTCCACATCATAACATCACGTAGCACACTGGGAGTTAAAGAGTTAATACTCCAGTTCCATGGATTACTTGGGTTACAGGGTTCCTTGTTCTTAGAAGAGAAGAACTACAAGAACTACTTCCAGAAGACATTCACTGTTCCATTTCAGCTTTCCATTTAGAGGGAAAGATAAAAAAGCTTGCAAGTCATGAGTAAGGTGATTGGTTTTGTACACTCTCGCATTTTATTTGACTTATTAGCTTCAATTCTAATTATATTGTATTATATTGTGTTATCTCGCATTCCACTATCATATTTAGTAAATTAGTTTTCTCCCTTACCTCGTTGCTCTGTTTTGTTTTCAGGTCCATCTCTCTATCTTTTACCTTTTCCTCCTTCCCCCTCTTCAGGGGCATGAGTGTCTCCACCCCAATTAGTCACAGAACCAGGCCAAACCACAACTGGATGTGATCTGGGACCGTATCAAAGGCCTTGTAGATGTCCAGGTAGATGACAACAGTTGTTCTTCCATCGCCTTCTGTTTAAATTCAGTATATATTCTTTATACCCATGTTTACTGTTTCTAAACAGTGTCCTATGCTTCCTTAAAAAAAAAAAAACAACAACAAAAAAACATCTCAGTCTTACTCCTGCAAATTTTAAATTTATTACTTAATATAAAGCTTAATTCACTCACTTCAAAACATCTTGAAGTAAATGAATAGTAAAGACACAGAAAACAGTGTCTTTATCTTCTAGAACATTTGCTACAAACATTTTCTTATTAATATTACCCACATTTTAACACAGTACATACTAGTATTCACAGCTATTTTAGAGTATTAATTAAAGCAACTTTTTAAACAAAGCATTTTGAAATGATATTGACTTTGACTTCATAATAACAAAGAGAAAGATTTTTCTCTTTCATCATCTAAAGAAGCAACTCATATGATGCACAGGTTGTAGAAGCTATTATCATAGGGATAGATGTACAGAAACTATGATTTCTTTAAAAAATCTTGGATTTTTTCTTTTCTACCCCTTCTATTGTTTCTATACATTGTTACATTTGTATATTTAGTGTTTATAGCAAAGGTAAAGATTGTTAATATTTTGGAATAAGTGTTTGAAGGAATGGAACTTTTTTCTACCAACACTCTTTGCAAAGGGGCTCTTTTTCAGTTTATTCTAATTGCAGATCAAAGATAATTCTATACATATAATCGTTAATTCCTTAGTCATGATATAAACATTTCAGATGATAGCAGTCTATTGTGTTAAAGAAACTGCTTGAAAGATATATTACACTTATGATCTTTATTGTTAACAATTATCACCTTCTTTGCAATCTATCTTTGTTTCAACTTCCAGTATTAGGAGTTTTATTTGCCGTCTAACTAACTTTATAATTATTCTTCCCAGTATTTCCTTGATGACTACAAAGTTACTTTCTTTTATAAAATTGTTTAAAAGAAGGTGAAAATAATATATATATAGACATATCCCATTTCAGTACAGTTTTCCAAGCTTAAATATTCGTAAAGGGAAATAAATAAATAAAAAGAACAACCTTATCACAGAGTCATTATGTTAACTAGCATTCATAGCTTTCCATCCATAATACCTAAATTCTGTAGATTTTACACTGTCGCATTTTATTTAAAGAAAATATCCCCACAACTTTAGTGTTTACTGTTGATACCTTCTGCACCTTACCTCTACAGTGAACACTTCCCAAAAACTATTAACACATACATAATACAGTGTTTTACTTCTTGTTTCCCCAAAAAACATAATGTCATTCAATTAGAATGTAATTGGCCTAAGGTGAGGGTCTTGCATGCAGATTTGAATTATGTCATCGATATTCCACAGGCAGAGAACACTTAGCAAAATGATGTCTGGCAGGTATTCTGGGCTTTAATAAGGAGGGTAAGGTTTTCAGGAAATCTACCATGTGATTACATAATAAAGCAGGTGATATAGTACATGTCAAATATAGAAATTATGATCTCAGAAGGAGTAGAAAGGTGTTTTCATAGAAGAAAAGAAGAAGTAGGTAGACCTAGAAATACCAAATACATTTTATGTTGTCACAGCTGTCTTTTAAAATATACAAAATGCAGGTATAACACATTACACACAAGGGTAGATGAAAATACTTCGTAGACTGATATAACTCTGTTTAATTATATTTTATTTTGGAATGGTGATTGCAAGTAAAGGAATACTGACCTCAAACTTGGCAAGTCACAGCTAACGCTGTTGCAAGATTTTTTATCATATTTGAAGCAAATTGTGTGAGGGTTATGAAAGTATTTGTAAGAGTTCAAAAAGTTTAAAACACGTTTTTGGCACTTAGCAAGGAAAAAGATAAAGAAATTGAATTTACTCCATACCTTTAGCTAAGTACTACGCCAAAGGAGTAAAGTTCAGATGTTTTTTCTCTAACTTTGTCATGGTTTTAACTTTTAAGCATAATATGGTTTAAAAAGGAGTGTCACATTGGCTCTAACGATGCTACATAGGACAACGAGGAAGTGATGATAACTGTTACAGACTAAACTGTTGACATTATTCTTTAACCACTTTAGCATCAAATAATTACTCCTGTTTATACAGGTTTTGCATTGTTTTTTTATGGTCTTGAGTATGTGAACAGAGAGGTGAAAAACAAACTGAAATGGCTCCTACGGCTAGTATTTGTAAACAAACACCTTGTAAATTGGAAAAAAAATACAAGCATGAAAAATTTAGCACTGGATTTTCTAGAATTTTACTATAATTAGGACAGAAATGAAAAACACTTGGAAATTTGCATTGTGAGACTGAAACCAAAATACATTCTTGAGCTGCTAATTAACCTTTCTGCATTCATTTAGACTTTATTTATCTATGCTTTAGCTGTGTTGGGAAGGTTTGCCAAAGCAAAGAAAAATTGCACAAGGTAAGCAGATAAACTATTTACACTTTAAAGCTATTACATTTTGAAAGAATGCTTTCTTTCATTATCTATATTTCTTTAACAGCTAAAATCTCTGAGAGAATGTTTTCCATTGTGATTTCACAGAATCATAGAATCATTTGAATTGGAAGGGACATTTAAAGGCCTTCTAGTCCAACTCCCCTTCAATGAACAGGAACATATGCAGCTAGATCATATTGCTCAGAGCCTGGTTCAGACTGACCTTAAATGTCCTGAAGGACGAGCCATCCATCACCTCTCTGGGCATTCTCTTCCAGCACCTCACCACTCTTATTGTGAAAAACTTCTTTATATCCAATCTAAATCTTCCCTCTTTCAGTTTGAAACCATTTGAACTTGTAATATCACAATAGACCCTGCTAAAGTGTCTATCCCTCCTCCTTTATTATAGCCCCCCTTTAGATACTGAAATGCTGTTATAAAGTCTCCCTTAGCCTTCTCATCTGCAGGCTGAACAACATCAGCTCTCTCACACTGTCCTCACAGGGGAGGTGTTCTATCCCTTGAATCATTTTTGTAGCTGTCTTCAGGATGCACTCCAACAGGTCCACATCACTCCTGTACTGAGGACTCCACATCTGGATGGAGTACTCCAGTTGAGGTCCAGGAGAGCAGTGGGGCAGGACCACCTACCTTGACCTGATGACCATACTTCTTTGGATGCTGCCCATGATATGGCTGACTTTCTGGGCTGAGAGGGCACACTGCTCATGTTCAGCTTGCCATCCACCAATAAGGCCTTTTCAACCAGGCTGTTCTCCATCCTTTCATCCCCAAGCTTTTACTGATAGCAGAGGTTGCCACAACCCTGATGCAAGAACTTGCATGTGGATTTGCTGAGGATGCACTTGATCCCACAGTTAATGTCACTGATGAAGATATTAAAGAGTACTGGTCTCACTACTGACCCACAAGGGACAGCACTCCCCACTGGTCTCCATCCATGGAGATGGCTCAGCCGACATTGAGCCATTGACCACCACTCTCTGGGTACAGTCTTTCAACCTCTCCCTTGTCCATCAAATAGTGTACCTCTCAAATCCATATTTTCCCAATTTAGACAGAAGGTTGTTATGGGGGACCATGTCAAAGGCTTGACTGAAGTCCAGATTGAAGACATCAATGACTTTTCCCCTGTTCACTGACATAGTTACTCCATCATAGAAAGCCACAAAGTTGGCCAGGCAGGACCTGCTCTTGGTGAAGCCATGCTGGTTATCCAATAAATATTATCCCCCTCTCTTCCATATGCCTTAGCATAGCTTCCAGGAGGATCTACTACATGAAATTGCACTTCCTTTGAATAATACGGTACAAATGTTTAACAACTTCCTATCTTAGAACTTCAGAGAATGAAAGCGGGGGAGGCTGAAAGTTTCCCCTAAAATTCTTTATTGATTGCTCTGAGATAATTATCCAACATCATCTGAGATGTGGCAAACACTAGATTTTCTGATAAATTGTCATTTATAGAACAAAAGAATGACTGGAGACAAATGCACTCAATTAAAAAGTGTACACAGAAAATGTAGTATAGCATTTCATATTTATTTTTGTTTCTAATTTTAAATCTTTTCTCTTATTTTCCTAGTTGCAGAAATAATGGGAAGAAAATTTAACTGTTCACGTCAATGTTTCTTTTTAATTTTTTCCTCCTCTTAGTCCCATCTTCTGTCTTGTTTGCAAAAGAAACAGAAATTTAATACAAACCTTGCTTTAATTAAATCTCAGCAGGATAAACAAAGAAGTTGTTCAGAAAAAAGATTTGCTTCTTATTTCCAACGAATGAAAAAGTATGGATGCCTGAACTATAGAAACTTCTACAGTTAATGAACATATCGCTTAATTTATCAGAAACGTAAAAGTTGCAATAAAATCAATTTCCATTTTGATGCAACTAGAATATACCTACTTTATTTAATTTAAAAAAATCTAGCAAAATAAGTGCTATCTGATAATGTAGTTTGATTCTTCGAAGGAAAAGAAGAATGTAGATTTGTCTTGTGTTTCCCTAGGACATAAAAACCTCCTATGTTCTAGTGTTACTCCATAAGGTTTCAGAGGCTTTCCTTCAGAGTATCTTTTTTAGTTCTGAACACATATTATGAAAAAGAAAACAAATGCAAATTATAAATATAAACCAAAAATAAGTTTAAGGACAGATACCAGAAGGCAGACAAAGTAGTAACTGTATGTATGATGCCACTGCCAAAACAGAAAATGTTATTTGAGACAAAGGAAAAAAGTGTGGCTGAAGGGAAAAACTTATTCTGTACCTGCATTTGCAGTATTTTGTTCTCGTAATCAAAAAAGGTAATTTAATACAGATAATGTTCAAATAAGGGCAACAAGTGTTAAACAACTTCATAGGATAATTGGAGAGACAGAAGGAGCTAAATCTAGGTGTATTCTTCAACCTTTTCACTCACAAGCCATAACAGATTTTTAACAGGAGAGGTATAGATCCCCTTTACTTAAAAATATCCCAAATGAGAGTTTTTATTGTCTCAGGCAATTCATGATAATTCCAAATCAAATAGCTGTTTACAAATCTGGAAGGAAATGTAACCTATATCAATGATATCAATGAATAAAACAAGACAGTGCCCGTTCTATGACCTTGAGGGCAAGGACCAACCACGGTTCAGCAGTTTTGTTCATAGTTCACCAAGCTCCCAAACAATGCTGAAACTTTTTCATTTTATGTTTCTCACCTGAATATCCTACTTGTTATGATAAGATCTGTGAGGCATCTTCAAGTTTCAAAAGTATTTTAAATTACCTATGATCACTAAGCCATTTAATTCTGTGATCATTAAATGAACTAATTAGTCCAGGTAGTATTTGACTTCATATTTTGAGCAAAATAAATAAATTCAGAGACAGAATCTTTTTCCTTCTTTCTTTCTTTCCCTTCCTTCTTTCCCTTCCTCCCTCCTTCCTTCCATTTTCCTCCTTTCTTTCTTTCTCTCAAATAATTATCTGCACTTCCTCTAAAAACAGCAGTTCATTTGAGTGGTTGATTAACATCTTCATTTTCACTAAGTCTGTGCATATTACCATATGCACACAAGGTCATGTCCCTTACAATCATGTAGAAGATGGTTTTGGAGTATGCGACTAACAAAAAATAACCTTATTTTTTCTTTTGAAAATTCAAAGGCTTGAAAAAATGCTTGTTTATTTCATTAGGACATAGCACCAACAGAAGAAAGCTGAAAAAGAACCTAACAAATACTTTTTGTAACTTAACCTCTTTGGTTTAGATGTTCATAGAAAGGGATTTGTGGATTTGCTCTTGGTTAAGCTCACTACATTCTCATTGAAATCAATTCTACTGCCGTGATTAATTTCAAGGGAAACTCTCTGACTGTGACCATCCAGCCAATTCCTTATCCAGCAAGTGGCCCATTCATCAAATCCATTTTTCTCCAGTTTGGTGACCAGGATGTCAAGTAGGCCAGCATCACATGCTTTGCACAAGTCCAGTTATATTAGATCAGTTGCTCTTTCTTTATCCACTGACAGTGTAACTCCATTATAAAAGGCCACCAGGTTTGTCAGGTATGACTTGCCCTTAGTGAAGCCATGTTGGTTACCACCAATCACCTTCTCTTTATTTTCCAAAGGAGTCATTGAGCACCTTAGCTCTTCTGTATCCTTCATGACCAGGTCTCCAGTTTCCTTCCTGAGAGGGCCCACATCTTCCTTGGGCTTTTTATCACTGATTGTCAATGGTTTAAGGGCTGGTCTGGCCTGGTTCTGTGACTAGTGGGGTGGAGGGATTTCACAAAATCCGCGCCTCCAGGAAGGGAAACAGGGGACCCCAAAATAATTAAAAACGGCAGCAACGATCTGAGGAGAAACAAACTAATTTAACTCCCAGTACACTGCATGATGTTGTGATATGGAATACTGATAACCAAAAATCATAAAACCATGACACTGATATACCTGTAGAATTTCTTCTTGTTCCCCGTACCGTCCCTGGCTAGATTAATTCTATCTGGGTTTTAGCTTAACTAACCTGATCCCTGGCTGCTTGGACAACTTCTCTGTAGTCCTCCCAGTAAACCTGTTTCTCCTTCCACTCCCTATAGACTTTCTTTTCGAGCTTAAGTAAGTCCAGGAGCTCCCTGTTGATCCACAGAGGCCTTCTGGCACTCTTGCCTGCCTTCATTTTTCTTGGGATGCACTGCTTCTGGGGTTGGAGGAGATGGTTCTTGAATACTGACCAGCTTTCTTGGGCCCATCTTCCTTCTAGGGCTTTATCCCTTTATCACCCTGCCAAGCAGTTCCCTGAGAGGTCAGGGCCTGCTCTCCTGAAATCTAGAGTAACAAGCTTGCTGCATACACTCTTTGACACCCTAAGGATTTTGAACTCCAACATTTTGTGGTCACTACATCCAAGGCTGTCCTTGAGCTTCACATTATTCACCAGCCCTTCCTGGTTGGTGAGAACAAGGTCCAGAATAGCATGTTTTCTCATGGGTTCCTGTGCTACAAGACAGAGAATTTGCAAAATAAGAGATCAAGATTCTGCTATGTATTGGTACTTTAGCGAAGACACTAAGTTCACCACCTTGCCATTATGTTACAACAAATACAAGAACAGTTCTAGGGGGAAAGTATGTCTAAGCTCTCAGTAAACCAGTGGGGGAAATTTTTTTGCTGAGTTGAATAATTCTCCATTGCAGATGAATCTTAGGCAACTTAGGAATCAGATCTACATGTTCTATCTTTTTGTCTGAAATAATGACGTATCAAACACCATGTAATCCATATGTCCTTAGAAACAGATCTTACATGCATTACAGAAATTTTAGTATGCGTAAATCTCAAAAACTCTTGATTTTTTAGTATATTTCACATTTTATTTTTTGAGATAATTAAAAATAGAAGGCTGAGAGATTATTCAATGTACTGAACAAAATACATCTCTGAGTTTTCACCATGCCTAAAAGATCTGAAGAAAATAATTAGAAGTTGCACAAAAATCACCCGATTCTACATCAGTCTGTAATTTTTTTCCACATTTAGTGGACAACAAAAAACAACTTTTTAAACAGTTGAACAGCCAGATATAATCTCTTAAGCCCTGACTGCAGGCAAATTTCTGGACCTGAAGCAAGGCCTGAGATTTAGTGCATGTTAAAATCTCAGAAATTCTAAAAGTGCCATTTATATGTTATGTGGTGGTGGATGGTTTGCATTCTATCTAAATACCACTTCCCTACACATATTATGATAAATGCAAACATTTGTATACGGAAGTAACTAGTATGATGAGAGTGTTCTTCATTTGAATTTGTCTGTTTTATGAAAAAGTCTCCCATTTCTGGAGACTTTCAAGGCGAGGCTGGATAAGGCTTTGGGCAACCTGATCTAGCTGTGGTGTCCCTGTTCATTGCAGGGGAGCTGGACTAGATGGCCTTCAGAGGTCCCTTCCAACTCTAAGAATTCTATGATTCAGTGATTCTATGATATTATAGCAATACAAACGTTAAACAGCATGCTCCTACAAACATCCAGGCGGGGAAAGATGAGTAGAAAAAATTGAAAAGATTTTGTTCTAAAAGTGTTTTCCTACAAAATCTTTACCTTAACTGTAAAAGAAAGCTTACAACTATTGGAAAAAATTCTTCATATTTACTTTCTTGTTTTTCTTTTTATGAAGAAGATTTTTACTTCCTGAATCAGGAATATGTCTGTTTTGGGTTGTGTATGTGTGTACACACATGCTAGATTTTCTAATAACCTCTGTGGAAAAGCTTATTGTAATTGTATATAAAATCAATTATTTGTTGAAGTGCTATTTCAACATCTCTCTCCATCGTACAGATGTCAGACCTTTTTTTTTCCTAATTAACTTAGCCAATTAATGTATTTATATTACTTTTGATTTTTTAAATATACTTGATCCTGTGTATCTAAGGTTTGTTAGGTGAAAACAAAACCAATATATACATATATATATGTGTGTGTGTGTGTAAATGTGGAATAATGAACTGTTGCTGTATAAACTTATACCTAGGCCAAATTTTCTGTTTTAACTTCGAGCTTGAGGCAAGGCTGGTGTGTTCAGCAGTTCTTTGCTCTGCATGTCAATTAGTAGGGTATTTTTAAAAAGAAAAAACAGAATAGTTCCCTGTCCTTCAAATCTCTCCTCTACTATAAACAGTGGGCAGATGGTAAAGAAAGTAAAAGTCATGCTAGTACTCGCTGTTACAGCAGAATAAATCCTAAATAAAACTTTCATGAGCCTGTGAACACTTAGATCACTTAAACTTAAAAGTGGATTTTCACTAATGTTGCAGATATTTTTCCTCTGCTGAATTTAAGCAGATGCTTAAAGGATTTATTTGTCTAGGGCTTGTGAGCAGAAGCTGATCCTGGATTTTTTTTTCAAGTGGACATAGATGTATGCAAGTGCACAGTCAACAAATGTACAGCTGGAAGACTAACAGGGTTAAGGTAGTACTTTACAAGTGCTATAGTTGGAAAGATTATCATGATGGAAAAGAGACAATCAAGAAATGCTCACCCATATCGAAGGATCTAGGCTCACAATGGAAAACTCCACAAAGGAGAGATCTTCAGACAGAAACCCCTCCCCAGTGTTAATCAGCCCTTGAATGGGGTCTAGGACTTCCAGTCTTCCAGTCACACAGGTGAATTGCCTTCACCTGTGCTCCCTTGGCTAACCCAGTCCTTGCCTCAGGTGATCAATCAGTGGTTCAGGCCGTGACTCAACAGTTCCCATACAGCAAGAAATGTGTATTGTACACCACTGTACGTAGTATAGGCTTGGAATAGCACTCTGGAATGCAGAGAAGTCAGTAAATCAGTTGTGTCAACTTTCTGCCTTTCGAATTTATCTTTCAGTCATCTCCTCTGATGCTTTGAGAAGTTTTAAGGGAGATGACTTCTCACTAGATTGCAATTTTCATAGTAGAAGGGAGCTCCACAGCAGCTCCCTGTACAACTCAAAAAATTTTTGTAAATTTCAGATGATTCCCATCACTTTTTTCCATCCTGCTGAAAAAGGTATTTTTAATATCTCCATCAGAAATTAGTAAAACACAAGTCTATTGAAGAGATGAGTCATGATCATTTTTAAAAAAGCAACAAGAAAATTAGACTTTCGTTCTGATGTGTCATTGTTAATGTTTCTTTTTTCTCTCTTTTGGAATTGAAATATTTTTCACTTTCTTGTAAGCTGCAAAACTGTTTCACTTGAGACTTTTTGAACCCTTTCTGAAAACTAAGATGGCTTCTCCAAAAGTAATGCCTCCTATTTTATTATGTTGGCCCATGTTGTCAGAAGCAGATGTTGGTGATATACCAGTAGAGGATGAAACTTCCTGACTGTATTCCATTATGTCTGGTTGCCATGTGATGGATGATAGAAGAGAGGCAGTCTGACAAAATGGTGTTTGACATGGAAGTTCAGATGAAGCAAAGTTGTGTCATGGAATTCCTCCATGTATTAAAAAAAAAAGAAAAGGCACCCACTGATATTCATCAATGCTTTCAGAATGTTTATGGAGACCAAACAGTTTATATGAGCACAGTGAGGTGGCGAATGGTGCATTTCAGTAGAGGTAGCAGTGACAGCGGGCACATCTGCTGGTGCAGATTTTTAGAAGTGTGACATGTAGGCTTTTTTTTATTGCTTGTGAAAATGCTTTGCTAATGGCGGTGACTGTGTTGAAAGATAGTACTCTGTAGCTGAGACTCTGTCAAATAGTGCTACTGTCCTCTTTGTATCTGTTGCAGTTTCTATGGAAATAAGTAGGAGGCATTACTTTCAGTGTGGCCTATGTATATGTTAGTCTTTTCAAAAAATGTTATCAAGACTAAGATAGATTTAACTTATACACTTTAATGTATCTTCTTAATCACTAATGTTTCAGAAGGACATAATCATGTTTCTTTGGTGCCATTCAATAAAATTAAACAAATCAATCTGTAGTTTTCTCCTTGTATTAACTTTTTGAAACAAAGGCTGCTTGCGTCTCCTGTATCGTGTCTAGGGAAAATGGTGAGAATGTATATTTATTTCAGAATTTACAGCCTAAGATCATAAGCTGTGTATATACAAAATGCTGAAATATTTTATTAACAACCTTTCTGGGTACAGTCTGGCAATCAAATGTTTCCTACATGAATGAGAATATAGCTGTTGTGCATCACTAAAATTTAAACATAGTCATAGAATTGCTAAGGTTGGAAAAGACCCACAGGATCATCCAGTCCAACCATTCGCCCATAACCAGTGGCGCTCACTAAACCATGTCCCTCAACACAACATCCAAACGCTCTTTGAACACCACCAGACTCGGTGACTCCACCACCTCTCTGGCAGCCCATTCCAGTGCCTGACCACCCTTTCAGAGAAGTAGTATTTCCTAACATCCAGCCTGAATCTTCCCTGACGCAGCTTGAAGCCATTCCCTCTAGTCCTATCACTAGTCACCCGAGAGAAGAGGCTGACCCCCAGCTCACTACAACCTCCCTTCAGGTAGTTATAGAGAGCAATAAAGTCTCCCCCCCTGAGCCTCCTCTTCCCTAGGATGAACAATCCCAGCTCCTTCAGCTACTCCTCATAAGGCCTGTGCTCCAGACCCCTCACCAGCTTTGTTGCCCTTCTCTGGACATGCTCCAGGGCCTCGATGTCTTTCTTACAGTGAGGGACCCAAAACTGGACACAGTACTCAAGGTGTGGCCTCATCAGTGCTGAGTACAGGGGGATAATTACTTCCCTGTTCCTGCTGGCCACAGTATTTCTGATACAAGCTAGGATGCCATTGGCCTTCTTGGCCACCTGGGCACACTGCTGGCTCATGTTCAGTCTAGCATTAATCAGCACCCCCAGGTCCATTTCCTCTACACAGTCTTCCAGCCACTATCAATGGTGATGATATTTTGGTTCAAATGCCTGTTATATGGTCCCTTTTAAAGATATAACTCTGTATTCTGTGACTGCAAAACAACAAACAGCGACAAAGGGAGTTGAAAATGATAAACTTATATTAACGTAAGGGAAAAGAAGTAAGCATTTTCCATATCTTCCATAATAGAAGAGACACTGACCTGTAATTTTTTGATTAACATGTTCCCCTCTTTACTACAGATATTTTTCAGTGTTCTACTTTACAGTTAAACTCCCTGAGACCTGATGTAGGATTTAGTAAGCTTTAGATAACATAATCTCCATCTAACGGGAATATCTGAAGCCCGTCACTAAGTGTATGAATTATAATAAGAGAAGAAAATCAAATTTAATATCAAAGAACTAACTTTAGAAGTTCAAGCAGCGGACAATATTCATTTTCCATTGACAGAATTGTTTAATAAGAATCTATCAGCAGTACAGGAAACACTAGGTACTCCAGCCATAAGTGAATCATGATGGCTTATTTCCTTTTAATTCTGTGATCCCAGCTGGAACAAGGTGTGACTGGAGAATGGTTTAATTGTTCGTAGACATCTGTCTTTGGATTCAATTGAAAAATAATATCCTGGGCATAAAATGGCCTACAGAATTTTTGACATTTTTATATCTTTCACAATCAAGGCATTGTCAGAAAGTCAGGTAGTGGAGCCCTTAAGAACTTATGGATATATTTAAAGTAGAAGAGAATAAAACCCTAGTAATATATCAATATACACAGCTGGAAAGCAGATGTTCAGTTGAGTGCACTCAGTACTTAGAGAAGGCTATTAAAGCTGTTGCTTACTCAAATGAGAAATTTCTATAATTTATTGTTCTTGCATTTTTGATTTCCCCCTTTCCTTTCCTTTAAAGCAGACTATAGAATCTTTTTTTTGTATTGTTGAAGTTAATTACCCTAAAAGTCTGACTTAGTGCAGTACACTACATGATTGCTTAAGAATGCCCAAGGCTACCGTCAATCAAATTAGCTAGTGACTTATGAGTTGTTTACTGTACTGTGAAATGAAGTGATAAATGTGTGTCAACCAGTAAAATGTGACATTTAGTACTGAATATACCCACTTGAAATAGGTTTTACATCAACTTTATTCAGTTCTTACCAGTCTGGCATAGATTTTTAACTGAGCTCTGATTATCTAAGATGACATATTAAGCTTTATAAGGTATTGGTAATCATGCAGCTCAAGACTTGGAAGGCTTGTGTGATTCTACTCTTGCTTGTTCAGTATCTGAGGTACACACTGGAGCAGAGCTGACATGCCACTGAGCAGTCACAATTTTCATTTGCCTGATAAGGAGTGGAGAAACAGTGTTTTTCCTTTACTTTGATTCAAATTAATAATTTTTGTTTTGCATGTACAGTTCAAATAATTAATGAAACAGCGAATCAGAATAAATTAAATGCTCCTTTCATTTTTTTTTTTTTTAACTAGGTTTGAAATTAGAATCTGAGAAAGATATGATCAGTGGACATATCGTATCAACAAGCAGTTTACATAGACAATGTAATATATCTATACATAGACAATGTAAACTCTTCATAGACAATGACTTGCTGAAGTATTCATCTGAGGTCATACTTCAGTGAAACTCTAACCTTCTGGATCTGTGAAAGCTTAAGTACTAGTCTGTGAAAGAAAATCAGAACACTGAAAGCCCAAACTAAACAAGAGCTTTTGTATTTCCTCCAGAGGGAGACGACTTGCCAATCTCACCAAATGTTTTATTAAAAATTCAATTTATATGCTTGCAAAATTCCTCTTCCCATGACACTGAAGAGAGCTCACCTCTTGGCCTGCTCATAATAGCCAAGCACTTCTGTGTGTTAGAGATGCAGAGAAGGAAAAGCTACTGATATTTTTGCTTATCATTTACTCAATATTTACATTTCTGCCATAATTCCAGGGAAAATTTCTCTGAAACACAATGAAAATTTTACAATGCCTGTCTTTAGAATGTTATTGTCCATCATGAATGACCAACCTTTACTTCTGCCAGACTATTAGGGATAGTAATTATGTAAGAATTTTCTTCTTATCTAAAGGCAAACACATGTGCAAATAAGAAATGGATGAGAAATCTGAGAATTGACACAGGTCTCATTTTTTTTGTAGCATCCATATTTTAGTAAGTCTACCTGTAGTCTAATATAATTCTTTAGAAATCTACAAAGATGTTTTTAAAAGGACCTTCACAGTCACAGCCACAACTCCATCAACTTCATTTTGCATTTTTCTTTTCCTAGTTCTCATGCACTATGTATCGACTTGATATAAGTCTTGATAATTTAAATTCATGTGATCTCTTTGATTTCAGAAATATCCTACACTTATTAAACTAAAGCCATATAAGCCTAGAGATGATCAGGGTTAAAATAATTAACTTACAATTTTCCCCATTGCTTTGTACACATCCTAATTCAATGTTACAGTTTTACTCTTTCATATATAATATGACATTTGATTCTCATGAGATAGTGAATGAATAAAGAAACCTGACAGGGACCCAGCAGAGTCCTCAAGAGATAGCTCCTTAGCTCTTAAGCTGTGGGTTCGTTCATGGTTCAAGTGAGAGCAGGAAAGTCTTTCATTACTTCTAACATAACCAATAAGCTGACATGAAAATTTAGAAAAGAAAAAGTATCTATATTGTCTTTTCCTAGCTTTTCCTTTCTTCTCACCTCAGGGGAAATTTTGAATGGGCAGCAGCAGCCAGCTTCCATTTTTTTTTTTTCAGACCAGTCCAACAATTTGATGGAGCCAAACGTGACAGGAGAAATCTGTTCCAATGTGTTTAGCTCTCCTGAGTGAAAACAATAACAAATGATAGTCACGGACTATAATGCAGCAAAATGATCTAGTCACAATAAGATAAAAATGTTTAGAATATTTTACAACTTCTGCATTAAAAAATTTTAGAACCTTTTACAACTTTTGCATTAGTAAATTATCTCTTAATTCCCTCTGTACTTTTTGAAAATATACTGAGCACAAATGTTTATATGTTAGGGACAACATTTTCAATATTTTCCAGGTGGATCTAAGTACGCATGTTTTCTGTCCTCTACTAAGTGAACTCTCATTTTCCTGATTCCAAAGCTCAGTTTTTCTAGGCCCCTTGTCTTGGAAAACTAAAATTCTATATTGGGCTGGTTCAGTTGGGCCAAAGCACTACAGTGACAATAGAATTCTGTACTTTTCAGTCCTGCACCTTGTAAAAGATGTGAAAAATATATTTACATCACTCTCTTTACATAATTTTAAAAGCTCTGTTTTGACTTTTCTCATTTCCCTTCAGGCTTGTAAGTCTTAAAATCTTATTTAACTTATCCATCCATTTTTTAATTCTAGCTTACTACACTCTAGGTCTTTCTCCTGAAGGAATATGCAGTGCTTCTGTCATGTGTTTGATCAAGGAAGGTGCATATTGACACAGATGTAAAATGGGTGGATAAACATCATCTCAGAGGTGAATGAGTTTCTGATGCCATTAAATGGAAGAAAGCTAAATTATTTTGTTTCAGTTTTTCACATTCTTCTCTTGGGGGAAAACCAGAGGACTTTCTTTTTAATAGCTAACCATTGCCTGCAATGTATGAATTAAAAAGTAACTGAGAAATTTCATAGCAAATACTCACATCATTTGGCAAAGCATGCACACTGGAAACACAAACACAAGACTGTTAAAATAATTTAATTCCACAGCACATGTTTTACCTCATTGATCATATCCAGACCAAGCACAGAATAAGAGACCACAACTGTCAAATGCAGGAGCTCCTTACTGGCCTCCACATATAAAATTTATTTCTAAAATAGCAAGGCAAAAGAAAGGAAAGGCTGATAGCAGTCCTGGTCTGCTCTCGCTGGGATAAAGATTCAGCATGCAGCCAGCACACAGAGCTCCACCTGGGGATAAAAAAAAACATTCCTTGGTCAGCCAATTTACTCAAAGCCACTGAAACCAAAAGCCCTTTGCTTTCCTCAGGGCAGGATTTTAGCTAGCGTTTCTGAAGCTACAGCACACAAGTGATGCCCTGCAGCAAGAATATGTGGGCTGGCAGGGTTGACATAAAAAGCAGCAGAGTAAAATTGCCATTGCAAAGGACACAACAGAGCATCTATATTGCCAGTTTCATGACAACTCACATATGGCTGAGAGGTACTGCTGTGCTTGAAATTTGACCAAACTTTAAAAAATATGCATAAATTCAACATTCGGATGTTACAGACAAAGACAGCTCTAGTGTCTCAGCTCACTGCTTGATTTTCCATGTGTACCTTAAACCATCTGCAGACAGCAAAAACGAGGTTCAACACTCTCAGGAATATTTGTTGTGACGTCACCTTACTATTACAGGCTAACATGTCTGTTAGTTGTTTGCAAGTGTAATCAGATATTGTGCTTCCTGTGGGCTTTCTCTGAATTTTGTTACCTCTTAAAAATTCACTTTCTGCTCTTTGTCCATACAAACTCCAGATACAGCTTTTTCTCTTCTTTGTTTATGACTTCTAGTTTTCTTACACTGGTAGCACACATCCTTTGTGACACAAAACAGCAAAAAATGTTTAGTTGCTCCCTTCACCTGGGCTCAGTAGAATAGACCTCCTCCAGCTCAGCTCTGTTTTCCTTATAATTTGTTGACAATATTTTCCACCAGCTTATCACTTTACACTGACACCCTGATGCTAATGGCATACATTATCTTACCCTGCTTCAATAAAGCTTGCACCTACCTGTTTGAGGACTATTGTAGATTGCAATACTGGCAACTCCCCATACAGAAAACCATACTTCCATGGAGGCAGGAATATTACTGTTCCACTATCATCAGATCCCTTCACAATATTTGCGAAATCCAAAATCTTGCTGCATTAAGATTCACTGATACTTTACAGACGTTCTACTGCCTCTTCTTTTCTACTCTTTTTATGTTTTACCAGTGTAATTTTCATAATAACTTCCTTTCAAACACACTACCATACATAGATCTATCCATTTTTGAATGTCAAATGACATGAAAGAAAGTATCATCCAGAGTACATTATCAGCCTACTTTGTTTTATACAGTGAATACAAACAAAAAGTAAAACTGATCCTTTCATTGTGATTTTCCTAGTATAATTAGTAAGGTGAAGAAAACTTAGTGTCTGTACTTAAAGGACAATCGGGGAAAGGATAGGGAAATGTGTAGCTATCTGGCCTACATGAGACAGTGTAAATGACCATATGTAGAGCTGTCTGAAAGCATGTTGTTTCTGCTTTCTGGTATGCAGAATGCAGAGATGTGAGGGTGAACAAAGACAGCAAATGTATACACAGAAATGTACTAGTCTTTATAAACTTGCAATAAATTTAACAGGAGATAACAAGTAAAGGAAAGTTTAACTGGCTGTTTGCAAGCATAGTTACCATATTTTCAGACGCAATTATGAAAGCTGCTTAGCATAATAAGAGAGGCACCTAATATATAATACTTCTCTAACAATTGTGACAAGAGTACTCTTTGTGGGTATTTATAAATAGCACCCTAACAAAGTGATACAAAGCCAAACAAAGGAACACTTACAAGGTGAAACTTTGGTATCTTCTCTGAATCTGTTGTAATGATGATGGTGTTATTTTTTTATTATTATTTTTTTCCCATTTAAGCAAAATGTTTGCATGCTACCAGAACTGTCATTCAAGTCTATACAAAACCATGTGCTAATTAGTATATTCTCTTTTCATCAGCTAATTTGTTTTCAGCCTGTATTAGCATTTACTATGGAACTGGTAGAATATTTCAGTCTGTTCTGTAAACAAACTCCCCCTGCTGTGGCTAATAGTCTACACTCAGAACTCAAACATCATTCAAAGCTTTTCTTTAAACTCACCAGAGATAAATCTCAACCTGCTAATAGCTTAGTTTACAATTTATCTGAAAAAAATTAGATTTCTACCTTAAGGTAAGAATAGTTACTTAAATGACCATTTTGGCAAGATTTCTACTGACTATATAGAAAAACTAACACCTAGCTCTGATTTAGATACCCCTTTTCTAAATAACTAACGTTAAGTGAGCTTTTACATATAACTAATTTCCAAATGGATAAAGCTAGACAAATGGAATTAGATCTGCATATTATTAAGAATTATTAAGATTCTTAAGATTATTAAGAAGAATAAGTAGAATTAATCATTCCGTGTCATATTGTTTGCAGAAAGCATTGAGAAATCACAGGAGTTTTAAATATATTTAAATAAAAACTGAAGTTTATCAGGTAAAATATCATCATCAAAAGAAAATAAAGATTACGTACATCTCTTAGTTTGATCAGTGAATGGGAGTTCATGAGTTGTTACAGTAAAGAAATATTTATGATAACAACAGAGTACATAGTTCAGAAAGATAGGGCAAACAAGAAAAAATACAAAAAGTAAAACAAAGCAAAAAACTGTCTACCCTCTCTTCTTACATTACATTTTATATATTGCTCAGAAATTATCCAAGTTTTGTAGTTTCAGTCTCTGACAACTAAGTTTTACAAGTCTTGACAACTTACATGTTCAAGTACAGAGAAAGAAGCAAAGAATAGTACAATGAGTTGCACAAATATATAAATTAAAATACTGTAAAAAAATTTAAAAAATCATCAGCGTGTAATTGCTTTGTAATGACTCCCAATAAAATATCATTGTTCAGAATAACATGTTGGAAAATTTCCATCCAAACCAATTTCACAAGGAGTGATGGTACCATGTGGTACCATCTATACTACAAGGAGTGTTGAAGTGTTTTTCCTGCTTTTCAAACAACTTATTGTCAAGCTTACTACATTTTTTAAATATTAAATTAATCCAGTGATTCTTTAGTTGAAGCACTAATGAATATGTTACTCTACACCCGATATTCTTCTGTTTATGTACACCATTTTGAAAATTCAAATGTATATTTAGCTATTTTCTATACTGTTAAGTATTTCTATAAGAAATCACGTTTTATCCTTTTTTTTTTTTTTTTCCCCACACAGAGACATGTTTGCCTTAGGAAAGAAATAATTTAATGGATTTATTTTTTTCCATTTTTAATAACCGGCTTCTATTTCCAAACTTCTATTTTCCTTTCTAGAATAAAAATATTTTTCAGAGGGTTAAAAAATTTCTTTCAGTAAAATGTTGAGAAATAAGAATTAGTACTGGTCAGATTAGATCTTCTACAAGTTCTCCAGAGCTGTTTAAAATTAGGAAAGAGACACTTTCCAGAAAACTCTGTGTTCCCTATTGTATTTCACTGTTTGTCCCAATCAGCATTCTCTATATACCCGTATGTGTGTGTATATTGAATTTTTGTATGTATGCAGGTAAAGTAATATGAGACCTAAACAACTTTTGGTTTTCAGAAAATATAAAAATTTATCCTTTTTTTTCTTTTTTTCTTTTTTTTTTCTTTTTTTTCTTTTTCTTCTTCTCTGATCAGTAGTTGTTATAAACTAGAACAACTCAAATTATGTATTGTACAAGCCACGTGTGCATATTCTGCATATGTCTATATGCGCTTATAAGCAATAAACAGATCATGCTCTGAAACGTATGGCACTGAAGAAAAGGGAGAGAACCTGTTAACGAAGTCCAGCAGTCAGATTATTTACACAAAAGCTCCTGCTCAGTAACCACTCTTTCAGTAGTGTTAACCTTCCACTCAACTCTATAATGAATAAAAAATACATTTACAATTAAGATAAAATGGATAACATCTATACCTACAATCGTCTAGCACATATGAGTACATGAAGAATTTTTAAAAATAAATATACTTCCATTGAAATAATTATGTTGAGTGCATTAATTGCTGGAAAATGCTTCTGCACCACATACCCTCTCTCACATGTATAGTTCCAGCTGTAGTGTGAACCCAACGTTCTGCCTAGATCAATTCCAAAGTGTCCTCATCTCTGAATGAAACATAAATAAGATATTGAACTTAGCAGACATTTTGGACTCTATTCTGGTCATTTATAGTTATGCTGTGCTGAATTATATCATGTACCCCTTATGTGGCCTGTGGGACAATTTCTCTGCCAAGAATTCAGACCAATAAAATCTATGGCAAAATAGCAGCCTAGACTGAAAAGAGGGGTTTCATTATTAATTTATTTTATTGAACAGTTTATCACAGCGTACTGAGATATGTATTCTTTCTAAGGATACACAGTCCACTTGAGTTAAAATGTTTGTTTAGAGATGTTATATATACTAATGTGTACCAACATGATTTCACATGCTTTCCTAGAAATAAGAAGCTAAGAGTCAGCAGTCACAGCATGAGAGAGAACACAGATTTATTCTTGGAGGAATATAGTCAAGTAGTATATGCATATTTAACAAAAATGGCTCAAACATAAATGAAAGAAAGAAAAAAAAAAAGACCAACACACTTTCAGGGATACAGACATTTCCAAATCCCTGTAAAATGGGTTGAAAATTCCTGACCTAGGAGAAAAAAGTATAAAAGTAGAAGCAGGATATTGTTCTTAGTTGAACTCCAGCCACATTTTAAAAATAACATTCATGTAATATTGTGATGTGCTGAGGTATTATGTTAATAAAGGCCAGATGGATTGAATTAATTGATAGAAAAATAGATAGAGGCTGTTTGACCAAGTTATATTACTGCACTCTGAACTGAAAATAAGGAATAAAAGGATGCAGGATTAAAATCGGATCCCAGGGAAACTGATGAGAAGATTCTCATTAACTTTAAGAAGATTAACTCTACCAGGCACCTATTGAGTACATTATGTTAAACATGAAATACCATATCCATTACATGGAAAGATAGAACAGCTGTTTGGCATTTTTGACAATAGAAATAGTAAGATATTCTTAAATTGTAGCACACTAGGTCACGGTACAGCTGTAATCCCTGAAAATTAAAAATTAACTTCAACAGGAGCTAAACTGTGTCCATAATAAATCTCTGTCAACAGTAGAACACTTTAAAATAACATAATTCAGCATAACATGATGTTACACTGGGTAAATGTAGGTCAAAGGCCAAAAGTCTATTCTGTATAGTGTAGCACCATGCTCAGCAATAAAAACTGAGTTGGGGGTGGTGGGGTGTTTTCCAAGGTAGCATTTGTTCTGAGCTTTTCTGGGCATTTGTATGCTATTTGAGGGGTAGTGAGAGATTGCCTTGGTACCATGTGCTTTTTTTTTTAAATCTATTTCCTTCACGTATTAAATTGTCTCTATCTCTTTCCACAGTTTTTCTCCCTTTCACTCTTCTCATTTTCTCCTGTTCCACTGGGGTGGATAATGAATGAGGGGGCGTGCAGGTGTTTCACTGCTGGCTAAGGTCAAGCCACCACAAATGCCTGAGGATGAAATGGGAAGAATAGTTTCATATATTCAAAATAGATCGTGTCAACATCAAACTCTGTGTAATCTGTTTTGTCATGACTTATTGTACAACACATATGGAGACACTAATTTTCACCTACTTGTGATTTTGTCTCTGACCTATAGATATGCAGAATATTTTAAGATCTGTGCAACTGCTAACTTAAACCCTAAAGGAGGTATTGCTTCTGTGCTATGTTTGGTGCTACGGTATCACATCTAGAATGACAACTAATACTAATTTTCGTTAATGCACTTAGTGTTTTCTTTTACGGAGATAACTTTAAAATGAACAGTTTGTCAGGCAAAGGGTTAAATAAATCTTGTATCCAGTTACTCCTGTTTAAATTATACCAAATTTAGTCAAGTGGGCCTCTTCAGAGAAAGGTACTAAAGGACCTCCTAATGTTTATTGCTCTCACTAAAATGAATAGAATTAAAGCATCCTAATGCTTGTTGCTCATTCTGAAATGAACCCAATTAAAAGAGACAGCACACCTGATTATATGCTTATCATGCCATGTTCACCTTCCCTAGATAATATGTTACTTAACGCTAGAAGAACTCTTTTTGGACAGATATTTCTTAATGAAATTAATAAAAAAGTATTTTACTTGACTTTCTTCTACCTAAGCAAACAATGTGACCATATTCCATAAATATGCTTCTCAGTTTTAGAATCTAACAAGCACTTCGGTCCATTATTGTTCCTAATGAGAATGAATTAAAACCCAGCAGAGACATGACCTAGAACCTTTTGCTTTCTCTTATCTGTCAGTTTGACTTTATGTAACACTGTGATCAACTGCATCCTTACTGGGAGTTGACTCTGGCTCAACTTTCCAGAAATGCAGGTAAAATGGAATGTGAACTGCCTGAAATTCAATGCTGATGCAACCTGGTTCTGCACCATTACACATAATCAGTATCTACAACTTTGTATTGCTGCAATTTCATTTCTTTAATGGCATGGACTTTGATAAGAATCACATTGTGGGCCTCATTTTATTGCTTGGGCCTTTTTTTTCTCCTCCTCTTTTCTCTCTTCTGTTACTGTAGCTTTAGTTCTTGTACAATGAAAAGTTCATTTCAGAAAGAAATCCTGTCGTTTGTCTTTAATAGCAGGTTAATGGACCGTAAAATCTTAAATTTTCAAGTCTGATTTTCTTAGAGGAAGAAGTGTTCCTTATATCTTCTGTGTGGTAACAAACCCTTTTAAAAGATCTTAATGCTTGGCATGTGAGAGGAACTGTATAACAAATCATATCTAACAATATTTTCCTTTGATACTAACAACACTTTTTTTTTACTTTTTTTTTTTTTTTTTTGAGTCTTTGTGAATAAATAAAAACATTCTGCAATGGACTAGAGAATGAGCCTGCTGTGAGCTTACAAATATTAGATGAAAGGATTCACATACAATACATCGCCTATGAGTTGGTAGTCTAACTCACTGTCATCTAGTAGATGACTTCTTTCATTATTTGATGTATTTGCTCTATATTTGCTACTCTTATCTGGACTTTTTCTTAAATATTTCCCCTATATTTGATACGTATGTGAAGAAGGTATATACATATTTGCACAAATGAATACATACACATACATATTTATGTACATATATATATACCTGTGTAAGTATCTATGTGAGCATATATATAATGAAAGAGATTGTAAGAGAGAGAGAGTAATAAAGACCATGAACAAGGAATAATACTCCCCCAGTTTTGAAGTCACACTGAATGTGGCCATTTATAAGAGTGTGATAAAGAATGCAGACTTCAGTAGCATTTTACAAAATGTTTTTCCCAAAATAAATGAGCTACAAACTTTGTAGCTCCTCAGTACAGTTAATTTAGGAAATGTTAAGACAAGAGTTTAGGAAATAAAAAAACTGTTTTATGGTCAATTAATATCTTTGTGTACAATTGATAGTCTTGGGAAACAGTTTGATTGCATTTTTTTTTCCTGAAGCTTGACAAAGTATCATCATTCTGTCTCCTTAGTGTTACTTTTATTGATGCAATATCTAGACAATCTATTCAAATTAGAATCATTTCTAAACATGCCTGCTATGCGTGTCAGCATAGCTTTCCAAAGCACCTTTCACTTTGACTGAATTTCAAATTTTTCTTTTACATAATATCTCACTAACAAATGTGTCTTAAAGACATGAGATAAAACATGACATATCTTAAAAACAAAGCACAAACTGTGTGAATTTGAATAATAAAATGAATATATATCAGCCTCTTCTCCCACTGTGGCTGCCTGCACCATATCCAGAAAGCTACAGTTTCATGCATAGAAGAAAAAATTTCTTTAAAGAGATTATTCTTTTTAAAGATTATTAGACTATGAGATCCCACCAACACATTATCAGAACCTGCTCAGCACATCCAGGTCTGCTGGGTAGCAAAGGCAAAATGCAAGGCTCTTGTTCTTGCTACCCCATCTACTCATCTGTTCATATCCAGAACATCTGAACCTACTTTCTGGACCTGGTACTCTAAATGGCCTGCAGTGTTCACCCATGAGCCTTATTCCCCCTAAATTCTGAAGCAGGCTCTTAGTCTACTTCAAATTCTGACTGTAGATATACAGATTCAAAATTGAAGCCATGCAGCCAGACAAATTGTCATTGTTGGTAGTTTTGCCTTAGGGGACATGAATATGCTGTGTTAATGCCAGCCAGAAAGGATAACTTTAGAATGATAAAGACCAAATAAATGAAAGATACTTTGCCTTCACTTCAATTTTGAATCTGTAAGGTATATCCAAAGCTTGTGATGTTCAGGCTCTGCTCTTCAGTCACAAGGTCAGAAAATTTTTTACAAAATTCTGACTTAAAAGAATGTCTTCAGGAAAAAAAAATATATATTAAATGCCAAAAAAATTGTAAATCTGACAGTTTTTCTGTGAGAGTTGCTAGCTCATCTTTGATCTATAAGTAGTTTCTTCTTTCTACGTGTAAGTAAATATTCATAATCTTATGGAAAGAAATAATCATTCTGTTTCAACATTACATACATTCATCAATTTTCAAAGTGCTAATTAGACATACATATTTATTTTGCAAAAGTGTTTCCTAATAATAGTGATGGATAAGTATTTATTAATGCTATCCTTATTCAGCGCTCAGTGCAGTTATCATTAAGGTATCATAAAATATGAAAGGCCTGTCATTCTTTAACATACTTCAGTTTATGAAAAAATATTATCCATCTGACAAATTTTGTAAAAATTACAGCTTTGCGAAGTTACACATCAGAGATGAGAAAGTCCCTCTAGTCTTGCTCAAGACTCATGAAGTCACTGACATTCACCTTTTTTAGGTGTACAGTGCAAAAGAACCCTGAAAGTTGTCAATATTTATACATTTATATTGAGAAATTCTGACATTTCCTGTATGTGAGCACAATCAATTCAAGAGAGACAAATGAAAATGTTGACATTTTTCTGTTGAAATATTTTGTACAGATTTTAATTAAGATCTCCTTCACTAATGAATCTTGGAAGTATCAAATATTTAGTTTGTTATTCTCACTTGAAAGTATTAGAGATGGCAGGTATGAAGACTGTTTTTTGTTTTTTTTTTTCCCTCATCCACTACTAGCAGAATATAATGAGACTGTCTTCTTTAGAATAATCTATCTTGTTCTCTTTTCAGATTATGTTCTCATAGCCTTCAGACCTCTCTGAGAGCCTTAAATATTCTGTAAATGTTTGCAAATACAGTCATCTTCTGGAAATCTTGCTCTTAGTATTTACCCTAACTAATTTTAGAAATATAATTTAATAGATGACTCAGAGTCAGGACTAACTCAGGTGTGCTGAACCTTCTTCAGAGGCAGTTCATTCTTTTTACTGATTATAAACCAGGAAGTTTTGCTAGAAGACTTACTATACACACTTCCGTGTATGATGAAGTTGATATTATAGGTACCATAGTAGCGTCAAATGTCAGATGATGTGATTCTTACATTACAGCCCACTTGAGGTGTCTACAGCTTGAGTAATCTGTAAATATGTCCTTGTAGAGAGTCATTAGGAACAACTTCTTTATAATCAACAGTATTCACTGTTATTTTTCATAATTTCTTCTTAAAGATGTAATGTGAATATAATAGAGAACAAATAGAGAGTTAAAGTTTTCTGTGAACTGAAACTCAAGTATAGAGACAAAACAAATGTGTCATGTTTAACAGCACTTTAGAAAATTAAGCTGATGACAGAATCTTCAATCAGATTGCTAATTTGATAAAGATATAGAAAATGTAGTAAATGTAATACAAAAAGGGAATTAGGATTTAATACACAGAAATATACACGTAGCTTCAGTTAACTTGATCTGGAAGTTAGAGAAATGCAATCTGTTATAGTAAAACAAGTGCAAAGGACACCACACAAGAGATGTAAATGGGAGAATTTCATACTGGTTCATAAAGTTGAGACAGGAAAATATATCAATAAAAGGAGAACTCCTACTGTTAATCTGCAATCGATAAGGTGCAAAATAGTTGTAAAAGAATTGAGGTGTTAAACATATAATCATAGAACCATATAATTGTTTGAGTTGGAACAGATCTTTAAAGGTCATCCTATCCAATTCCCTGTCTTTTACTTGGTTCAAGAGGTTATCCTTGATAGATTCCTGGAGAGTTCTGGATTGCCTACAGCTTGCTGTGCTACTTTTCCAGGAGATGTTAGGGTGGTTGAAGTCTCCCAGCAGGAGAAGAGCCTGCAATTGCAATGCCTCCCATAGCTGTAGGAAGAAGTCTTCATCAGCAGGTTCAGCTTGATGAAATAAGAAGCTGTGTTGAATGTTTATGCTCCTAAAAAAAAAAAACAAAGAATTCTTCAGCAGGATTGGAACACAAAGTGGGAGAGTGGGAGGTGAAAAAATTGGACAAGCGGCAAGAAAATATGCAGGTAGTAAGGTGGAGATGCAGAAAATGATTTTTTATTTTATATAGAATAAAGTTGCTTATATATAAATGGGAATTGTTGAGAAAGGAAGAGAAAGAAGAGCAATTTGATCAACAGAGCAGAGGAGTGAGAAAGAGACACTGAAATGTAAATGCACATATAAGTTTTCTGAATTTCTGAAGAGAGAGGGAGCATGTAGATGGAAATCAGTTTAATAAAGATGGAGTTGCATGTCTAATCCAAATTAGACATGAATCCATCAAACTTAATGGAGAACTGCATCTGCAAAGTCCTCACTGAAACAAGTTATGAATAATCAGTTAATTATCTACACATTTCCAATCTATAATGTGATGGTGGTGTGAATCATGGATGTCTTAACCAAGGAACCATTTCCAGAGAAATCACAGTTACATGAGCGCCAGATGATAAAAGCTGAGTATGTCAGAAAAACAGAAATTAGTGATTCTTGCCATTCCTTTCTTAGTTTGACACTAATTGGAAGAATCAGGGAAGAATTTAGCAAACAACAATACTGATTTAGCCCTCTCCTCACAGGAACAGAACAACCATCAGATTAGTAAAATTAATTTAGTCAGTGCATAGGAAGCCACAATCACTATTTTGAAAGAGCATCTACATAGAATAAAAGTGTCAGAATGCTATGCATTAAAAGAAAAAGAAGGGGGAGAATTGATTACTTTACTGTATATTCCACTTTGCTATGAAGTTCTGTGGTTTTCACATGCATTTATATTTACTGTATCAAGATTCTGAGTATTTCTGATGGCCTGTGACTATTACATTCTTTAATCTCTAAGAATTTTAAATTTTATGGAAATCAGAGAGACATATGAGTAATTTTCTAGTAAGTTACTCAAGATTGTACCTTTAATTTTCCACCAAGGAAATTAATGGGTCTTTTTAAAAGTTTCTTGTGAAAGTAAACTTACACTGGGCTAGTTCAGTAAGATGAACAAAGCTCAGCCCAAGATCCAGATAGGGGTCTATTCTGAATTCCACCCCTATTCAGTCTGGGTCTCTTCCAATGAAGTTTGGTATACAGAAAGTAGAAGAGTAAGCATCAAGAATTATCTTTTCTCATCTTAAGGACATATCTGCATGCAGAGGTAGTGCATGGGCACCTAGTTTGGGAAATATATATAGTCTATTCAGCCTCATTCTCTCTCCACAGCTCAAGAACCACCAGAGGAAATCTGTTGCAAAGAAACTGCAAAGTAGATCACAATAACAAAAGACCTACTACTTCTTCCTCAAGCCTGCTCCCAAATTCCACCTATTCTATACTACTTAGGAAAATGCATTTAGGAAGCACGTCTGGGTTCCAGTACTAAGCTGGATGTCTTCATAAGTGCTCAACACTTATTTAATCCTTTCTGGAAGGCAAAGTGCATGGCTCAGTTCAACTCAAGCAATAACATTTTACTGGCATGAGAAAATCTGCCAAACTATAAGTTAAAGAGCCAAGATTCTCAGGGGTTCCATACAAAGTAGATAAGACTTGTCTCTAAAGCCCTTGCTCCCCCTGGAATTCCTAGTGGAGCAAAAGTTACTTATCTCAGTTACCTAATTATTAGTTGGAAATTCCCTTCTCAGGATGAAGCACCATCACATACTTCCAGGCTAACAGATAATGACTATAGTCCAACATTCTCTTCTGTGTGTTTAGCTAAGTATATATAATTTTATTTTTTCGCTGTATAAAATGCACAAGCAACTTAATTATATAAAGCTATTCCTTGTGCTGTCATACCTAAAGATTTTTTATTAATTCAACTGAGAAGGAAGATCCATAAATAAATGAAAAAATGTTTTTATTCTTCTTTCTATTCTATTAGATTTGGATAGTAGAGTTACAAGAGTTTGTAGTACCTAAAGAACTTAGACCATGTTTTCTAAAAAGTGAAATAAATGCCTTTCCCTTAATTGTGAGGTTTGGGATTTCGAAAAATAATGCTTATATAAATATACCACAGTAATTTTTTCTTCCCATCTTTGTTTTCATTTTGGCACAATTAACAATATTTACCAGGTGAAAATAGTTTCAGTAGTTTGTGCTATGAGAAATTTTCTCATCATATCTATCAAAATTATAAATGTAAAAACCAAATGTATATATGAATCTGAGTAATTATCTCTAAAACGGAGAAATAAATAAATAAAATTAAAAATTCAGGTTTCTGTCTTTCCTTTTAAGCTACCATTTTGCAAATGATGGTTATTATCGTCTCTGAATCCTCTAATCAATTAATATATTTTTTGAAAAGGTGAGGTTTCAATAATTTCAATAGATTGAGAACAGCTTGTTTCACATATTTCTTGTATTATACTTCTGTTTGTGCGTCAACATTAAGATTCAGCTTTTCTACCTTTGTTCATGTCTGGCTGTTTGCCCTCTCTTCTGGTTCCTTCCCACCCAGGATCATATAGTTCAGTACTTCAGACTAGGTAGAACTTGCACCTGCCTTCATTGAAGTGAAACCTGTATGTCACAGCCACTTTGAGTTTGAAACCTGTTCTCCAATCTGCTTACAGCCAGATGGAGCCTACTGCTCTCCGTAGATGTCATTAGCAAGCTCTTGATTTTGTTTTCCAGACTGTTAGTGGAAATACTGTATTATTCAGGACCTACTGGACGTAAACAGATGCGTTTGTTACATCCTTCTGTTTTAGGAGTGAGTCACTGATAATCACACTCTTAGTACAATTTTCTGTTCAGTTTTATGTTTCTGTTATCCATCCAATGTTTTTATAGTCAGCTTGTAAGATGTCTTGTGAAGCAGTGTCAAAATTCCTACTAATATCAATATATATATAATTGCCACTTCTACCCTATCCACAATGCTGTTGCCCTCTTCTGTAAAGAAACTGGAAATACTTGATATGATTTACTCTTACTAAATTGTCAGCTACTTGTTAGGTTTCATAGAATCATAGAATCAGAAGGTTGGAAAGGAACTACAAGATCATCTAGACCAACTGTTCTCCCAGTACCATTTCTACCACAAGCTACTAAATCATCTCTCATAGCTCCTCATCCAGACACCTCTTGAACACTGCCAGGGATGGTGGCGACTCCACCACCTCCCTGGGCAGACCATTCCAGTATCTGGCCACACTCTGAGAGAATTTTTTTTTTCTTATGTCTAAGTCATTTAGACTTAAAAAAAAATAATAAAAAAATAAAAATAAATAAAAAAATCTATTCTCTTCTATTTTCAGAAGAATTAAAACTAAGTTGCCTGCCATGGTTTTATGATTTTTGGTTATCGGTATTCCACATCATAACATCATGCGGTGTACTGGGAGTTAAAGAGCAAATGCTCTAGTTCCGGGTACTTGTCCGTAAGAGAAGAACTACGTTCCCCAGAAGACTGTTCGAGTACTGTTATCATTCCTGCTCAGGGGAATAGATATAAGGCCTGTAGGTCACCTGACCTGGGTCTTCTTTTTCTCATCTCGTCGTGCTCGCTTTTGGATCGTCTTGCTGCTGCTCCCGACTGCAAGCAACGCTTCAGTATTAGTGTAAGTCCTTTAGCTCTCAGACAATCCTTCTCTCAATTATATTTTATTTTATTTAAAATTATATTGAATTATATTGTATTATAGTGTGTTATCGTGCATTTCGATACTATATTTAGTAAATTAGTTTGTTTCTCCTCAGATCATTGCCACTGTTTTTTTAATTATTCTTTTTTTGTGGGGGATCCCCTCTTTCCCTTTTCCAGAGGCAGGAATTTTGCAAAAAAATTCCTCCGCCCCACTAGTCACGGAACTGGGCCGGTCCAGCCTGTAAACCGTCGACAGTTGCCTTTTAATACTTTATCTCTTCCTTTCTTCCTTTTTAAAGATAGGACTGTGTTTTCATTTTCCTTTACTCCAGAAGTTAATCCACTGCCCCTAAGTTCTCAAAGTACTCACAAGTGAATTTCACCAATACCAGAAAATTTGAAAAGATTTTTGCTTTTTTCACTCGCTCCTCTCACCATCACTTGTTTTCTTAGAAATTGTTCTAAGTGTGTGGACCTCTCCTCTTTTTTTCTCTATCTTGTTTGCCAGAGGTTTATTCACTTCCTGAAAATCAAGTTCTAGGTTTTAGTACTGTACAAAAACCTTGGAACACACATCTGAATAACTCCTCCCTATATCAGATAGCTCATCCCAGTCCCCTGGGAGAGGAAGAGTGGCAAAGCTGGAATGCATCCTTTGAAATATTACCTAAAAATTAACTTTTTATATTCGTTGTAAGACTTAGTAGATACCAGCCAGTGAACAATGGACTTCTGTATGATCAAAACAGAAGAAATAAAATTAATTGAGAAGTATGAGTACACCAGTACACCTGTAGTGAGGCAGGGGAACATACTGATGGAGCTTGATTGACTGATCTTGAGGTATGGAAAGGGAAAGGAAATTTGGGAGCAAAAGGGACAACAGTTTGTAATCTGCTGTCAAAGAAAGAACACCAGCTAGGATGCAAATGTGAGAAAAAAATAAGAAGCTGTAAGAAAAATGAGGAGAGAGCTGGCCAGAGGATAATCCTAGGGGTTACAGGAAGTTTGTGGAAATAGTGATGATTCTGCTGAGGAAATCATTCAGTTCAAACTTCCTATACGAATGTTATTATCTATTCCAGTAAATTTCCTAGCAATAGTTAGTCTTAAAACCTCCACTGATGGTATCTTCACAGTCCCCTTTTGCACTTCAGATTCATAATTCACCATCTCTATTTCATATTGTCTTAGCTGAATCTTCCTTGCTGCTTGAATCTTCGTTGACATTCATTTCTGCACTCTTGATCACAGACACAGAGAACAAATATTTTCTCCCTCTTTCAGTTGCCATATTTACAATCTTATGGATATCACTTTAGGCTAAACCAACCTTTTTGTTCAAACCTTCTACATAAACCACATTTTCCTAGCTTTTGATCATTGATATGGTAATAAAATAAAGTTTTGAGGTCTCCAGTCCAATCTCTGGATCAAAAGAGAGATTTTTTTCATACGATCTTTCTGCTTTCTTCTAGATTTTTCCTTTCCTTCCCAACAAGTGGTACCCCAGAAATGAATATATTGCTCTAGCCGAGCACATTAATGCATGTCTATCACAACTGTATTTTTTTCACATCCTCATGGCATTGTTGACTTTACATACAAATCCATTTAAAGTCCTCTAACTTTTCTACTGACTGGTTGATGGTTCCTTACCCTCTTTCTTATTTAGTCACTTATAAATATAGAAAACTTTGAACAAGTTACTCTTAAATGATGTCAAACTTTCAGAAGCATTTCATCATATTTTAGGTATCTTCTTTAGGATGAATAGAACCTCATCCAATAGAAATGCTCTTATTTCTGCCACTCTTTATTGACCCTCAAAAAAGTCGAGGGAGCTTATCTCAGATTTATAAACCTGAAGTCTTGATAGTTATATTGGATCCCTGAGAGACTATCTACAAATAAATAAAAAGTCATATTTTAACGTGATAGAAAAAGGCAAATAGAACTAAAAGTAAAAATATTAATTAGGTCAATGTAGCTAAATTTAACTAAAATTTCCCTTACTAGTGGTATGCTTTGCTCTCATGAAAAAAAAATCTTCACTTAGATTGATGCCAGAGAGGGAATCAGTATCAAATAGCTTTGATATCTCAAATAGTGAGATCGCTACCTTTAGGAATGTGGACTGGTTTGATTTTTGTAGTTGCTGTTCTTGTATTTCTAATGAGTTCACAATATCAAGCATTAAAATTTTAATGGTGTAGTGGTTAGGCTAGACAGTGCTTTAGAGAAGCATTCTTAGCTGGCCATTCTTAACCAGCACTTTGAAATGTTTTATATCTAACTATAACATTGCATGCTGCTGAATGTGATAATTTTAAAATATAATCAGGACCCAGATGAATAGATGAATAATTGCTTTTGGAGAGTAATACTTTTGTAGAGTAATACTGCAAAGTCAGCAATTACTTATTTATATCTGACTTATTTCTTATTATGAAATAAGTAATTGCTGACTTTGCAGATATTGCCTTTGGTAAATACAGTTGTTACCTAGGACAAAGCTGATATTATCATTCAGTGTGTGGCCTTCTTATATACAGATTTATCTACAGGTCTTACTATAGGATGTGGGACTTGATTAGTTCCCAAATCACTCCACTCACAGTGCAATACTTATTTATTTATTTATTTATTTTTGTGATGTGGGTTAGGAGCTCTTTTTTTTCACAACGACCTACTGATTCTAAATGACTAATCAGCAGAATATATGCATTGTTCATTAACATTTCATATCTTCATTGATAAAGGAAATGAATAGCTCCCTGGGATAGTAATTGCCTGTTGAGTTCAGTTTGCCTTCAGATGAAAGGGCCCAATACACTACTTACTGAGCAAATAAGAAGTTCTTTAAGGATTTTGTATCAGAAGTGTTCCTTAAATGATATGAACCTAAGGTTAGATCTACAAAGCAATTTCATGGTAGTCTTAGCAATGTCAGCCTCTGGTTTGGTGGCACTCAAATTAATGTCCAGAATTTGCACTGGATGCCTGAAGAAAGTTGATGTCTTTCATATGGGACCATAAGAAACAGCATACTACAAGCTGTTGAAAACTGGCTAATGCATGTGGATGACAAGGGGTGCCTAGACACATTATTCAGGGTGAAGAACCTTCCTGTGCAATTAGCCATGGACTAAAACCTTCCCCTCTGGAGTTTTTTCTCACTTCTTTTAAGCCTTCTTTAAAATTCTTCTGTTATCAGGAGAAGCAGAGAAGGAATGCTTCTTTTATTAAAATTATGGGTGAAAAGCATCAGCATATAACCTAGAACAACTGGGTTTAATTTCTTCTTCTGACCATAAATTTTTAAAAACTCTTCCCACATCTTCCTGAATAGCGCTTTAGTGGCAACATCATTAATTCCAGAGGTCTTCATATAGAGGCACCAAATTCTGTGTGATCCTGTGTATTATGCATCCTGATTAAGAGCACAAAGCACTGCAGAAGAAAAGCAGCTTCCTAGGCAATAGGAAAGGCAATGAGTGCACAGCTTGCACGACCATGACAGCTGGATCCTGTCTGAGCTTTTGCTACCCATCAGAAAAGGTGATACAGCCATGAAATTTTGCAGGAACAGTGAATACTTGGGTACTATAGGAGAAGCCTGCAAGCAGATAAGCTACAAGTTCATTCAATCAACAAAAAAGTGCAATATCTTGTTGAGCAAAGAGATTGCCAACTATTGTGTGCTGTGCTGTTTATATATCTCTTTTCCTCTTTTTTCACCCCCTTCAACACCATGCTGTTTCATTAAGCTAGTTGATTCATCATTTGAGAATAGAGAAGTACAGCTCACTGAGCACTCAGACAGTTTAATTTAATTTTCTCAGGTTTTCAGATGCAGGCTCAATTTGATATGACCCTTTGAAATTGAACCCAGCCCTTGCTGTTGCTAATCAAATCTTGGCACACCGTTCCATCAGTGGGAAGAGTTTTAAATTGTAGTAGTATTAGTTTGTAGAAAAGTTTATTTTGTAAGATGTGATAATGAACCTTCTCTTTATCCATTTCAGAAGATAGAAAGATTAATCATGAATATAAATAGCTTTATAGTGAGAAACAAAAAATGAGCCTATTTATTTATTTATCGCAAATTAATTTCAGCACCAGAAGGAAACAGGACAGACAACATCTGAATTTTCAAGTTTTATATGTTAGGGTTTTCCTTACTTTTTTTTTTTTTTTTTTTTTTTTTAATTGATTTCTATTTTGCATTTGGGGAAAGAAAAAAGTGGGTTTTTTTTCTTCTAATTTTTATTTTTTCCCAGGTACTCTAACCCATGTCCAGGTGGAAAATATTCCTCTACAGTTCTATCATTTGGATATGAAGGTGAAGGGATAACCTTTGTGAATTTTTTTCATCATTCTGTTGCAGAGAATTTGCTCGATAGTATCAGTATGCTCTTTGTATCTGTTGCAGTCTCCACTGAAATAAATAGGAGGCACTACTTTTGGAGAAGCCAAATTAGGTAAGTTTTTTTTTTTTTTTTTTTTTTAATGATTTTAGTAATATAAAATGTGTAACTTTGTTAGCATTCATTAGCATTCATTAACTTTCAGTTATTATTCTGGGAAAGTAAAAATTTTCACCACCTTTCCAATTTTTTTTTAATTCTTTCAGATATTCACAACTGGCAAAAAATTGTACATTAAGGGTTCTGTTGTTCTCTCGGAATCTGCTTTTCAAGGCAAGAACCTGTCAAACCCAGTATAACAAATCTTACTTTCCTTGAAAATGACAACTTTGACCTGCCCAAAAGACTCATTCTGGGAAATATTCAGTATGATTTTCACTAAAGCTTAAATTGCTTGGACTAAAAGCAGAAATAGAAAAATGCTTTGCATTGATTTACAGTTTACAGTCTTGAGAATTATAATAGCAGGCACTGTTCAAAGGTGACTAGATACAGCATAAGGTCAGTGGAGAAAACATCCTACAATAAGGATTTAATTTAGCTGAAACCAGCAGTTCTTTGAACAAAAGAACTTGAGAACTTTTTCTAGAGACGCTACATAATTGTTCCTCTAGAAAATGACTTCATACAAATGATGGTCCAATATTAATGTCACATTTAATGGCATAACTCAGTATCATCAATCTTTTTCTATTTCAGAGTTCTGTTTCTGTTTCTAGCAATTACCAGTGTCAAATCGCATTGATTCTACTAAAGTATTTATTTGTTTTAGTTTTTTTTCAATATTTTATGAAAAAAATGAAGAAAAATAGAATTTTATATTAAAATGTTTTAATGAATATTTTCTAACTACACATACCAAAGAAAAAAAGGAGTAGCCGGGATAATATCCACTGCATGAACAGTTCTTTTTAAATATTAGCTCTCTGTTAACATCCATAATTATCTGTATTAACAGTTCACAAACTGTGTATATATACTGTACTAATATATGTGTTTCATGCTGTTGTAGTTTAACCTGGCAGGTGTCTCAGCACCACATCATTGTTCACTCACTGCCCCCCTTCCCAGTGAGATGGGGGAGAAAATCAGAAAAAAAAAACATGCATAATAGAACTCATGGCTTAAGATGAAATTATTTACTAAGATAAAGGAAAGGATAATGTTTGTGAAAGAAATATATATATATATATATATATGTATGTATGCATGTAACAAGGGATGCACAAGCAATTGATCATTACCCTCTGATCAATGCCCAGCCAGCCCCCTGAGCAGCAGAAGAGAAAGAGATGAACTCCCATTGCCTTTAAAGCTCCATCCACATGATGAAATGTGGCATGGAATATCCCTTTGGCCAGTTTAAGTCAGCTGTCCTAATTCTGTTTCCTCTGTGCTCCCTGGCCCCTATGCTACAAATAATCTTGGCACTGTACAATGCTGCTTAGCAGCAACTACAAACAGCAGTGTATTATCAGCATTGTTTTTCTCCTAGAACCAGAACTTGGTATAATGCTAGACACTCTGAAGAGAACAATTCTGCCCCAGCTGAAACTGGGGGATCAGGTCCCACAGTTTCTACACATCCTAATTACCATCACCTATACTGCTTTTTGATACATATATATACTCACATATTATTCACATAGTCTATGGGCCATTCATGTAAATTGCCTGGGGTACTCAGATCATAATTTTGGGCTTCATCTGTCATAACAGTCTTTCAGTGCAGGGGGATGATTCACAGTGTTGTGTTACTGCATGCAAAAACTCATTCTGGTTCCGTTGGAGATCATTCTTGTTTAACCTGGATAATTCTTAATATACTATTGTTAAGAAGACATAGAACAGCCATAATAATGATAACATGCAGCATTATGTAGTAATTTCATATCTTGTAATTTAAATTATTTGCTGTTCTCAACCAGCTAATTGCTCAGGAAGCAACTGCAAACATTGATGTGTTGTCAGCATTGTTGTCCTAGAACCATCGTACCAGACACTCTGAAAAGAACAATTCCATCCCAACTGAAACTAAAACACTCAAAACAATTTGTAATACTAAACTAACTTAAAAGCAAACAATATAAACTAATGACTGTGGTTACCTCAAAAAACTACTATAAGTTGCCAAAACTTGGGTTTAATATCACTTTGCTAATGAAACAGAGAATATATTACCCTTCAGGCATGTTTGAAAGGGGTCATTCCTTAAGACTGCTGGAGTTAAGCATAAAATTTTTGAGAAATTTCTATAATACTGATCTCTGTCTCTGAATAACAGGACAACTTCAGTGATCTCCAAAGATCAGTCCATAAGACAGGCAGACAGAAAGGGCAAAGAGGTTGTGATGCATTAACTTCTAGATTCTGTAGCAGCCATTTTTCTCTGAACCTGTTTTTACTGTGAAGGTCTGTGACTGTTGAATATACAGCCCACTATTCTCAATGCTATTTTTGCAGAACATACCAAATCAAGGACTGCATTTTGTTAATTTATAAGAAACATATTTCAAGGCAGAAATAACTTTGAATCTTTCCTTTTTTTAAAGGCTTTTTATTGTAATTTTGACAAATGGAAAATTACTGAAAGCATTCAGTATTACTTTTCTTTCAGTTCTATCTGTTTTGATGATTTAAGGCTATCTTTATTATGCCTACTAATGTCAAAGTCATTCTTCAGGACCTTCAGAACTATGTATCTGAAGAATGTGGTAGAGCAAGAATAGAATTTTCATTTCATTTCATTCATTTTTTCATTGTTTGTTTTTAACATCAAACAGAAAAATAAGGAAAAAACAATTTGGATCAGAACAGATATTCAGCAAAGACAAAGGAAAAATGTTATAGTAAGTCATATATTTGTTTATCTAAAACAGAACATTCTGAGGTTTTAGGTTGTATATTTCTTCAACATATCAAAAGATAAAGAATTTTTAAACAAAAGAAATAAAGCAATTCCAGTAATCATTAAAGTAATGCCTTCCAGTTATTTCCATGGAAACCACAACAGATACAAATAACACAATAACACCACTTGATAGAGCAAAATTCATAGAATCATCACTATTTTGCTTTGCATTTTCATCAAATATGAACAACAGCCTGCATGCTATACTCATGAAAATCTGCACGGCCATCTGCATGGCTTTTCCTTCGCACCACTGTCACCACTGTTGATGCACACCACCCACCATCTCACTGTGCTCACATCCATTGATTATTCAACGTGACTATTCAGCAAGTGTCAATGAATGTCAGTGGATGCCATTTGTTCCACAAAAAAAGCATTCAATGACACATCTCTGTTTCATATACACTTCCATGTCAGACACCATTTTGTCAGACTGCCCCTCTGCTGCCATCCATCACACAGCAACCAAATGTAATGGAATATTGTCAGGAAGGTTCATCTTCTACTGCTATATCAGTAACATCTTCTTCTGACACCCTGGGCCAACATAACAAAATTGGAAGACGATAATATCTGAGCAGACCTTATATCTTCTGAAGGCTTTGGTTTAGAACACAGATGATGTTTTGGCATTCACATTCCATATGGAAAGAAATTTTAATGTTGAAATTCACCTGTGTATTTCACACATATGTAATGAAACATACATATGTGTGATATTCTGTTTGTTTTTTACCCGAGAACCATACTTTGTCAGGTCATACATCCCTTCATAGAGTAATGCATTCATATTTGGTATCTAGTTTCCTGGGATGAGGGAATTTGTTTTGTTTTGTTTTGTTTTTTACTTTTTTTTTTTTTTTTTGTAAGGAAAACTCTGTACACGCGATATTTTTGTTTCCTTCCATTGGTCCCTATGCATATCTGTCATATTCCTCAGCAATAGGTGATGAGGAATATCCTTGTTTTCTAGGACATGAGAACATCTACTTGTTTTCCAGGACATCAGAAAAAAATGAGTTTATGAAATTGGAAATAAAGCTTTTCGTTACTGCTTTTCCACTAGTTTCTAACATTTAATTAGCTTAATTGGCTGCTGCTGTACACTGAGCTAGCATTTTCCAGTTGCTAGATTCATATGTTATGCAGAATTTAAAACTGTCTATTCTGATGTATCAGCTTAAACCTGGCTTCACTGAATTTTAATTTCTGATTACTGCTTGTGCTAATGTAATGATGTTTCTTTGTTGATTCCTGTTAATTGCATCAGCTGTGTATAGTAGATATACAGTTGCTATGGAGAGTGGTAGCCAAAAATTAAGACTGCTGTAAAATGTACATCTGACATCTCAGAAACTTGACCATGTTTATTATTTACATATAGAAAATATGTTCACATCTATGTTGGTTATTTCACTATTTAGCTAGTTTCCCATTTTTATTTCTTTTCAATATCCACAAATTTGTCATGTACACAACAAAAGCTTAAAGTTATGTCTTATGTTTCAAATGAACATAAGACTGGGAAAGAGGTGTTCTTCACAACCATGCCAGTCCTCAACTTCTATTCTACAGCTCCATAAATTTACTAAAAAGTTATATCTGGGTTAATTTTTCCCTTGTGTGACATCTCATTTCTGTGGCTCAGAACTGATGTGTAGAGATTATCAAATGTCAAATGCAAATGTGAAATGGATCCATGCTGTACAGAATAGTCTCTTATTGATATTGAACTGACTATTCCCTTTAAATGTTAATGAAACTGTTGTAATTACTGAAATACCAAAACAGCTCAAGAGCTGGAGATCACAGCTGTAGACCATTACTTGTAAATTACTGGCACAAGCACAGTCTTGGAAGAAAGAGTTGCATAAGAACTTATTGTTCATGCTTCTCTTCTGTGATAGTCTAAGTACAAGCACAGAGAGAAAACTAAGCAAATTTCTTGCACTACAAAAGAGATACATAAACACTACACCCTATCAGGATCCCTTTCTCCCCACCTTCTCCTTTATCTTTTTTCATACAGACCCAGAATTAAAATCATCTCATAAAGACATTGAATATATAGTGACATGAAATAATCTTTTTAACTCTTTAATAAAGATTTCCTTGTTACATTTTCAACTGAAATTAATAATTATATTTTCATTTTCTTTGAATTCTTATTAATGGGAAGACTATGTTCAAAAGCAGATAGGCAGGATGGAAGGAAAGTAAGCTAAATAATGGGGAGAGTGCTGCTGCATTTTTTGGTTGGATATTCTTTTCAGCCAGCAAGTCTGTGGCACAGATGCCGCAAAAAAGAAAATTGAGTACTTGAATGGGGTAAGTAACTTTAAGACAAAAAAATATCTGATGGCTATGCAAGCACAACTAGGCAGTAAAGAACCAGTGGTATCTATACTAAAGAAGGCTGGTGACACCTTGACTCTTTGATCTATGAACTGTGTGACAGGCTTGCAAACGGATAGTTTATTATCTGGGAGGAGAATAGCAAAGTCCTACAGCGTTTCACAGGGTTAATGTGTATAAAACAGCCATTTAGATGTGCGCCAGGAATAGACTGTGGGAGGAGTTTGCTTCAGCATGCAAGGAAGTTGTACATGCGTCTGTGTCTATACGTATGTCTATGCATATGTGCTTGTGCAGAGAACCATGCAGTACTCAGCTAGTCAAAACAGCTGCATCTGAGAAGATATGTCCTGAAGCAGACTGTGGAATTGCCAAATCCTCTTAATTCACCTTCTGGTGACATCGCAGGTGGTCCAAGCCTGACTGGGACGGTATTCTTATTTTCGCAGAGGATCGCTATCGTTTCACTCCATTTAAATTCGAGAATAAGCATCTCACGACGCCATGCTCCACTGCATCGGAACTGTATGAGCCAGGAGGTCTTGCAGAGAGGGAGAAGCAGAGAGGGAGACACTTTCCAGACTGAGAAGAAAAAGCGACATTATCTGTCTTTGCTGTCTCTGGGTTGAATTACTTGGCTTTTTTTTTCCCAAGAAATCTGTCGCTTGAAGGTATTGGAGTAATATTTCTGTAAGCCTTGGATCAACAGCAATAAATGTATTTGTATCAGGAGCAGAGCCAGATAATTCAGCTGTTGTTCTTACAGGGATCTGTTGTTTTGTGGATCACATGGGGAATTCCAAACAGAAGCAATCTTCATGCTACCTGACACTGTATGAGCTTAGTCATCCCCGGCAAATAACTCGTCTTTGAAAGAAGCTTACATCTCACCTAAGCTTATTTATGCGGGCAATCTTTCCTCAGGTGCTAACACTTGATTTCTTTTCCTTCAGTCATTTTTAAAAGTATCTTTGGCATGATGTGTACTATTGATTTGTGGTATTTTTGTTTGGTTATTTTTTCTTTGTTTAAAGGGCATCTTTTGTTAGACACAAGTAAACATGAAACTGAAAAACAATAATTATTGATTCAACAAAGTGTAATTTTTGTAATAAAATAGCTAAATAATTACCGTAATCCTGTTGGCATGTGATGAGTATCTGGAGGCTATCTTTTTGTTATCATTACTCCATACCCATGGCTGCCTAAAAGAAGAAAAAATAAAAACCAAACCAAACAAACAATCAAAAAACCTAGTTATGATAATCTACAGAAATACAGAAATAACAATGGAATAAAAGTAGGTCAGATAAGTGAACATTAGCATAAAGCACAAGAGATTTGGGTAGTTTTTCTGTGTTTTTTCTTGTAGTAAAAAAAAGGAGTTAATTGAAGTGAACATATACAACCGAATGCACAGATATTTTGTAAAGATACAATGGGTTTTAAGAGGGAAAAAAAGATATACTTTAGCAGCATGAAATCAAAACTGAACTACTTATGTTTTTGAAAATAATTCTTACTTAAAATCAGCAATGAGAAAAATTAGAACTAAGGCTTTGCTTGCCTGATATGATAATTGAATAATAAGATATATGTACTGCTGCAAGTCAGTTTCCTCATTCCACTTTAGAAGTGCAATCTAGCTCTGACAAAACAGAATCTTTACGGTCCTATGGATTGACAACACAAAGCCATGGTTGTCCTTTGAAATCTATGGAACTGTGATAAATCTTCATAGCCCTGTATTCTAATAGAAGAGAAGATTAAAGAAAGATTTTCAAGAGTGGTGTATTACCTCTTCCACACTATTTTAAGATGAAAGGACTGCATTATGGTGGGCTAGTAGTTATCAGTTTTTCTTGAGATTAATAATTAAAAAGAATTCATAGGAATAGGAAAGTAGTGCTACTGTATAAAGATTTAAACAACAGAAAACTATTTAAACTACTGGGCTTGAAGACTGAATTATAGATATGGGTGTAAAATATATATGTAGAAAATCTTTCTTGAAGAAATATACTTTCTCAATTGTATCTTACATCAGTACTAGAGAGAGCCATAGAAACACAGCCACCCTAACTGAACTATATATTCTTTCCTTAATAAATAAATGTCAAATAAGTTAAAAAAAACAGTTCTTTCAATCAGTAATGTAGATCACAGTTTATCTGACTGGCCTAACATTCTCTGCATGTGGATCTAGGATTAGTAGTGTCCTGCTTATGGATCCAAGTGTTTTCATTTGGATTCTCACTTGGGAAATTTTGGAATAAAATGTCCCTGGGAAGAACAGAAGAAACTAAAACAAAACTAGCAGCAGAATCTTCTTGATACAAAACAGTAAGTAAGTTTTTACAGAGTAAAAAAACTGTTAGAGGTATTTGTTGAAAAAAATATGTGCTGTTTCTGTGACAAAACTGGACTGGTCAGGGTTCTTGCTTGCTTACTTGTTGTCTTGATGTTCAAGTTAACTGGAAAATATTTTGAACATGCAGGCTTTTGGGGTTCATTCTACAGTGGGACAGAAATTAGATGACTTCTGTGGATGTGAATGCTAATCCACATCACATCACCTGGCAGTTAGTTCTCCCACTTATTTGACTTCCAAAGTCCAGTTCAGCCCAGATTTATGAAGCTCTGCTTCAAGTTTATTCCCAGATAAAATTCACCATGAGGAAATAGGTTAACCGCCACTGTAAGTATCTAAAACTAGATTTTCATATTTTATTCCTGTTTAGTTTTGCAAAAGCATGTGCTTAATATGTTCTCAGCAGCAAAATTTGATTAAGTGCTTTCACAGAATTGTTATAGCTAGAAGGGACCTCTGGAGGTCTTTGATTAAACTAAAAGGCAGGGTTTTGTTTTTGCATTATTTTGTATAAATATAATCTTAGCCCACAGTCAGACTGGCCTTTTTAGAATAACTCTTCCCTTTTAGCAAAAGATTGGATGCCAGGATTCCTACTTCACAGAATCACAGAATGGCCTGGGTTGGAAGGGACCTCAAGGATCATGAATCTCCAACCCCCCTGCCGGGCAGGGCCACCAACCTCCCCATTTACTAGACCAAGTTGCCCAGGGCCCCATCCAACCTGGCCTTGGACACCTTCAGGGACAGGGCATCCACAACCTCTCTGGGCAGCCCATTCCAGCACCTCACCACTCTCCTGGTAAAGAACTTAATTATCAGTACTTATTTATCAGTGTATCAGAATCTGAAACCTCAAGCAGAGACAACTGGTTGCTCCAAGTAACCCAAAATCTTTTTTCCACAGTAGAATACACTAGTTCTATTACCAAGGAAATCTTTATATCTTCAGAAATAGGCTATAGTTAATCCAAGTTTAAGTATGATAGGATTTAATAAAGACATATCAAAGTTGTTTTCAAAATCCCTTTTAAAAAGTCATTGAAAGTTCATATGTTTTTTATGTGGTGATATTGCTCCCTTAAAAAATAAACGAGAGAGTATGAAACAGAATTTCTACATCTAGATATGCACGGAGATATAATGACTACAATACATTGATTATAATAAGTTTAGTTCGAGAGTCCATCATTAATGACCTCTTTAAAGGAAACTGAAAAACAGAGAATGTGATAGTAAAGATATATTTGTTAAAAAGATCAAACTATAACAATTTTTAACATGTTTTTAATAGCTGTATAAACTTGCTTTTTCTTGACATTTAGGATTGCAAATGGAGGGTCATGTAATGTAGCATCTTCTGTCATAAGTCTACTGCTTCACTGTTTAAACTTATGACATCAAAAACAAAAACAAGGTTAGTGGGAGCTCAAAAGAGTGGGCTTCGAGATCTGTCAGTCCATGCTAATGTACAGACACTCCTTGATCTAAAAGAAAAGGCAGAATTTTATTATTTTATTTACTATTGATATTTTGTTTTTAAGTTATGTTTGTAAAATGTCCAAATCTAGACAAAGTTGATATTTTTTTTGCTCATATAGTCAATTTGTTCCAGTCCACATTTTTATTTTAGCTGAAGAAAACCATTCTTATCTCAAACAGCAGTCTTCCCAGATGAAAACATATGTAACATTTTAGTAAGCTAGATTTATGTCAGGTAGGCCATGAACCTTTATTGTGTTCCTATGGCAAATAACAGAAACAAGCAGAAAAGCTGTTGACCACTTGTAATGAACTGGCTCTCTTATTTCACTCTGAAGACAGTTTAAATGAAGTAAAAAGAGGAAAGCATACATAAAGCTGCAGAAGCCACAACAAATTGATTTTTTTCCACTGCTTTTGTTACCTCATGGAATTTCTACAATGCAAGAGCCAAACAAAATTGTAACTTGTAAGTGAGGCTTTTCCTCACTTACAAATTACAACTTATAATTTTAAGGAGAAATTATATATACACATACTACAAAATATTTTGTAAGTATACAAAATCTAAGCAATAAACTGGATGAATATTTTACTGAAGTGACAAAACAATTACTTTTCTACTTAAATTTGTTTTTCATTTATTTGCAAAAGCATTTTGCTATCAACCAGCTCACTAAGTAGGCAGTTTATGTAGAATTGTCTTGATCAGACTTCATTTCTCAAAGGATTATCTGTTCCATACCTGAAAGTATTAAACAAGGCTTATAATTAAGGACATGATCTCTGATGCTAGGCCAGCATAAAGCTTTTTAATCCTTGACACCTGCAGACTTCTGTGTTGTACTTTTACAAGTAATGTTGGTAGTATCTCCAATTTACCTTTCCTTCTTAGACATTCTTGGATTATTTAGAGCTATCACGACGGCCTAGATTTTGCTTTTCTGTGTGCAGTACTCTTAGAATATACCTATACAGCAATCAGAAGTGTGAAACAAACAAATGTAAGAACACCTGTGACAATTTTTCCCTATTTGGCTTGGATGCCAAGAGAAATGTTTCAGTAGTGACTGCATTTGTTATCCCAAGCCACTAGGTTTTTAAATGACTGACCCACCTTTAGAAATACACATCTCCAACTGTCATTTCATTGCATCCTAAAATACGGGAGTCAAAGAAGGAAACACCATCTGCAAGTCTATTTTTTTCCTCCAGTGACTGTAAGGAGAAGATGATTAGCATAGATGATTAGCTTGGACCAGCTGTCTTATTTTCAGTTAGATAAAATTAGATAAGGTGAATCTGATCCTGAATGACTGGAAGTTCCTTTATTTCCTGAGCTGAGTACTGAAGGCAATAAACCCAGGCAGAAAAAAACTGATTTCCACCGGACAGAGGGGAACAGTCAAGCTTTCTACCACCAATGTCTCCAGCTGCTTGTCACCTTAAGTGGAGCCATGATTTGAGCTCATGCACCCAATCACAACCAAAAAAAAAAAAAAAAAAGTTTTCATCAGGATGTGTTATTTCCTCTGGCCATACACTCACATGTGCTTCTACTAAGAAAATGATTGTGCATCCTTGTGAGGAAGAGGGAAATTGCTTCTGTTTACAACATGCTAGACCAAAGTCACTATAAAACCATGGCCTCCAAAATACTTATTCCATTTTGGCTGCTTTAAGCATTCTAACAGTGGGTATTGCTTTGTGCTGCTAAAAAACTCCAGGGACTTTAATCAAGGCTGTGAATCCCAAGTCCAGACAAGGCACCTGGATTTTAGGCACTGCAGTTCCTAGTACAATTCCACAACACTTTCTCTGAACCCAAACCCTGCAGCAACTACACCTTTCCTTCTGAGTTGCTGCTGATATGGGATTGGACCCAGCGTTGGCATGTTTGTGTATCTGAACCTCTTGAACCATGATATCAAGTCATTGCTATTCACAGTTTTACAGTGTAAGATTTACACTGTTTAGATGTAGAACCAGACCCTGATTTCCCCTTGTCAGTTAAATTCTGTGCAACAGCCTTTCTAATCCAGAAGCAGTTCCTCTGAGTGCTCCCATAGCCATCTATGAACATTTCCCATGAGCCCCCACCTTTCCACTATCAGCATTTTGAAGAGCAGTTTCACTTCCTAAGAAGGGATAGGTAAGAACCAAAGCAGAAAAGCATCCTGGGTCCAAAAAGGCACCAAGGTAGTATGAAGTCTTTATCTTATACTTTCCTTTCTCCAAGCGTAACTGCACATGATTCAGAAACAGAGCAAGAATTTGATAGAAAATGGGATTCTATTGTAGGCATAAATGTTTTTTTTTTTTTTTTTTAATTCCTTTCTTATTTCCCACTCCTCACAAAAAAAAAAAAAAGGCAAAAAGACTTTCTGAAATAGGGATGAATATTCTCTTTGCTCTTTCTTTGCAGTGAGCTTGTTTTTCAAAACCTTAAGAAACATGGAACTTCACTGATGTGAGACTTTATTAACACATTCTTGCTTTAAACAAATCATCTAACATTTTATTACCAAAAACATTGTTTTATCATAATAATTTATGTATGGCAACTAATTCCAGCTGTAATTTTTTTTTTCTGTACTTGAAAAAAAAAAAGGTATTTAAAGATATGTGCAAAATAATTCTTTAAAAGCTATTAAAAAATAACCTTTTAATTAGATAAGTGTGGCAGTTTAACAAACTAAGCATATATTGAGAGTGAACAGAAATGTTTAATCTGGAATGGTTTAAAAGGATTGTAATTCAATTTTTCCCTTAATTTTTATGTTTGCATATGTCAAAATAACAGAAATTAGTCTGTAAATGGTACAGAAAAGCAGAAAATCTATGTTCCTTCTCTCTGAATAATTTTACCTATGCTTGCAAAAGTCTTATATGTGTGCATGTTTATGCATGTATTATGTGTAAATGTAGAAATGAATATAAATGTTTTTGATGGTGGGAGTTTAGAAGTAATGTGACTTGTATGCATGTAATATCAATTATGTATATGTTTTTCAGCACCCATTTGTATGAGCCATAATGCATGAATCAAAGCATTTTAATCTTCAAAGATATTCCACACTACATGTCTTGGTTGCCATAGCATTTATCATAGCCCCAGTTCAGTGCTGAATTAAGCAGTACACCTCCAAGCAGTGGCAGCACAAATTCTACAGTATATACTGTGGCAGAGAAGCCATGCCATTACAGCAGCTGTTCTCACCTCACCAACCAACCAACAGCTTCTTGAATGGATTCAGTCATGTCTGGGATTCAGACAATAACAGACTTTACATTCCTGATTCATATATATATTTGATTTTTGGCTCCTTTTTGCTTAATTTAGTACTTAATTGAAATTGTTATCTCTATAGCTCTGCCTAGAAGCAATTAAATGGGAACTCTTTTCCTCCTTTCTTACATAATGTGTTTTCAGTTCAAATCAGAATTTGCACTATATGTATTTTTGTAAGGTCATGAAATGTTAAAGAGCAGTTGGCTCGCCTCTATCACTTTTGTAATCAGGAAGATCTAGCAAGAAGGATCCCAGTCTGGCCTGTGGGAAGCCTTTTGCCTCAGATTTCTTGTACGGCTTTTGACATGACTATTAACAGTATCTAAGGAACAATGCATGGTACTATCATTCTATAATGATGGATGGAGTAAATGAGGCATGCACTGCTTTATTTGCCAAAGAAGTAATTTGCTCAAATAGGTACTCTCCTTATGCACCTTGGAGCACTGCTATAGAAAACAGCATTAAAATCCATTCTTTCCTGGGGTTTACACATAAAAAGACATGTCTACACAATGCAATGAAGCACAATCCAGAAACAGTAAGGATTGCACGAACATTATCTTCGTGTCTTCATGATTCATTCTGACATGCACACTTATAAAAGAAAACTGAAAACTTTACAAAGATTTGGATTTTTTTCATATTTTATTTTTCTATCCAGCAAATTTTTAAGAATAGAATTTGTATTCATAACTTTGTAATTAATCATATATTTTTTATTTGATATGAGAAATTGAGCTACAGCTTGGAGACACTGTTCATAATAACTAAAATCATTTGAAGTGATACCAGCCAAGATTTCACTTTCTCCCCTCTTATAGAATATAAACAAATATTTTTGAATGTTTTGATTTACTATACTATAGGACCTAATTCAACAGATTCTAATAGTTATCAGGCTGCAAAACAAACAGTATGTTATAGAACAATTCCCCACACAAGGAAACTCACTTATTTTATTGACATTATTGGCTTTATAAAACTAATTCTTACAGACAAGAGACTTTTTAAAAAAACTTATACTTAAAACAGAATCTGAAATATCCTAAACTGTTCTTTCATATAGTCTCTACTCTTAACTTGGCATGAATGAAATAAAGTTCTTTTAGAATTGTGTGTCTGGGAAGCCTTGCAATCCTTCAAGAGTCAGATGGTCACAAGTAATATTAATTTCACTTGTACTGACCATAGTTCTCAGATAGCCTGTTTAGTGCCACCTTGTCTTTTTCCGTTCTTTGGTTTACTATATGTTCTAGTTTATTGTACTTTTGTTTTCTTACCCTTTCTCTTGTTTCTTAAATGTCTTTCATTTCTTTAATTTTCTTTTTTTTTTTAATTTTTATTTTCCTTTTTCTTTCTTATTTGTTCTTTCTCTCTTTTTCTTGCTCTTTCTTTCTTTTTTCTTTGTGCTCACCCACTCTCTTGTGCTCTCCCCTTCTCTCTCTTTTTTAATTTTATCTGTTTATTCAGAATAGCCTATTTTATTTATTTATTTCATTTCTAGTATTGGTGGGTTCTGTGGTGCAGCACCCTCTTTTCATCTTTTTGCATGCCATCTTTACATAGACTTCTTGGAGCCAGTCTAGACAAAAGTCATGAAGATGATCAAAGGACTGGAGCACCTCTTCTACAATGAAAAGTTAAGAGAGTTGGGGCTGTTTATACTGGAAAAGAGAAGGCTTCAAGGAGACCTCATTGTGACCTTCCAGTACTTAAAGGTGGCCTATGGGAAAGATGGGGAAGGGCACTTTGTCTGGGAGTGTAGTGACAGGACGAGGGAAAATGGTTTTAAACAAAAAGAGAGGAGATTTAGATTAGATATTAGGAAGAAATTGTTCGTTGTGAGAGTGGTGAGGCACTGGAACAGGTTACAAACAGAAGATGTGGATGCCCCATCCCAGGAGGTGTTTTAGGACAGGTTGGATGTGGTACTGAATATCCTGATCTATTGGAAAGTATCCCTGACCATGGTCAGGATGTGGGAACTAGATGGTCTTCAAGATCCTTTCCAATCTAAATCATTCCATGCTTTTATTCTGTGATTCTAAAATCACAGAAAAAAAAAATGGTTAATCTGATGAAATCTGTTCTACTGTTTTAAAAGGGAAATAAATACTCTTCCAACATACAAGAGACAAAGATTTCTGAAAGTTATTCAGTATATAGACTCTCAGAACAGGACTGTAAGTATTGGGAAGCTGGAGATCAGCTGCATTTTCTTAAAATATCAGTGTGGACTTCACCAGGTCAGCCAAGTGCCTTCAGAGACTCACACTTGATTGAACGTATTTAGTGCTCTGATTTCCCAAAACCCTTCCAACCAATTCTCAAACCATTCCAACCAAAATCCACTCAAATCCAAGAGTTCTGTCCTAACTCTAAGAAACTGGAATGCATGCAATGTGTTATATCAAGGTATGTACATGGCTGGTGTGCGTAAGAGGAAGGAGACTTTCAGCAAGACAAAGAATCAAAAAAATTTACTGACACATATGTAGTCAATCTAAAATTGATAACAATATACACTTCATGACTGTAAATCTATATTCAGTCCGATACCAGTTCTGAACTGAGTTTTTCTATATTTAATATCTGTCTTGTATAGTTTTGCATTCATTGTTATGACAGTGAAGAAACTTGCCATTATCCACAAGACAATTAATATAAACATCAGCAATTAATCCATCATTCCAACCTAACCCTCAGCAACTCTTGGCACCAATTAAATTAGCTGCGGAACCAATATTTGAATCACTGGTCATAGCAAGAATGACAGATAAAAATAAATTCATTTAGGAGAAATGGAAGAGAAAAGAAATTGTGTCAGTACGGTGGAGTGCAGCATGTGTTTCCAGTCACATGAGAGTGGAAAAGTAGCACAGCAACAGAAATCTATTATCTGCACATCCAACTGTGGAAGAAGCCATAACCAAATCTGATCCCTGTTGCAATACCTTGACACCTGTCATAGATTTTCCTACAGTGAGAGTACTTAATTTGTTTGTTCACTGTATCGAAGTGCAATTCACTTTTTTAGGCTCTTCAGAGTAATGTAGCAGTCTTTACTTGATTGCTATCTCTCTTCAAGAAGAGCGGATTGAGAACATAAGGAGGAACGTGCTACAGCCCTCTATAGGTCTTTATGATGACACAAAGAAAGACCCAGCTTGCTGCTTTCTGATGTACCTTTTTACTTTCCCTTTATCAACAGTCTATTTCAGCATCTCCATGGATGATGATTAAGTATGCCAGGAAATAAGCGTTTTCAACTGATTTCAGAGAGAGAAATGTGCTGTGGTGGTTTTCATGATTCAAACTCAAAATCAGGAAGGAAGCAAGACATGTTCAGCTGTTTTCTGACAAGAATTTCTTCAGAGCAAGAAATGTGCTGTGGTGGTTTTCATGATTCAAACTCAATATCGAGAAGGAAGCAAGACATGTTCAGCTGTTTCCTGACAAGAATTTCTAATCAACCCTTTTTTGTCATCAAAAGAAGTGTCTCCCATCAATAACTCCAAACTGATTCTTTTCTTGAGCTTAGCAATGAGCCTGTGTTTCCACACAGACACTTTCATAACTATTTTGATGCTATATGTTTCTCTTATGCACCAAATAATATGTCTTCTTCCTTTGGATATTAGAGCTGATGTATGCATTTCCACTTTTTCCATGATCCCCGTTTTTTTTTTCAGAATGTTGAGATAGAATTTAGTGAATACCATCATGACAGCCTGACTTTGATCTTTCTGGTTAGACTTGATGAAGCTATTTTAGGGAAATCAGTCACAGGTGGATTTTATTCACCTACTGCTTCAGAACAATGGCCAGGTGGCTTTCATGAAGAAAACTGTTTAGAAAATAAAAACAATAAAAAGAAGCCACCTCCAGTAATATGGAGTTATCAGGCCTTTGATGTACCTTCCATTACTTGTTACTTCTGTAACAAAAAACTCCAGCATTTATTGACAATATTACTTTGTGTTACTGAATCCAGAATACATGTGAATGTGATTTCATTGAGTCATATCTTGATTCAAGTTGTCTGAGATTCCTTTTCCCTGTTGTGGTGAAATTTCTAAAGGGAGTTGTCATGTTTGCCACCATTCAGACAGTAACTCTTTCCTAGGGGAATAATTTCAATTTCAGCAGTGCTATTGCTTGCCCACAGAAACTTTCCTTCTCTATAATAGCAGTGTTATTGATAACTGTTATATAAGCCTAAAAAATAACAGAAAGCTTTCAGTTTATTAAATATCCTCTGTTCTAACCCTAAAATTCTATCAAATCTTTATGTTGACCAATTTCTGAATTCTTTCTGCAATCTGGTGCTCAAGGCAGATATATTCCTGACAAAACCATGTCATAGAATCACAGAATGGTTTGGGTTGGAAGGTACGTTTAAGATCATGTAATTCCAATCCCCTGCAATAGGCAGGAACACCTCCCTCATTTCGCTAAAGGTGGCAGAAGTAAACAGAAAAATATTCTGACCTAGTAAGCAATTTGAACCATAGAAGAAAGCATACAGCTTTTGATACATGCCTGTTGTTAGTGGCACTACACATCCCCATCAAAAGAGCTGCTTGTAAACAGGAGTTCGATTATATTTCCACTACTGCAATAACATTCTAACACAGTGAAAACATTTCCTTTTTCAGGTTTGCTTGTGTTTATTTGTTGGGCTTTTTTTCCATAAAATTTGGGCTAACACTTAAAAAATCAGTCATAAGTCAACAAATGCCTAGGCTTCAGTTGTGTTATTACATTTTATTTGAAATTTACTTGATATCATATTTTGTTGAGAATCATAAGATAAGAGTTTCAGTTTGGAAAAAAATCCCAGATACTTTTTGTGGTAAATATTTCATGTAGTTTTTCTATTTAGCATACCTGTCCTACTGTAGAAATACAGATGAAGGTAAACTAAGCCTAATGAACATCTATTTGCACTGTGAAATTAAAATATTTTAAACTATATTGAACTTCAAACATTACTTTATGCATTTATTTATTTATTAAGCATTCTACAGCAAGCTGTTATCATTACTTGCTCCAAATATTTAAATGCCTGTAAATTTTCTGACTGATTTCTTGCTTCCAAGCTATGGGTACAGCAATACAGCAGCAGACCGGTATTCAAGCTTGATTTCTAATCCCAAATCATTGACTCGAACTGTCTTTTGATCAAACCCTTAGAGATCTTGTTTTCAATATCTTTTTTCAAATAATGTGTACTGTGTAATTAACTGTAGTCTTTAAACTGACCCTTGTGTTCTCTGTTCATTATTTCTTTTCAATTCAGTATCCTTCCATGCATGGCTACATTTTTGTCTCTTGTTCTTTATCTAGTTTTCTATCTAGCACCTTGTCTTACCTATGGTTCTTTGCCTAGTTAGTAATTTCTGAAGTGGAACCTTGCCAAATGCTTCTTGAAA